>NC_091472.1:180110932-180440932 GCF_036971445.1 Narcine bancroftii
AATTTTGCATGGAGGTTCACTGTCTCATCCCTCCTGACTGCCATCCTGGGTGCAGACTTCCCCCTTGCACATGGAGTTCTGGTGGACATTCGAGGTAGGTGCCTGGTGGAAGCCCGTACCTTCCAGGCTGTTTGCCTCGACGCCTCCCGCAGGTGGCCATGATCAGCACACCCAGAGATGAGTTCCAGCAGATCCTGGATGAGTTCCCGACACTCCTCAAGCCACTGTTCTCTGCTGCCTCACCGCACCATGGGTGTTCCACCACATCCCCACCCAGGGCCTGCCAATTCATGCCAAGGCATGCCAGCTCCTGCCTGACAAGCTCCAGGTAGCGAAGGAGGAGTTTTCACACCTGTTGGCGCTGGGGATCATTTGGCAGTCTGACAGCCCATGGGCCTTGCCACTCCACCTGGTCCCAAAAACCTCCCTGTGGAGACTATCAACGGCTCAATGAGGCAACTGTTCCTGACTGTTACCCCATCCCTCACATCCAGGATTTTACAGCCAACCTGCACGGCGTGAGGGTCTTCTCCAAGATTGACCTGGTGCACGGATATCACCAGATTCCGGTGCACCCTGAGGACATACCCAAGACAGCCATCATCACCCCATTTGGCCTGTTCGAATTCCTGCACGTCATTCAGGTTCAAGAATGCCGCTCAGACTTTCCAGCACCTCGTGGACTCAGTGGGCAGGGACCTGGATTTCATCTTCATTTACTTAGATGACATCTTCATTGCCAGTAGGGATCGGGCGCAACACAAGACCCACCAATGTGGGCTTTTCTCCCAGCTGGCCGACTTTGGCCAGTGCCAGTTTGGGAAAGAGTCCATGCAGTTCCTGGGCCATACTATCACGGCCGAAGGAGCCTTGCCCGCCACTCCAAAGGTTGCCGCTATCAGGGAGTTCCCATGCCCGAACAGCCTCAAGGGGCTGCAGGAGTTCGCTTCATCCCGGGAGCTACATGTATCGTGCAGCCGCTGTTCGCCCTCATCGCAGCCTCTCGCTTGGACGCTCACTTGGAACCCAGAACCCCAGAAGCCTGAACTGCATTCGAGGCCACCAAGGACGCCCTCACACCAACCTGCATATGGCACTCATTGTCGATGCCTCTGCCACAGCCATCAGTGCCATCCTGGAGCAGCAAGTGAATGGGCATTGGAAGCCGCTGGCATTCTTCAGCCACCTGCTCTGCCTGAATGCATGGATAGTGCCTTCGACCATGAGTTACTGGGCATGTACCTGGCGGTGCGGCATTTCCACTATTTTTTGGAGGAGAGGACTTTTACCATCTTCACCGACCACAAGCCCCTCACCCAGGCGCTGGCGATGGCAAAGGATCTCTGGTCGGTCCACCAGAAGCATCACCTTTCCTTTGTGTCAGAGTTTACCACCGACATTTGGCACAAAGCGGGGAAGGACAATGTAGTTGTCGATGCACTCTAGCGACCGGCCATCTGCGCACTGAGGCCCGGCCTTGACTTCGACCATCTCGCCCGGAACCAGGAAGCTGATGAGGAGACTAGGGCCTTCAAGACTGCCATCACCAGACTGCGGTTCCAAGACCTCCCGACTCCGAGAGGCGAAGGCACCATCCTGTCTGATATCTCCATGGGCACACCGCGGCCAGTGGTTCCCCAGCAGTGGCACAGGCGGGACTTCCATCACATCCATGACCTTTCACATCTGTCCATCAGGTCCATGGTCTGGATGGTGGCAGAATGGTTCATATGGCATGGGGGGCTGCGTAAGCAGATCACGGGCTGGGACAGAACATGCACCCATTGCCAGATGTCCAAGTTGCACAGGCACACCAGGGCGACCGTATAAGAGTTTGAGCACGTCCGGGAACAGTTCAGCCACATTCATGTGGACATCGTCGGGCCCTTACCCATTTCCCGGGGCAACCGTTACCTGTTTATGGTGGTAGACCACACCACTCGCTGGCCTGAGGTGATCCCGATGCCTAACGCCTCCACCGACTCCTGCTCCCAAGCCCCGTTGCATGGTTGGGTCACCCAGTTCGGCGTCCTGGCTCACATCACCAGCGATCGGGGCGCCCAGTTCACATCTGCGCTCTGGACACAGCTCACCAACAGGTTGGGGTTACAGCTACATCACACCAAGGCCTACCACCCGCAGGCTAATGGACTGATTGATCGTTCACGGAGTTTGTTTTCGTTCGGTGGGGCCTGACCGTGGCACCTCTGCAGCGACCATACGAGGGGCTGTACAGGTTTATACAGTGTTGCGGCTCGTCGTTCACGCTGGACTTGGGCAGCAGGCATGAGCTGTTTACCATGGACAGGCTGAAGCCAGTGCACCTTGATCCCACCGAGCCCATGGTCGTTGCCCAGCCCAAGAAGCGATGCCGCCCGGCAATAAAGGACATTGGCGCTGGTTCTAGGAAGGGCTGTGTGGTGGCTCACCACAAGGCAGGCGAACCGGCCCCACTTGTAAGCCACTCGGCGGGGCAGCCAGCCAAAATGGCACCATCGGGGGGTTTCCCTTCCTTCCAGTTCGAGGCTCAGAGACCCGCGTTTGGGGACCACATGATGCCTGGGTGACGTCAGCACCCTCCAGTGTGGTTCTCAGCCAGGTCCAGGTTGGGAGTATAAATGCAGCCCAGCAGCCTGCAATAAACTAGTCTGCTCACTGAGCTCAACCCGTCTGGTTGCATGTGTTATTGCAGGAGCAGTGTAGCCGCCGCTACAGATTCATTTATGTTTCCCATTATTTCCAGGATACAATTACATAATGGTTGTTATTGGGGCAAAGAGTCAGAGTTTTGGACCTCCAATCTCAAAACATGAATTTGACTTCAAGTGAGACAACTGGGAACCTAACTTCAAGTAACTCCCTGCATTGTGCAGGGAGGTGGGACTAGAGAGGGGTGTTTGGTTTGGAGCAGACTAGAAGGGCCTAATGGCCTGTTTCCGTGCTGTAATTGTTATGTTAACTCAATAACTCTAGAATTTGGGAAAAGCCATAAAACCATTGGATTGTTACAAAAACCCATCTGGTTGACTCTAATCTGCCTTCAGGGAAAGGAATCTTCTATCCTTTCTTGGTGTGTTCTATATGTGAAAAAGACCTATCAACATGGTTGACTCTTAATTGCCTCCACAGTTCAATCAATTAAGGATACAGCATAAAATAATCTGACATAACACAATCCTTGAGAAAGGGAAGGACTTTTATTCTAACTGCATGGAGAGTATGCCTTTAATTTTACTTATGTGATCAAGAAATGTGATTTTGTTTCAAATGTCTTGCTAATATCTTTGCCTTCTGAATTTTGTGAAATGTATTTAAAATACCTCCTGGGTCACATGGTACAGTGCCTGTGTACAGTAAGTGTGGTCACTTCCAAACATTTCCTACAGTTTAGGTCCTGATCTGGGTTAGTGAGTTAGGTCACAGTAATAAAATTTGAGGCAAATCAGAGGGTAGGTTAGCTTTAACTTGGTCAGTTCACCAGCTTCCTGCATTGTCTCAGCATATATGATTAGCCTCTGGGATTTATAATTTTAGACCCTTCCAGTATTTCATCTTCTGTGATGTTGACTCACTTCAAGACATCACAATCTACTTCCATGAGTTCCTTAATATCTGTGTGTCGATGTTCACATGCAGAATGCACTTTTCTATTGAGTGTTACTTTCAGTATATTATTTTACAAAGATCAGTCATTTAACAATGATTAATTAATAGGATCAATTTAACAGAAAAATACATTTGGGTTAGAATGATTTCATATGATCCTAAAGGCTTATTGATGTTTATTAGCTTTGATCTACTTCACCAACAAAACTGAAGCACAAAATGAGATGCAGATACTGCCACTTATCACAGGTGTTTGGTGTTAATGCAATAGTTGCACAATAAGTAGTTAAAACATAACAGGTTGTGCAGTGCTCTTCATTTCATCCTCTGCAATGCAGTGTTGCAATTAGAATGTAGAACAGTACAGTGTAGGAATCAACCCTTCAGCTCATGATGCCTGAACAGAATACAATGCCAACTTAAACTAAATGTCTGCTTCTTGCACATGATCCATATCTCTCTATTCCCTGCATATTCAAGAGGGTCTCTCTATAACTCTCTATACCCCACATCATTCAAGAGGGTGAATCCTCGCAAGGCGCTAGGCCCCGATGGCAGGGTACTGAAAATCTGTGCTAACCAGCTAGCTGGAGTGTTCACAGACATTTTCAGCCTCTCCCTGCTGCAGTCAAAGGTTCCCACCTGCTTCAAAAGGGCATCAATAGACGCAGAGAAGGCCTTCGACAGAGTAGAATGGAATTATTTGTTCAAAGTATTGCAAAAATTCAGTTTACCGGAGAAGTATATTAATTGGATTAAAGCATTATATAAGGGACCGTTAGCGAAAGTGACAGTAAATGGACATGTATCAAAGCAATTTAACTTAAGCAGGTCAACGCGGCAGGGATGCCCACTATCACCTTTATTGTTTGCGCTAGCTATAGAACCACTAGCAGAATTGATAAGAATAGATAATAATATAAAAGGAATAAAAATAAAAGACAGGGAATATAAAATCAGTCTATTTGCGGATGATGTTATAGTGTACTTAACAGAACCAGAACTATCAATAAAAGAATTATATAAGAAATTGAAGGAATATGGAGAAGTGTCGGGTTACAAGATAAATGTAAATAAAAGTGAAGCAATGCCTATGAATAATGTGGATTTCTCAAAATTTAAGAAGGAATCTCCATTCAGATGGCAAATGCAGGCAATAAGATACCTAGGTGTACAAATAAACAAAAATCTAGGCCAATTATATAAACTCAATTACAATCCACTAATGAAAAAATTACAGGACGATTTAGAGCATTGGAAAGATCTACCACTAACACTGATAGGAAGGATAAACTGTATTAAAATGAACATTTTTCCAAGGATACTATACTTATTTCAGGCATTGCCAATACAACTGACAGAAAAATTCTTCAAAGAGTTAAAGAAAATAATAAGGAAATTTTTATGGAGAGGGGGGAAACCGAGGATAGCACTAGATAAATTAACAGAATGGTATAAACAAGGAGGCTTACAATTGCCAAACTTCAAAAATTATTATAGAGCTGCACAATTAAGATACCTATCAGATTTTTATCAAACAAGGGAAAAACCAGACTGGACGAGATTAGAATTAGATAAAATAGGGGAAAAGATACCTGAACACATATTATATAAATGGGACGAAAAATTGGTACAACATAGAACTTCTCCAGTATTACATCATCTCCTCAATATTTGGAAGAAGATTCATGTAGAAAGAAATAAAATAAATTATCAATTACCAAAACTAATATTGACGCAAAATAAGCTACTCCCTTTTACAATAGACAACCTTTCCTTTAGAAAATGGGAAAAAAAAGGGATTAAAAGAATAGAAAATTGTTTTTCAGGAAGTAGATTCTTATCCTTTGAACAAATGAGAGATAAGTACAATATAACTGGAGATACAGCGCTGGCATATTACCAACTGAGATCCTACTTGAAAGATAAATTAGGAAGCAATTTGAGTTTACCAGAGGGAAGTAACCTTGAATATGTGATTACAGATACAATGTTAATCAAAAGATTTATAACAAATATGTATATTAAACTGCAAGAAAATGAGAATGAGGAAACAAATGGTAAAACTAAACAAAAATGGGAACAAGATTTAAATATAAAGATAAAAAAGGAAACATGGGAGAAATTATGTTCTGGAACGATAAGAAATACAATAAATACGAGGCTACATATGATACAATATAATTGGTTACACAGACTATACATTACACCGCAAAAGTTAAATAAATGGGACCCAACAGTATCTGATAGATGTTTTCGATGTAAAAAAGAAATGGGAACAACAATTCATGCAATCTGGACATGTGAGAGAGTAGAAAAATTTTGGGATGATCTCAGTCAGATATTAAATAAAATAACAGAAAACAATATACCAAAGAATCCAGAGATCTTTCTCCTAAGTAACATAACAAACAAAGAATTTCGAATTGATTTGGAGGATGTACAAAAAAGATTTGTTAAGATAGCCCTAGCCGTAGCAAAAAAATGTATTATGTCAACCTGGAAATTGGAAGATAATTTGAAAATACAACTATGGTATATAGAAATGAATAAATGTATTCCATTAGAAAAAATAACATATAGTTTAAGAAATAATATTGAAATATTCGAACAAGTATGGGAGCCTTACATTAAATACAATAGCGAAAACCTACCGGGGACAAACATTACCTAAGTTGATGGAAGGAGAAGGAAAGAAAAGAATGGACTCAGTAGAATTTCTGGTGTATTTTTGTTGAATGACAACATTGTCTGACTGGCTTAATGCAACCTAGATTGTATACCTAAAATGGATGAGAGGGGGCGTGGGGGGGTGGCTTGGGAGGAGGGAGGGGGGGGGGAAGAAAAAGTCACTGTATATGTGTGAAAAAGAAAAAGTGTACATCATGGCTAATGTGATTTATGGTGTGAAAAATAAAAAATTTTAAAAAAAAAAAATCGTCCCGGTACCCAAGAAGAACTGTGTGAGCTGCCTCAACGACTACCACCCAGTAGCACTAACTTCTGATGAAATGCTTTGAGGGGCTGGTCATGACTAGAATTAACACATAGTTAAGCAAAGATCTTGATCCGCTGCAATTTGCCTATTGTCACAATTGCTCCGTAGCAGATGCAATAGCGTTGGCTCTCCATTCAGCTCTAGACCACCTCAAAAACAATAACTCATACTCTTTGTGATTGCATCAATATGGAGGCTCCAGGACAGCTGCTCTTCATTGACAACAGCTCAGCCCTTAATACCATTATTCCCTCAGAACTGGTCAAGAAACTGCAAACTCTAGGCCTCTTTACACCCCTCTGCAACTGTATCCTTAACTTCCTCATCAGGGACTACATCAGTACAAATTGGAAACAACGTCTCCTCCTGACTGATTATCAACACACGCCCACCCCAAGTGTGTGTGCTTAGTCCACTGCCCTATTCATTATAAACCTATATCTGTGGCCAGGCACAGTTCCAATGCTATCTACAAGTTTGCCGATGACACCACAGTTGTCGACAGGATTACAGAAGGGAGATGGTTCAGCTCATTGAATGGTGTAATAACAACAATCTTGCACTCAATTTGAACAAAAGCAAGGATTGTGACCTTCAGGATGAAGTCAGGGGAACACAACCCAGTCTGCATCGAGGGCTCAATAGTGGAGAGGGTAAAGAACTTCAAATTCCTGGGTGTCAACATCTCCAACGATCTGTCCTGGAGCCTCCATGTTGATGCAATCACAAAAAAAACTCGCCAACTTTGTGAGATCTCTGAGGAGATTCGGTTTGTCATGAAGACTCTCGTAACTTCTACAGGTGTATTGTGGAGAGCATTCTGGCTGGTTGTTAACTCAGCCTGTGACATCACAGGCACCAGACTTCACTCCATCAAGGACATCTACACGAGGTGGTGTCTTCAAAAACAGCCTTATTGTCAAAGACCCCCACCACCACCCAGGCCATGCCCTCTTTACTCTGCTACCATCGGGAAAAAGGTAGAGGAGCCTAAAGACGAGCACTCAATGGCACAGGGACAGCTTCTTCCCCGCTGCCATCAGATTCCTGAATAATCAATGAATCAAAGACGCTGCCTTACTTTTTGTGCACTGTTAGTGTTATTATTACTTTATTTTTTATTGTAATATCGCAAAAGTCCTCTAGTGTTATATTATGAGAAACCTACTATGTTCCACAGAAAATACAAAAGAATTATTTATAAGTTGAAATCAAACTACATTCAAGTGGTAAGATCACACAGCATCCTATGAATCCACAGCTTATTCCAATGGCTTGTTTTCCTCTATTCTCCTTCTTTACAAATCTCTTTTCACAGCTTTAAAGTAGTTTTAGAAGAGCATGCATTGCATTTATGATTCATATACTTACATTGAAAAACGGGCAACTAATCGGAAACCATTGAACTGTTTGAAATAACTGGAGCTCAAAATATCTTATAAACTGTCACTCTGTAATTGATTTTGTGGTGGCTACTGAATGGTCAGATTTCTACATGACACATGGCAGAAATGGAAAAAAAGCTTATAATTGAGTTAATGGGTTGTGCCTTGAAGGAGGAGACATTACTGAAAAGTTGAATAGATGTATGGCAGAAACTGTAGAGAATTAAGTAGGTGAAAGGCCATCCACCAAGAATGGCAACAGTAAAAAGAAGGGAGAGAAAGAGTAAATAAGGAACCACAGAACACATGAACGTAAATAAATAGAAGGATTCACCCATTTGGCCTCTCGTTCCATTTGATAAATCATAGATAACCCATTACCTCACCATATTCCTTATTTAACTCAATACAAATTAACAATACATCAGTTGTCAGGAAAATGACAGAAAAATGTCACATGATATTTTGAAATTCATATTATGATTAGACATAATAACTTTGATTTTATAAAAGCAAAATAACAAGTTTGGTAAATGAGAGATTTTTGGGTATAGACTTCACAGGAAATCCATGTTAATGCAGCATATCTTTGGCTTGGCTTCGCGGACGAAGATTTATGGAGGAGTAAAGTCCACGTCAGCTGCAGGCTCGTTTGTGGCTGACAAGTCCGATGTGGGACAGGCAGACACGGCTGCAGCGGTTGCAAGGGAAAATTGGTGGGTTGGGGTTGGGTGTTGGGTTTTTCCTCCTTTGTCTTTTGACAGTGAGGTGGGCTCTGCGGTCTTCTTCAAAGGAGGTTGCTGCCCGCCGAACTGTGAGGCCCCAAGATGCACGGTTTGTGGCGAGATCAGCCCACTGGCGGTGGTCAATGTGGCAGGCACCAAGAGCTTTCTTTAGGCAGTCCTTGTACCTCTTCTTTGGAGCATCTCTGTCTTGGTGGCCAGTGGAGAGTTCGCCATATAACACGATCTTGGGAAGGCGATAGTCCTCCATTCTGGAGATGTGACCTACTGTAAGGTAAAACATCATGAGATGGGAATGTACGGGGCAGTAACAAGATGTGAATGCATCCTTGTACTTACAAGATAAGAGAGACATTGATGGATTGAGAGGCAGGAAGCTAGCAGGGAAAGGATAGCAACAGTTTTAGTCATTGGACAAGTAATGATATGATGATGTTCTAAGCACATATCCAAGGGTATAAAAAATCACCATTTTGCTGATAACGGCAGAATGCATTCTCCGACTAACCTGGTTGGTCGCAAGTGTTACAATCCGGTAATAAAGAACAAAGAACCCTGATTTCGACTCAGCCTGGTGTTTGTCTCACTCATTCATGAACAAAGCAGACCTAACACTACCCAGCGCAGTTTGATCTTCAGCAGCGTGGATTCGATGCTGTCGGCCTCTGCCATCTCGAGTACTTCGATGTTGGAGATGAAGTCGCTCCAATGAATGTTGAGGATGGAGCGGAGACAACGCTGGTGGAAGCGTTCTAGGAGCTGTAGGTGATGCCGGTAAAGGACCCATGATTCGGAGTCGAACAGGAGTGTGGGTATGACAACGGCTCTGTAAACGCTAATCTTTGTGAGGTTTTTCAGTTGGTTGTTTTTCCAGACTCTTTTGTGTAGTCTTCTAAAGGCACTATTTGCCTTGGCGAGTCTGTTGTCTATCTCGTTGTCGATCCTTGCATCCGATGAAATGGTGCAGCCGAGATAGGTAAACTGGTTGACCGTTTTGAGTTTTGTGTGCCCGATGGAGATGTGGGTGGGCTGGTAGTCATGGTGGGGAGCTGGCTGATGGAGGACCTCAGTTTTCTTCAGGCTGACTTCCAGGCCAAACATTTTGGCAGTTTCCGCAAAACAGGACGTCAAGCGCTGAAGAGCTGGCTCTGAATGGGCAACTAAAGCGGCGTCGTCTGCAAAGAATAGTTCACGGACAAGTTGCTCTTGTGTCTTGGTGTGAGCTTGCAGGCGCCTCAGATTGAAGGGACTGCCATCCATGCGGTACCGGATGCAAACCAGCGTCTTCATTGTTGAGGTCTTTCAAGGCTTGTTTCAGCATCATGCTGAAGAAGATTGAAAAGAGGGTTGGTGCAAGAACGTAGCCTTGCTTCACGCCATTGTTTATGGAGAAGGGTTCAGAGAGCTCATTGCTGTATCTGACCCGACCTTGTTGGTTTTCGTGCAGTTGGATAACCATGTTGAGGAACTTTGGGGGGCATCCAAGGCGCTCTAGTATTTGCCAAAGCCCTTTCCTACTCACGGTGTCAAAGGCTTTGGTGAGGTCAACAAAGGTGATGTAGAGTCCTTTGTTTTGTTCTCTGCACTTTTCTTGGAGCTGTCTGAGGGCAAAGACCATGTCAGTAGTTCCTCTGTTTGCGCGAAAGCCCCACTGTGATTCTGGGAGAACATTTTTGGCGATACTAGGTATTATTCTATTTAGGAGAATCCTAGCAATGATTTTGCTTACAATGGAGAGTAGCGTGATTCCCCTTTAGTTTGAGCAGTCTGATTTCTCGCCTTTGTTTTTGTGCAGGGTGATGATGATGGCATCATGAAGGTCCTGAGGCAGCTTTCCTTGGTCCCAGCAAAGCTTGAAAAACTCATGCAGTTTGGCATGCAGAGTTTTGCCGCCAGCCTTCCAGACCTCTGGGGGGGAAATTCCATCCATACCTGCTGCTTTGCCACTTTTCAGTTGTTCAATTGCCTTATATGTCTCTTCCCGGGTGAGGACCTCATCCAGCTCTAGCATTAAGGGCTGTTGAGGGAGCTGGAGCAGAGCAGATTCTTGGACTGAGCGGTTGGCATGGAAAAGAGATTGAAAGTGTTCTGACCATCGGTTGAGGATGGAGATCTTGTCGCTGAGGAGGACTTTGCCATCTGAGCTGCGCAGCGGCTTTGGACGGGGTGAGGGGCCGTACACAGCTTTTAGAGCCTCGTAAAAACCCCTGAAGTCGCCAATGTACGCGCTGAGCTGGGTTCGTTTGGCGAGGCTAGTCCTCCACTCATTTTGGATCTCCCGGAGTTTGCGCTGAAGATGGCTGCATGTGCGACAGAAGGCTCGTTTCTTCTCTGGCCAGGACGGCTTTGCAAGGTGAGCCTGGTGGGCAGCTCGCTTCTTTGCCAGCAGCTCCTGGATTTCCTGGTTGTTTTCATCGAACCAGTCCTTGTTTTTTCCTGGAGGAGAAGCCCAGTACCTTTTCAGTGGATTGTAGTATGGCAGTCTTCAGCTGATCCCAGAGGGTTTCATGGGATGAGTCCATGAGGCGGATTGCATCCTCGAGCTTTGCTTTGAGGTTTGCCTGGAAGTTTCTCTTGTTTATTAGGTTTCCAGGTCACTTCCAAGGCCAGCATTAATTTTCCAATGCCTTGTGAAATGATGTGAGCCACCTTCTTGAACTGTGGCAATTTATTTTCTGGTGAAGATATTCCACAACATTGTTGAGGATGTTGTTCTCGGATTGAAATTCAAGCAGTGATATGCTTCTTGGTCCAGATAGTGAGTGGCTTGGAAGGTAAAGTCCTTATCCATCTATTGCTTCTTCATAGGAAATCATGGGCATGCTGTTGCAGTATTGATTAACTCCAGTGCACTCATTACATGATCCACATTGTAGTGACTGTGCACCAGTGATGGAGAAAATTAATATTTAGAGTAGTGAATAGGGTGTTCATCAAGCATCTGTTTCTTTTCAATTTTTACAAAAGGTTGCCTCATTAAGTGAGGGTTCTCAGAGTTGACAATAATACATTAACATGGATACTGGGTAAAGGCCAGAAATTAATTGGTTGTTCCAGGTTATCAGGTTGCCACAAAGATCATATTTACAACATATATTAATGACTGACATTAAAAGAGAGCACCATCAGGGTCAATTTTGCTGATGTCCCGAAGGTGGGTGAGAAAGTTGAGCTGTGCAAAGGATGATGGAAACGCTAAATTTGGATTAAAAATGTCATGAATGCAGGGAAATATGGGATAATGCAACACTATCAACTTCAGTTAGAGAAGTTGCTGCAAATAATTTTAATTTTACATGGTGAGAAGCTCCTGTATAACTGGATCTGAATACACAAAATCCAAGTATTTAATTTTTTGCCATAGTATGCCTAAAGGAAGCCAATATGATCATGAGTGGCAACATGCAGAAGTACCATTCCTTATGAAGTATCTACTCATCTCTACCCTTTAATAGATTTTCATTGCATTGTCCCTTGAAGAACAGAGTTCTGGAGGCCCACAATCAACTCAGACAAAAAAAAAGAGAGAAACATACAAAATGCTGGATGAACTCTGTAGATCAGACAGCATCCATGGAAGGAAAACGATCGATGATGTTGCGGGCCGAGACGCTGCATCAGGAAATTCCCTCATACTGATTCTGACTTTGGTTTTTAAACAGTGACCCTGGTTCTAGATTTTCTCACCAGAAGAAACTTCTTTCCATGTTCACCTTTGTCAAGAGGCCTTGTTTCAATCCAAGGGTAGTAGTTGAATAATACCTTGTCTTGAGATGAAGTTCAGCATTTTAGGCCTGACATGAGTAGAAATTCTTTATTAAAAGGTTTTAAATGTTTGATTCTTTTTCCTCTTCAAGACTGTAAATGCTCTATTTAGTGCATTCAAGGCTGAAATTTATAGATTTTTGTACATTAAAGGGATTAAGCAACATGCTGATGAGGCTAGAGGCAGACAAGGCCATTTTGTAATTTTGAAGGAGCATTTGGCCTACATCTGTTCTCGTGTCTCATGTATATGTTGCAAGGGTATGAGAAGGAATTGCTGTGACCAAAATTGTCGAGAGTTGGGTCTTTGATTTTAGGGATGGGTCTGGAGAGAGCAGGAGGATGGAATGAGAGAAAAGAAAGCCCTTTCACACTGTGAGTTAACCCTCCAATTTGGTGGGTCAAATTGCATGAATCGTGCAGTGTAAAATGACATAACCGGGCAGGGTGAGTCAATTTCAACTGGGGTCTGATGCATGGTGGGGGCACATATGAGAGCCAGGCTGAGTTAACCCACCAATTGCCTTCTCGTGGTGCGAATGGTCTAATCAACTTATCAAGTACCATTAATGACGTACTTGCGTCAGTCTGGCAGTTATATTTCACTGCAGAGCTGCCCGCATTCTGTCATCCCCCTGTCTTGCTGCCTGAGTCCCGTTACTTGAGTCCTGCTACCTGACAGATCCCCCACCCCACTGCTTGACAGCATCCCCACTCTACTTCCTGGGCTCTGACTGCCCCACTACCCTGCTCCCTTCCTCCTCCATTCTCCTCCCTCCCCATCCCCTCCCTCTCTCTTCCATTCCCACTTCCTCTTGCCCCATCTCCCTCCCTATCAGCCCCACACTGATCCCACCACCCCACACCATCACGACAGTCCCATTGCTCCGCTGCGCAGTTCTTCACAAAAAAAAACCTGGAATATTTTTAGTTGCATTGCTATGCCTGGTGACAGCATAATACAAGCTGCAAGCGTACCCAGAAGCCAAATGATTAATCTAGTGACTGTAGAATTCTTGGAATTGGGGGATCAACTGCATAACAAGGTGCACTGGTGCACAGACATGACTCCAGGCTGCCGAGGGTACACACGGTTAAAACAGTGCCCATCTTCCCATGCTATCCAAGCACAAACTGAGCTCTCCTCTATGGTTTAACTCCATCGAAAGCAGCCACTGCTCCTCTTCAAATAACAGTTGGGTTACCTGGGGGAGCAGCGTGAGGGTTTCCCCTCCACGATGTTCTCCTACTGCAATGATGCACTGGGCATGAAGGGCATTGAACAGACCCTGCCCGAGCTGCCCCAGCAGGGGAAAGCGCAGCGTCCACTGCCTATTCCACTCAAGTAGCTGGGGCTTCTTGGCCACTCTCTCCTCTCTGGACAAGGTGCACCTGCCCCTTTTGCACCCTTTCAGGCTGAACTGAACAAATGAAGAACTACATGGAATTTGGCTTCAAAATGAAACAGACGGTTCTCTTAGAATGAACCACGCTGCGGCAAGTTGGGCAACTCTGAAAGATTGTTTCTTCCCCTTGAAAAATTATGTGATCAAGTTGAACACTATTAACCAGTTGGCCAAAAAAAAAGAACATAACAGTGCGTTCCCAGCAGAATTATGTTCAATTGAAAAATAAACAATGTTGTCAATCTAATTTTGGAAGGCTGAATTACACCAATCAGAAGCAGATACTCAGGCTAATAAATGTTATGGCAACATGTTAGCAAAAGAAACGTGAATGTTCTCACTGGAGAGGGAATAGATATACCAGGGGAGGGGATTTTTACTTGCAGCTGATTTGGTGTGTATGAAAAAAAAAGATTGGCCATGAACTAGTTGCCAAGGCTGTCAGAGGGAGGCTGGACGGCTTTGACAGCTGTGAAATGTAACTGTGCAATCACCTGGGCTGTCAGAGCCTGCATGTGATACATAATTTGTGACGATACCGCTGGAGGCGGGACCCACCCCCCCCCCCCCCCCACCTTTAAAATCCCTAGTTGCAGAATTACCTGCAAATAATGGTTCAGTGTGAAAGGCTCCCGCGTTCAGCTTGCCCTGCAATTTTTCCCGTTTCCGAGGAGGGTTGGCAATGTGAAAGGGGCTTAAAGTATGGATGCCAACAGGAGGCTTTGTCAGTGATAAGTGGAAAAGCAGTGAAGAGTTATGAGACATTAGGGTTAGGGTTAGGGTGGTCCAAGGTGGTCTTTATTGAAAGATGCATTTGGACACTAACATTAATTTTAGTCCCATTGGACCTACCTGGAAGAATCCGTGTATTCAACACCATTGATATCATTTGACCTACTGAGTTTCTCCTGCACTTCGTGCACTGCATGACTTTGTGACTTTGACTCAACGATGTTACTAGCCAGATAGTCAGCGAATCTTAAACCAGGGCTATTTGCTCGCAACAACTTGGTCAAAGATTCTCAACGGAAAGAGGCATATTTTGTAATGCAAGGGATAAAAATTGAGTGTGTGATTAATGGAAGCTCAATGAAACGACAATGCCCAGAGGTCTTACCTTCCCCGCCTTCAAAGGTCAGGAAGTCAGCTGTGTCCTTCGATTTAACGCTGTGCTTTCCCACGTAACTGGTCCGAAACTCCCGGTTCAATCTTCCGAAGCCCAAGCGTCCTTCGCGGTTTACAAATCCCTCAGGTTACACAAACTGAACTGCTCTGAACGTTGAACATTGGAACATTCCAGGGAACTGACGAAGCCCACAGAAATGTCTTCGTTTATCCAGAACTCCAAATCGACCAAAGTTATCACACTTTATACCCAGCCCAAAATCTACACCAATGTTTCTGGAAAGTGAGAAGAAAATCACTTTGAAAAGCGACTTCGAAATGATCACAAGACAAGCATTGGATATTTGTTTTTGGCAAAAAGAGAAATCCCCCACCCCCCGACTCTAATTAGCACGTAGTATTTAAGACCACCCAAAAAAAAAGAGGAATGTGTGATACAGTTGGTGGAGAGCCCTGCTGTGTTTCTACAAGACGGTTCTGAAATTCGGAAACAAAACTACGGATTCTGGACATTTGAAAAGAAAACTAGAAAATACTGGAAATGCTCCACAGATCGGGCAGCGTCTATGGAGAGAGGCAGGGCGTTGACATTTCAGGCGGATACTCCGTCAAGAGAGCCGTGACCACTGATCGAATGCAAACTAACATTTCAGCTGGATAAGGGCGCTGAATAGAAAACACGCCTCATGATTTCATATCTCAGTTGCTCGTTTCGAATTGACGAGTTGCGCGCCTTGGAGGATGAAATAAACGGACTCAGACCTTTGAAATGATTGTCTCCAAGGGTGGGAGAGTGTTCCGCTTGGGTAACAGAGCTAGCGAGATGCTTCCCTTTAGTTTTAGCCTGGACAACCGGGGTTGAGGTGTGCTTTGACCTGCGGAATTGGGGGCTGGAAGTTCGGTGAGTTTCGGGAAACCTTTCGATACATGGCTCTTTGAAAAGACCTCACTGACCAGACTTGAATCATGTAGGGTGGAGATTTCAACGTCACGAAATCAGAACCCGATGGAGAGGACAAGATACTTATTTAAAGTATCCATCAGACTTCTGGAGCCCGCTGCTGTGCCGAGTGCGGGATTGGAGAACCACCCCGTGCAATGTCCTTCCTTCTGGTAGCGAAGCGGTTAAGAAGCGTCGTTGCAGACACTGGAAACCTCTTTG
Organism: Narcine bancroftii; assembly: GCF_036971445.1. Classification (NCBI taxonomy): domain Eukaryota; kingdom Metazoa; phylum Chordata; class Chondrichthyes; order Torpediniformes; family Narcinidae; genus Narcine; species Narcine bancroftii. The sequence continues at coordinate 180,127,123 of NC_091472.1, forward strand.
ATTGCAGTTGCACTTTTTCACCTCTCGCCAAAAGAAAAAAAGCGGCTTCTGCTTCCTGCCGTCAGTTGGACCGCAAAGTTTCTTTTATATATGGAGGACCATCGCCTTCCCAAGATCGTGTTATATGGCGAGCTCTCAAATGGCCACCGTGACAGAGGTGCACCAAAGAAAAGGTACAAGGACTGCCTAAAGAAATCTCTTGGTGCCTGCCACATTGACCACCGCCAGTGGGCTGATACCGCCTCAAACCGTGCATCTTGGCACCTCACAGTTTGGCGGGCAGCAACCTCCTTTGAAGAAGACCGCAGAGCCCACCTCACTGACAAAAGGCAAAGGAGGAAAAACCCAACACCCAACCCCAACCAACCAATTTTCCCCTGCAGCCGCTGCAACCGTGTCTGCCTGTCCCGCATCGGACTTGTCAGCCACAAACGAGCCTGCAGCTGACGTGGACTTTTTACCCCCTCCATAGATTTAAAAGTCCACGTCAGCTGCAGGCTCGTTTGTGGCTGACAAGTCCGATGCGGGACAGGCAGACACGGTTGCAGCGGCTGCAGGGGAAAATTGGTTGGTTGGGGTTGGGTGTTGGGTTTTTCCTCCTTTGCCTTTTGTCAGTGAGGTGGGCTCTGTGGTCTTCTTCAAAGGAGGTTGCTGCCCGCCAAACTGTGAGGCGCCAAGATGCACGGTTTGAGGCGTTATCAGCCCACTGGCGGTGGTCAATGTGGCAGGCACCAAGAGATTTCTTTAGGCAGTCCTTGTACCTTTTCTTTGGTGCACCTCTGTCACGGTGGCCAGTGGAGAGCTCGCCATATAACACGATCTTGGGAAGGCGATGGTCCTCCATTCTGGAGACGTGACCCATCCAGCGCAGCTGGATCTTCAGCAGCGTGGACTCGATGCTGTCGACCTCTGCCATCTCGAGTACTTCGACGTTAGGGGTGTAAGCGCTCCAATGGATGTTGAGGATGGAGCGGAGACAACGCTGGTGGAAGCGTTCTAGGAGCCGTAGGTGATGCCGGTAGAGGACCCATGATTCGGAGCCGAACAGGAGTGTGGGTATGACAACATGTATATATACACACACACACACACACACACACACACACACACACACACACACACACACATATATATATATACTTTCCAGCTCAGTGTGATTTACAATGTTCAGATCTAATATCTGTGATCTTTTGCTTCACATAAACCGTGCTATCTGGCCCGGAGATTACATTAATCAGAAGAGTTAAAACATTTATGGAGCTACTATTAACACAAAATGGTGACCTCTCTCTATCACTCGTGTTGTAGTCATTTTTGCTACTCCATCTGCTGATGAATTGAGGGCTTGGGATTTATTGCTAGAATGCGTCCAGTTCAGGAGTTCAAACAAAATCCATCACTGGAGTGGCGTGACGTACACCATAGGGACCAAGAGCAAGGAAACATTTGGGATCCGGTCTGCTTTTAAACATCAAATTGACAGCAGGAACAATTTTAAAGGCTGATATTCAGAACACACCTTGCCAGTCAGAGGCAAAACTTCTGCAAGCAGCCAGGAGTTAATGTTTTTTTTCTTCCCTGCACACCACCGATGGTCCATTGAAGGATTTGTCTGGTCCTTCCCTCTGGTGTTAGAAAGCCTCAGCTTCCATTTTACCCAAAGATTAATGAAATATTAGGATTTTAAATTGTTGAGATTTAAAAAAAATATTTCATCTCTGGTGACTGTTAATGAAGGCAAACGAGGGAGAAAGGAACAGAATCTCTGCAGAACGTGAATACCAACAGGGTCAAGATGGGCAGAATTCCCTGCCTTCCATCCCTGACGATGATCAAAGTTTATTGTCATATCTATAAGTCCAGTGAACAGATGCACTGACATTTTTACTGGCTGCAGCCACACAAGTGCATAAGATATACTAACGACAATAATAATTAAATTGCATTTCCATTACACCTTCTTGTGGATTTAGATGTGTTCCATGATTTTCAGCAGTTGTGCTTGAGTTGTACATGTACAGTTGTACAAAATGCCTAAAGGGAAATGACCTTTAAAGTGTTGGTCAACATTTTTTTTTGTTGCCTCATTTAATGTGAACATTCATATAACTTAGTAATCTTCATTGGTGGTGTATTGAGTTTCACGTTCTGAAAACGACTGTAAATGTACACAGTGCCACATGCATCTGGGCAGTGGGATTTTCATGCTTGTTAGCAATATTCATAATTTGTTATTGAATATTCATATAAACACCATTCAGAAGAGAGTTGAGATTTTATATGGAATTAAATATTCACTTCGTCATCGTCTTTGCATTCACTCCAAGTTTCCTTTAGTGCCTTTGGTTACATTTTCTTGGTTACATTCATGGAGACAAGTTATTGCTCATTGAAGTCAATGGCTCTTCATACTTATCACCACAGATTTAACCAAAATGCAAGATGATGCATTAAAATTCATGAACACATTCACCTTGCACAGTATTCCTTCCCCCTTCACTTCTTGCAAACAATGCCGACTTTCTCATGATGGATGGCGAGTGAGAGCTATAAGCATCTTGAGGAAAGGCAATTAAGCAGTCGGGACAAATTCAGTAAGCCAGCAGTATTTCAGAGCCAAGTGTTTGCTGCAATTGTTGGCCTTTGATTAATCAAGTATGGTCAGAGAAGCTAATTAAGCTATATTTTTTTTTCAGATTACTGTTTTAAATGCAGTTAACGAAATAATTTTTTTTGATGCACATGTTGAATTTGAAAAAAAAACTATTTGGTTTGTGTCCAGTTTCCTCCCCTCCTGAAAGTACAGACTCACGCTGAGACTTTAAGAATTTCTGATGATTTCCTATCACGGATTCTGTACCTGCTCGTTACAAATTGGGCAATGTGAGTGTCACCTGTATCAGTGGGTCTATCAGTGGGCTCAAGGAACAGTCAGCGAGTTATTTTCAGATATAATGGTATTTTTGATGGTGTGAGCTAAGAATTAGTGTAACCAGTATTAGGAGTAACCAGATGACACAGATTTAGAAAAGAAGGTGCATCTACTGAACATAGTTTAATAATGTGTGGGTGGAGGTGTATTTAATGGTGACCAGCAAAAAGACTAAAACAGACTCATGCTCAACCATATTACATAGCTCTTTCAATAAAAAGTTACAAAGTTAAGAAGGCTGAGACAGCATATTATGAATGCTAGATTCCTTATCCTAATTCTCAGATATAGTGCTGAGTCTTGTATTGAGGCAAGAGTAATTCTGCCTTTGGAACCAAAATTATTAGAAGTGTGTTGGTGAAATGTCAAGTGGTGTGAATGCATCTAGCACAATGCATTCGGTCCTCCCTATTGCAAGACATGCTGGCCTCAGAGACACCGCAGTACAGATTCACAGGTCTTACTTTATGAGGTACGGATGCATAAACCAGGATAATTTAACCTGAACTATAAAATATGAACAACTAATATGATTGAAATGTTTGATATGATTAAAGGATTTGATGCAGGAGATTATTTTAACTGGTAGGAAAATCCAGAAAAAAAAAAGATTGAAATTAGAGCAAGGCCAATCGGAAATACAGTAGTTTCAAAAAGCACTTCTTCATATGAAGGGAAAATCACTTGGCTTCAAAAAAAGCTGCTGAGAAAAGGTCAATTGAAATTTTAAAATGTGATTGATGGATTTTAGTTAGATTCGGGTATGGAGAGAAAAGGAGCTGGGGTCATATCAACCATGATATCAGAAGAGGTTTGATGGGTTGAATCTCCCACTCCTGTCTTTCTCATGGTCAAAGTAATATTTGCAATTGCCACTGCATTTGAAGCCCATTTCCCTGTCCTTGTAAGATTTTGGCTTACTGCAACAAAAAAAATGTGTGGCCTCTCCAGACCTCATTTTGTTCAAGTAATATTTCATAAATAAAAACGACTCCCACACAACTTCCAGAATTGGATCAGATTCCTGACTTTTGCTGTAAATTCTTTTTTTTTTAAAATATGGAAACCAGTTTGACTGATAAACTGGAACAAAATTCTGAATAAATGTTGCTCTCTGAATTCACAACTGTGTGGACATCATCATTTTCCCAAAGCTTTGCTCTAAATAGATTAGTTGCAATCTATGAGTTAAGTACTAAACGGGCTTTGCTTATCATTTATTCAATTGTCCGTAATTTTTTTTCCCGCTGATTTGATGTGTCTAAGCAGAGTCATTCAAATAAAAAGATGTAAAGCTTCACTGTGTCTCAAAGTGATCTGAACTTTGTGGCTCCAAAGTTAGTTTAAGCTGGGTCTTCTTTTCTCTTTCTTCTTTCCCTTCATATAAATCTATTATTTTTAAAGCTTTATTACAAATGTAGATAATTTGATTTGCTCATCTGATGGACAAACATGAAGTGTGAGAGGACTGCAATGTATCAAAGGTTTGAAGAACCATCCGCCCTTACCCTGTGCATCTTTGAAGGACCCGTGGAGTCCTAGACTCAGCCTTCTGATCGTTTTCCTAAAACCTCCCTTTAACATGTTTTATGTTGCTTTTAAAATTGCAATATTTAAAATAATTTTCTCTTTTGATGTACTTCAGCTATTTTTCTTTGCTTGGGATAATTCTTGAGCCTTCATTCCACCCAGAATCGTCGGTCATGAACAATGCCGTTGAGATAAATTACACTTCATCATGCACCCACCTTGTGTTTTCCCCCCACTCTTCCCCAGTCTTCATGGTCCCTATTTCAGCACCAAATGATTCTCTGGAGTCCCAGAATGATCCTGTGCAACCCTTGCACAAAGCATAGTGCACCGTATGTGGCTCCAAGATTTTCAGTGACCATTTCTGACAGTTCAGATTGGCATGTTTCAAAAGCACATGAAGGGATTCAAATAATTTAAAAGATAAATAAGAGTAGTTAAAGTCCAATAAGCTACAGTAAATCCATTGTAAATATTACATGCCTTGAAATTGTCTTTTGAATAAATTCAGTGACCCCCACTAACCCCCCCCCCACCCCCATTCAGATACATGGGGTTCCTGCTGTTGCAAAGCTGAAGGACCAGATGAGAAGTGTATTCACAGTCCTGCAGCTTTGGACCAGCACTGAGGTCAGTGGCAAGCCTGCCATAAGACTGGTGGACTTATACCCTGGCAGTGTCAGCTCCGCAGTGCATGGAGATGGTGCTGAACGTTAGAGGTTGGATGGATGAAAATTCCCCCAAAACACTGCCTGCACCAGAACTCAATCCAAGGCAAAATCTCACAAAGGTTTGTTTTTATATCTAACATGTTTATTTCTTGTTCAGGTTAACATCAAGGCTCACTTCAAATTTTGGCCAAGTTCACTGTTAGCTGATGAAACAATACTTTTAAAAGCAATTTTAAGTTAAACCTTGATATCCTATTCATGCACTTTAACAGCAATTTCATCGGAAGAGAGGAAAAAAGTTCAAAAAATATGCAATTTTGAAAAGAGGATGACGCATTTAAAATTGTGCAAAACAGGCATCTTTGTGCTCAGCCATTTTGTTGTCCCTGCTTCAAAAAGCTTCATTTTTAATCACTTCACTTTCCGATGTGCTCAGCTTCTGCTGACAGAGTTTTAAAAGCACCAGTGAGATTTACCTAAATATTTTATTACTTGTTGAAATCAATTGAATTTTATCAATACAAAATAGGGTGTAAATCATTGGAAATTCACATTCACCCACCAAATCAATTTTCACACATTAGGTCTATTAGGTTATTGAAAGGTGTGTGACAGATGGTGGTAAGGAATGGAGGTTTGTACCTGTGAAATATACCTCCTTTCAGTCACATATTGATCGAGGATGGACTGCACTGCTGAGAGACTGTGGAACCAGCATTGTCTGAATCGATATTATCTTTCAAGATTAATTCAGCTATGACAGAGTGCCTTTACTACTAAAGTGAATGAGCAAAGTTGTTGCGGGTGATTTTTAAAAAAAAAGTCCACCCAATTTGGACTAAATGCAAAGTACTCAAAATGCTTAATAAAACTAATGCAGTAATTTAAATGAAAGCCAGAAATAGGTGGTTTTTTTTAATTCTGTAATTTAACCCGAGTATTGAACAACTTTGTGTAAAGTTAGATTTATCGCTCATGACTTTATCCTAATTAAGGTTTTTGAGTGTTTAATTCTTGGATTAAGGAAGTGTAGGTAATCAATCAAGGACATTTTGTGGAGGAATGAGTCATTTAATCAGGAGGTTTAGTGATTTTAGGTGGCATAATGATGTTCTGCATGTTGAGAGAAAAGGTGAGCAGTAAATTGGTGCAAATAGAGCAAAGGTTCAATTTGAAATCTGCTCATGTCCTGTTTTTAAAACAATTCTAACCATCAGTGTATTTTCCTTCAAGGCAGCTATGCCTTGTACGAGTACGTGAAATTAACTTCCACTGCAGAAATGCAACAAATAAAAATATAAAAGTGAAAAGAGAAACTGGTTTTGGAGGTGATCCAGAGGAGCTTCCCTGAGTTGATTCCAGAGTTAGTGTGTGAGGAGAGATTGATTCACTTGGGACTGTGCTCAGTGGAATTCAGAAGAATGAGGGGAATCTTGATGGAAACATAAAACTATGAAAAGGATAGATAGAGGCAAGAATGTTGTTTCCACTGGTGGGTGATACCAGAACTAGGGGGAAAAGCTTCAAGGTTTGGAGGAATAGATTTAGGATGGAGATAAGGAGGCACAGTTGGCATAGCAGTTAGGGGCAGTTACAGGGCCAACGATCGGGACCGGGACTCAAATCCCAAGCTCTCTGTAAGGAATGGATGCATTCTCCCAATGTCTGTGTAGGTTTTCCCCAGGGCTTCCGGCTTCCTCCCACCATTCAAAACATACCGGGGGCGTAGGTTAATTGGGTGTGAATTGGGTGGCACAGACTCGTGAGCCGAAATGGCCTGTTAACATGCAGTATGTCTATTTTTTTTTAAATTAAGAACTGCTTTTCCCAGGGAGTGAATCTGTGAAATTATCCGCCCAAGGAAGCTGGAGGGACTATCTAATTGAATGTATTTAAGGCACAGTTAGATAGATGTTAGATAGTAAGATAATTAATGGTTCTTGAGAAATGGCGGGTAAGTGGAGCTGAGACCACAACCAGATCCGCTCCACTTACCCACCTTATTGAATATTGGAGCAGGATCAATGGGCCAATTACCTACTCCTGCTCCTATTTCTTATGTTCTTATGAAAAGCTCAATTATTACCAAGCATCAACTATGCAATTTTCAGTACTATCTACCATATAGATGCTCTTGTGGCATTGTCAATCCCAACAAAGGTATTGTTGAATCAAATATATAATTTGACTGTATAATATACTGTATAATTACATTGTGTGGAAAAGGGAAAGAATTGCTGTTGTCTCATTATAAAATATCCTGACGTGTCCATTTGCTCATGTATGATACAAAATTTATCGAGGTTTCCAATTGCACAGATTCCAAAAGAATCTGGTGCCAAAACTATAGTATTTGAAGAGTACATATAAAGTAAAAAGAAAGTCAAAGTGCAGAATGTGTTTGTTTTATTCTTTGAAATGGTGTCATTAAATACAGGGCTTTAGGTAAAGTAAGTCCTAAGGAAAAAAAAAATCAGAAGACATGCCTGTTTTTTGTTATAGTGCCACTAAGTCATTTTGTAACGGCCCGCGAATGATGTCACGACCCGGCTCACAAATTGGCCGGCGAACGCAGTGATCGCCAGGGCCCCACAGTGACCGGCAGCCGTCATTCCCGTGACCTCCCACATTGTGGGAAACAGCAGGCAACAGCGGGAACACCGGCCACTCGGAGGGCAGCGCTGCGATAATGTCATTTCTGTCGTCAAAGGCAGGGAGTGAATATAAGCAGAGCTGCCAGTGCAATAAATCAGTCTTCCGCCTCGACTCATCTGTGTGTGTGTGTGTGTGTGTGCGTGTGTGTGTGTGTGTGTGTGTGTGTGTGCGTGTGTGTGTGCGTGCGTGCGTGTGCGTGTGTGCGTGCGTGCGTGTGTGCATGTGTGCGTGTGTGTGTGGGTGTGTGCGTGCGTGCGTGCGTGCGTGCGTGTGTGCGTGCGTGCGTGTGTGTGAGTGTGTGCGTGTGTGCGTGTGTGTGCATGTGCACGTGTGTGCGTGTGTGTGTGTGCGTGTGTGTGTGTGTGCGTGTGTGCATGTGTGTGTGTGTGTGTGCGTGTGTGTGTGTGTGTGCGTGCGTGTCGTTATTACTCCACACTTTGCATGGTGCACACATTGCAACTTCTTCATTCAACAGTTTTGACTTTTGGCTGGTGACTACATGGTGCCATCTTTCAAACATTTCCCACTCATTTAACTTAATTTTTTTTAACCAAAAAGGCTTAAACTTTGTTCCTTCAATATTTAATATCATTGTTTCTGAAAATGAAGATGCTTAGATGTGACAAGGCAGCAAAAAATGGTAAAGAAGAAACAGCCCCTCTGACTTCAGACCTCATCTTAGACATGATGAAAAATCAATCACAGGAAATAATTAAGAAATAATTGTGGCTATGAAAGAATGCCATCAAAAGATAGATTCCAAGCTTGAAAAGGTTATACAATCAATTTCAGCAAATGATGATTGTTTGGATGGTGTGGAGCTCGAGTTGGTATCTGTTAATAACCGAATAGAGAAGTTAAGAAGTCATTATGAAGAAATGACAGTGAGCCAACTCAAGTTAACTTCAAGGGTGGTCGACTTGGAAAGCAGGAGCAGACGTTAAAACATTAGAAGTTTGGGCTTAAAGAAGATTCTGAGAAAGGTCAGTTAACTGACTTTTTCTCTAAATTACTTATGGAAGTGTTTGGAAAAGAGTTTTTTTTGTAACTGAGCCCACACACAGGTTATTTGTTCCAAAGCCTAACTCGGAAAATCGTTCACCTTCAGTAATTCTTCAGTTTCTTTACTTCCAAGAAAAGGAGCATGTTATCCATGGAGCCCATCGCAACAGAAAGCTGAGCGCATCGGAAATCTAAAAAAAAATACAGAGATGTTATGGTTGCGCTTTACAACGAAGAACTCAGACCGGCTCTGCTGCACCCAGTTTGTCTGAGGATCACATTGGAAAATGGCCACAAGAAGTTCTTAGACTCAGTGGAAGATGCTTGCAAAGTTCTGGCTGACTCCGTTTTAACCTCAAGTCCAACATGAGTTAATACTCTGTGTCTGAAGTTTTCTCTTTTCTGAAGGGTTTTACTTTCTCTCTAACGGGGGAAGCCTGAATAGGGTTTTGTTTTCCTTTGTTAATTGAAGGGTTAGTTGATGTAATAATTATGTGTGGGGAGGGATTATATTAATTTCATTTATTTAGTATATTTTATTTATTCTTTTTATTAAGATTTATATAGATGATACTAATTTTACTTTAGTAACTGATAGTTTGCATCTATCAAATCAAAAGAATATGGCAAGTGATATAATACAGGTAGTTTATTGTTTGACTGTGGGAAAGTTAGTTACATCAGTTAGTTTATTATTGGACAGTGGGAAAATGTGGTCCCCATTGAAATAACATATATGCATTTAATTTATTTTAAGACTGAAAAAATTTATAACAATCAAGTATAAGGGTTAGTGTTTAAGGTACTGAGTTTTGAAAATGAAATGTGTTTCTTAATTTAAGGAACCTTCTTTTTTAATTTTTAATGAGTAGATATTATTATGAAAGTTTGTTTTGCTGATATTAATGCAGCTGTGTATGTTTTTTTTAAATTTTGGCTGATAGTGGATATTAGACACGACTCTACTGCACATGTCCTTATATTGTTTATTTTTACAACAAGTTTGGTATTCTCACTTTGATTAAATTTCTTCTTAATAGAATTTGTCTTTATTTGGGAAAAATATTAATTATTATTTTTTTAATATAAGGAGCTATAATAAAATCTTCAGCAGAAGTGAGTGGGGGTTACAAGGTATGTTTGTGAGCAGGTTCCAACTTCAATAAACCAGAGCTGGGAGGTTGGGAAGGGATGGTTTGGATTTTTATAGGATTTGCAGGGTTATTTGTATTTCATGGTCAACATATTTTGTGTTTCAGTATGGTTTGAAGGTGAAACCTCTTGGAATGGTGACAGAGGCAGCTGGAGCATTTTCACATAATTAACTAATATGAATTGATTCATATTTAATCCTATTAGGTTCATATTGTGGAATATTAAAGGTATGAATGGAACAATTAAACATCATAGGGCATTTGCCCAAGTTAGACATTTAAAGGCTGATATTGTTTTTCTTCAAGAAACTCATATTAGGAATTCTGATACAGATAAGCTTATGACTAAAAGGAAGGGAAAATATTTTCATTTTTATTCTGATGCTAAAACCAGGGGAATTTCAATTTTAATTAATCAAAATATTCCATTTGCACTTCATAATGCTATATCAAATAATCAAGGTTATTATATTATTCTTACAGGTAAATTGTATAACAAGAATGGTGTTCATGTATATGTATTTGCTCATGAACACTGTTGAGCCAGAACTTTTTGATATTTTTTCAGCCCTACCTGCTTTGTAAATACTCACTGATTTTGGGAGGGGACTTTAATTGTTGGCTAAATACGGTTTTTGATTGTTCTTCCTCTAGACTGACTGTTTTAAGTAAATCTGCAGCTGCAATCCATTCTTTTTTTTTTAAACAAATTCTAGTATTTCAGGTATTTGGCAGTTTTTATATCCAAATAAAAGATTTTTTTTTCCAAATGTGCAACATTCCTATACTTGGATTGATTAATTTTTAATAATTAATCAATTGATTTCAATGACCAAATCATGTGAATATCAAGGAATAGTAGTGTCTGATCCTGCTCCTGTTATTTTGTCTTTAAATTTTTCTGATATTCTTTACAAAGAGGCTTTGGCATTTTAATTCGACCTTACTCCCAGTTAATAATTTTTTTTTAAATTTTATGTAAGAACAAGTACAGTTTTCTTCACTACAAATTCTTCTATTTATAACCTGTCTGGAACACCATGAAAACAAATCTGAGAGGGCTAATTATTTCTTATACAGCTAATATAAAGAAGACTAAATAAGGAAAGATTGGAATGAATTAATCAGCTTAAATAAATTGATTTATAATACACCCAAGATTTTAAAAAAATCCTGATTTATATAAATGGAGAGTTGAACTTAAAACTAAACTTGATCTTCTTTCTACTTATCCCATTGAACAGCAACTGTTCAGATGTAAGAGTCAGTTCTACATCGTTGTCAAAAATGTGGTAAGATTTTGGCTAGCCAACTGAAAGGAATGGCTGCTAAAAGAAAAATGAACAAGATCTGGATGGGAAATGGTATGGTGACTACTGACCATTTTAAAATAAATGATACCTTTAGAGAAATCTATTCAAGATTGATGACTTCTGAATCTAATAAAGATTGTACTTCAATGCTGGATTTTATGAACTGCTTTAGTCTGCCTACGCTTTCTCAGTATAAACAGACAAGTCTGGAGACGCCTATTTCTTAAGAGAAATACTTTTTGCAGTTTCCTATTTATAATCTGGTAAAGCTCCAGAATATGTTGAATTTTATTAATCCTTTTTCAAATGGCTTGTTGTGCCTCATTTAAGTTTTGTGTTTAATGATTTTTTTTTAAATATGGGAAAATTTCTGTTATCTTTTAATGAAGCTTATATCTATCTTGTTTTGGAAAAAAAGGAAGGAACCTTCTGAATGTGCTTCTTATAGGCCTATTTCGTTACTTAACCTAGATATGAAGATTTTGTCCAAAGTATTGGCCCATAGATTGGAGAATATTTTTACCATTATTTCTGAAGACCAAACTGGTTTTATTAAGAATTGTTAATCTTAATTTAATATTAAATTAAATATTTAATATATTAAATATATTATTAAATCTTTTATATTTACCTTTTACTCCTGCCACTGAATGTGTTCTTTCTTTAGTTGCAGAGAAGGCTTTTGATCAGGTGGAATGGGATTATTTAGTTGTCACTTGGTAAAAATTTAATTTTGGACCATGTTTTATTAAATGGATTAAATTATTATATTTATATCCTACTGCCTCAATTCCTACTAAATCACAGCAATCAAAAGCCTTTAATCTTCAGTGGGGTACTCACCAAATTTGTCCTTTGAGTCCTTTGCTTTTTGACCTGGTATTAGAACCTCTAGCAATTGCTCTTTGTGAAGTAGAGATTTTATAGGGATACTTAGGAATGGCATTGAACATAAGGCTTCCTTATATGTAGATGATCTTTTGCTTTTTATAGCCAATCCAGATGTTCCTTTACCCAGTGTAATAGCCTTATTTCTCATAGTAGTCAGTTCTCTGGGTATAACATGAATCTGCATAAAAATGAAGTATTACTTTTAAATGTTTCTATATTAAGATATTCTAATTTCCATTTTAAGATTGTGAAGGATTAATTTACTTCTGTTGGTACTACAATTAATAGGAGTTATAAACACCTTCTTAAGGAAATATTTTCTGTATTACTTAATCAGATTACATTATTGTTATTGAGATGGTCACATTTATTTTTTTTTCCATGATGATATGTATTAATTCTATTAAAATGAACATTTTACCTAAATTTTTGTATCTCTTCCAAACAATACCAATATTTATCCCCAAATCTTTTGTTACAGGTTATATATTATATATATAAATATCTTTAAAAGAGATAAATTTTGGAGGATTTAATGTAGGTCACTTCACAAACAGGTACTTACTCTTCACATCTCATTTAAAATGCAAGATCCTTGGCTGAAGCTAAACATCCAGGCACCAGTGATTTTGCAAAGACAATTAAACTGCTTTGGAAAGAATTTCAAAAACAGGTACAAATGAAACCGTCTAGACTGAAAGAGCCGATAAGATCTTTCAATGATTGGGTTTTGGAGCCTTGGGGAGATGTTCTGGTTTTTACAAGCATAAAAAGAGAAAAAAAAATCACAAACAGGATTTCTCATAGAGAGAGAGAGAGAGAGAGAGAGAGAGAGAGAGAGAGGTGAGTTTTGCAGTTGCTTTTGGAGGCTGCAACGTGGCAAGCTGGCAGCTTGTCAAAAACCCCATTTTGAAGATGGGTTGTGAGTTCTGAGTTCAGCCTGTTGAAAACCCTTGTAGTCCTTACAAGAGGAAATGGCTGGCTAGAGTGTTTCTCCTGAAATAAGGGAAACAAGAGGAACTCTGTGGTGACCTGGAAGGAGAGGATATCATTTGGGAAAACCCATGCTGGGGCAAGTTTCTTTGGCAAGGCACTGAAATGGCTGATTGGAGGAAATCAGTTTGTGTGTGTCCAACAAGCAACAAATATCTCTTTGAAACTGACAATGAACTTTCTGAGCAGTAACCATTGAACTTTAAGCATGGTGAAGCCTGGTGAAAATTCATAAATGTTGAATTCTGTGCACAGTATAAGAATTGCCTGATATCGGTGAACTTGGAGGAGTGAGAAGTGAGATTGGATTGTGAATCAAAGAACTTTCCTGAACATATACACATTACATACACATGCACTGAGAATTAGAAGGGTCTTAAGTTAGGTTGAGTTAAGTTAATAGAAATAAGTTAAAGTTTGATCCTGTTTTTATGTTTAAAGAAAATTAAAAGCAACTTCTGTTTAAGTCACCATTTGTCTTGGTGATTTTCTATTGCTGCTGAGTTTTGGGGTCTTCTGGGCTCGTAACACCTTTAACACCTTTTTTGATTTACTTGATTCACTTATATCTTCCTACATATGGCAAGGAAAACACCCTCTCTTAAATTAAAGCCCATCATCAAAAAATTTTTTAAAATGTTGGATTGGTACTTCCTAATTTTAGATTATATTATTGGGTTGTCAATTTCTGTAATTTGCTTCTTTTGTTACATTTTGATAAATTAGTTGACCAGCCTTCATGGGTGGAAATGGAACTGAACTTTACTAAAAGCACATCTGTGTTGGCAATTTGAGGGTCGTTTTTAAATCCTATTCTTGATGGAAATAGACTGATCATCCAATAATAAGACATTGTTTATAAGCACAATTTAGAAAGCTAATTTTGGATTTCAGTTTTCTCTTGCCCAGTTCTATTACATCTCACCATCTTTATCAACCTTCTTTATTAGATGCTGTTTTTAAGGACTGGCATAGATTAGGTATTAAATGCTTTAAACACCTTTTTATTCAAAACAATTTGGGTTCCTTTGAACAACTGGTGGTAAAATTTAACTTACCAAACACTCATTTAAAAAAAATATTTACAAGTTAGACATTTTCTTCAATCTCATATCTCTGACTTTCTGCGAATTCCTGAGGCAAATATTCTTAATTTACTTTTTGATGGGCAAACTTCTCAAAAAGGTTCAATATGAATTATTTATAACAATTTGCTGGACTTAAGAATAGCCTCACTAATTAAGATCAAAAATGATTGGAACACGATTTGAATTTATCATTTTTGGATGAGGTTTGAGATTTTATTTGTAATCTGATTAAAACTATCTATTTTGTGTTCTATATTGTTTGCTGCAATTTAAAAGTGGTCCATGTGTCTAAAGTTATATTGTCTCATTTTTATTCAGATATAAATCCTCTATGTGACAAATGCCAAATTTTTGACGTTTCTTTGATTCACTTGTTCTGGATTTGCCCTAGTCTAGAAACATTTTGTGAAGACATCTTTCAAACCTTTTTTTTTAATTTTTTTTTATTTTTCACACCATAAATCACATTAGCCATGATATACACTTTTTCTTTTTCACACATATACAGTGACTTTTTCTCCCCCCCCCTCCTCCCAAGCCACCCCCCCACCCACCCCCTCTCATCCATTTTAGGTATACAATCTAGGTTGCATTAAACCAGTCAGACAATGTTGTCATTCAACAAAAATACACCAGAAATTCTACTGAGTCCATTCTTTTCTTTCCTTCTCCTTCCATCAACTTAGGTAATGTTTGTCCCCGGTAGGTTTTCGCTATTGTATTTAATGTAAGGCTCCCATAATTGTTCGAATATTTCAATATTATTTCTTAAACTATATGTTATTTTTTCTAATGGAATACATTTATTCAATTCTATATACCATAGTTGTATTTTCAAATTATCTTCCAATTTCCAGGTTGACATAATACATTTTTTTGCTACGGCTAGGGCTATCTTAACAAATCTTTTTTGTGCATCCTCCAAATCAATTCCAAATTCTTTGTTTTTTATGTTACTTAGGAGAAAGATCTCTGGATTCTTTGGTATATTGTTTTCTGTTATTTTATTTAATATCTGATTGAGATCATCCCAAAATTTTTCTACTCTCTCACATGTCCAGATTGCATGAATTGTTGTTCCCATTTCTTTTTTACATCGAAAA
This sequence comes from Narcine bancroftii, assembly GCF_036971445.1. NCBI lineage: Eukaryota > Metazoa > Chordata > Chondrichthyes > Torpediniformes > Narcinidae > Narcine > Narcine bancroftii. Next base: position 180,142,455 of record NC_091472.1, read on the forward strand.
CATCTATCAGATACTGTTGGGTCCCATTTATTTAACTTTTGCAGTGTAATGTATAGTCTGTGTAACCAATTATATTGTATCATACGTAGCCTCGTATTTATTGTATTTCTCATCGTTCCAGAACATAATTTCTCCCATGTTTCCTTTTTTATCTTTATATTTAAATCTTGTTCCCATTTTTGTTTAGTTTTACCATTTGTTTCCTCATTCTCATTTTCTTGCAGTTTAATATACATATTTGTTATAAATCTTTTGATTAACATTGTATCTGTAATCACATATTCAAGGTTACTTCCCTCTGGTAAACTCAAATTGCTTCCTAATTTATCTTTCAAGTAGGATCTCAGTTGGTAATATGCCAGCGCTGTATCTCCAGTTATATTGTACTTATCTCTCATTTGTTCAAAGAATAAGAATCTACTTCCTGAAAAACAATTTTCTATTCTTTTAATCCCTTTTTTTTTCCCATTCTCTAAAGGAAAGGTTGTCTATTGTAAAAGGGAGTAGCTTATTTTGCGTCAATATTAGTTTTGGTAATTGATAATTTGTTTTATTTTTTTCTACATGGATCTTCTTCCAAATATTGAGGAGATGATGTAATACTGGAGAAGTTCTATGTTGTACCAATTTTTCATCCCATTTATATAATATGTGTTCAGGTATCTTTTCCCCTATTTTATCTAATTCTAATCTCGTCCAGTCTGGTTTTTCCCTTGTTTGATAAAAATCTGATAGGTATCTTAATTGTGCGGCTCTATAATAATTTTTGAAATTTGGCAATTGTAAGCCTCCTTGTTTATACCATTCTGTTAATTTATCTAGTGCTATCCTCGGTTTCCCCCCTCTCCATAAAAATTTCCTTATTATTTTCTTTAACTCTTTGAAGAATTTTTCTGTCAGTTGTATTGGCAATGCCTGAAATAAGTATAGTATCCTTGGAAAAATGTTCATTTTAATACAGTTTATCCTTCCTATCAGTGTTAGTGGTAGATCTTTCCAATGCTCTAAATCGTCCTGTAATTTTTTCATTAGTGGATTGTAATTGAGTTTATATAATTGGCCTAGATTTTTGTTTATTTGTATACCTAGGTATCTTATTGCCTGCATTTGCCATCTGAATGGAGATTCCTTCTTAAATTTTGAGAAATCCGCATTATTCATAGGCATTGCTTCACTTTTATTTACGTTTATCTTGTAACCCGACACTTCTCCATATTCCTTCAATTTCTTATATAATTCTTTTATTGATAGTTCTGGTTCTGTTAAGTACACTATAACATCATCCGCAAATAGACTGATTTTATATTCCCTGTCTTTTATTTTTATTCCTTTTATATTATTATCTATTCTTATCAATTCTGCTAGTGGTTCTATAGCTAGCGCAAACAATAAAGGTGATAGTGGGCATCCCTGCCGCGTTGACCTGCTTAAGTTAAATTGCTTTGATACATGTCCATTTACTGTCACTTTCGCTAATGGTCTCTTATATAATGCTTTAATCCAATTAATATACTTCTCCGGTAAACTGAATTTTTGCAATACTTTGAACAAATAATTCCATTCTACTCTGTCGAAGGCCTTCTCTGCGTCTAAAGCAACTGCTACTGTAGGTGCTTTATTTCCTTCTACTGCATGAATTAAGTTAATAAATTTACAAATATTGTCTGTTGTGCGTCTTTTTTTGATAAATCCAGTTTGGTCTAAATTTACCATTTTCGGTACCTGTTCTGCTAATCTGTTTGCTAATAGTTTAGCTATTATCTTATAATCTGTGTTTAGCAAAGATATTGGTCTATATGACGCTGGTGAGAGTGGATCTTTCCCTTGTTTTAGTATTACTGTAATTATTGCTGTTTTACATGAATCTGGTAAGTTTTGTGTCTCATCAATCTGGTTGATTACATCCAGGAGGGGCGGTATTAATAAGTCTTTAAATGTTTTGTAGAATTCTATTGGAAATCCATCCTCTCCTGGTGTCTTATTATTTGGTAATTTTTTTATTATCTCTTGTATTTCTACTGTTCCAAATGGTTCTGTTAATTTATTTTGTTCCTCTATTTGTAGCTTTGGTAGTTCAATTTTAGTCAAAAATTCATCTATTTTCCCTTCTTTCCCTTCGTTTTCAGTTCGGTATAATTGTTCATAGAATTCTCTAAAGTTTTCCTTAATTTCTTTTGGATTATATGTAATTTGTTTGTCTTTTTTCCTTGATGCCAATACCATTTTCTTAGCTTGCTCTGTCTTAAGCTGCCATGCTAGGATTTTGTGCGTTTTTTCACCTAGTTCATAATATTTCTGTTTTGTCTTCATTATATTCTTCTCTACCTTATATGTTTGTAATGTTTCATATTTTATTTTTTTATCCGCCAATTCTCTTCTTTTAGTTGTATCTTCCTTCATTGCTAATTTTTTTTCTATGTTTACTTTTTCCCTTTCCAACTGCTCTGTTTCCTGATTATAGTCCTTCTTCATCTTGGTTACATAACTTATTATTTGCCCTCTAATGAATGCTTTCATTGCATCCCATAGTATAAACTTATCTTCCACTGATTCCGTATTTACTTCAAAATACATTTTTAATTGTTTTTCAATAAATTCTCTAAAATCCTGCCTTTTAAGTAGCATGGGGTTTAATCTCCATCTATACATTCTTGGAGGGATGTCCTCTAGCTTTACTGTCAATATTAAGGGTGAATGGTCCGATAGCATTCTCGCTTTATATTCTGTTTTTCTTACTCTATCCTGCATACTAGCTGATAACAAAAATAGGTCTATTCTTGAGTATGTTTTATGTCTAGCCGAGTAGTATGAGTATTCCTTTTCTTTTGGGTTTTGTTTCCTCCATATATCCAAAAGTTTCATTTCTTGCATTGATTTAATTATAAATTTGGTTACTTTGTTCTTCCTGTTAATTTTTTTCCCCGTTTTATCCATATTTGGATCCAAATTCAGGTTGAAATCCCCTCCTATTAGTATGTTCCCTTGCGTATTAGCTACCTTCAAAAAGATATCTTGCATAAACTTTTGATCTTCTTCGTTAGGTGAATATATATTAAGTAGATTCCAAAACTCCGAATATATCTGACATTTTATCATAACATATCTCCCTGCTGGATCTATTATTTCCTCTTCTATTTTAAATGGCACATTTTTACCAATTAATATAGACACTCCTCTTGCTTTTGAATTATACGATGCTGCTGTTACATGTCCTACCCAATCTCTCTTTAATTTCTTGTGCTCCAATTCAGTTAAGTGTGTTTCTTGGACAAATGCTATATCAATTTTTTCCTTTTTCAGTAAATTTAGTAGTTTCTCCCTTTTAATTTGGTTATGTATTCCATTAATATTTAAAGTCATATAGTTCAGCGTAGCCATTTTATATTTTGTTTATCTTCTCTTTCCGTTTTTCCATCATTACCTTTCCTCCTTTTCCATTTCTGTTTTCTTATTTTCAACTCTTTATAAGACAACATTCCTACAACATCCAACATTTTCCTTATTCTCCTATTTATATCTTCTTTATCCCCAATCTCCCCTTCCCCTCCTGAGTTGTCCTTTATCCCTTGTCGGACAACCACATCTCCCCTCTCCATTTGGATTTGCGAATCCACTCGCAGCGTCAACTGATTTTGCAGTGACCGCTATTTCCCCCCACCCAGCCCCCCCCAGAAAAGATTTCACTTTTCATATGTCACAAAGGTCACTCTTTTAATTCCCTCCTTATTCTCTCTATTCCATTACCTTCCCTTATTAATTCTTGTCTATACTATCTATATTTTCCTCTAAGTACAGATACATTCACGTATGCACATTGTCTCTATTCACTCTTATACCTCTTTACCCGCATACATATCAATCGTTATCATTTTTACTCTCATTACCCGTCTTCATCCCTCAGTCTATTTTTGTCTTTACCCACATACATATCAATCGTGATCATTTTTACTCTCATTACCCGTCTTCATCCCTCAGTCTATTTTTGTAATTGTTTTGCAAATTTTCGTGCTTCTTCTGGATCCGAGAATAGTCTGTTTTGTTGTCCTGGAATAAATATTTTCAATACCGCTGGATGCTTTAGTATAAATTTATACCCTTTCTTCCATAAAATCGCCTTTGCTGTATTGAACTCTTTTCTCTTCTTTAGGAGTTCAAAATTTATATCTGGATAAATGAAGATTTTTTGCCCTTTATACTCCAGTGGTTTGTTGCCCTCTCTTACTTTTTCCATTGTCTTCTCCAGTACCTTTTCTCTTGTAGTATATCTTAGGAATTTTACTAAAATAGATCTTGGTTTTTGTTGTGGTTGTGGTTTAGAGGCCAATGCTCTATGTGCCCTTTCTATTTCCATTTCTTGCTGTAGTTCTGGACATCCTAGGGTCTTAGGGATCCACTCTTTTATAAACTCCCTCATATTCTTGCCTTCTTCATCTTCCTTAAGGCCCACTATCTTTATGTTATTTCTTCTGTTATAATTTTCCATTATATCTATTTTTTGAGCTAGTAGTTCTTGTGTCTCTTTAGTTTTTTTATTAGATTCCTCCAATTTCTTTTTTAAGTCTTCTACCTCCATTTCTGCTGCTACTGCCCGCTCTTCCATCTTGTCCATTTTCTTTCCCATTTCTGTTAAGGTCATATCTATTTTATTCACTTTCTCTTCTGTGTTGTTTATTCTTCTTCTTAAATCATTAAATTCCTGTGTTTGCCATTCTTTAAATGACTCCATGTATCCTCTAACAAGAGAAAGTATATCCTTTACCTTGCCTTTCCCTTCTTCTATTTCACTGTACTCTTCCTCTTCTTCTTCCTCTTGGTTGGCCATCTGTTGTTTCTTTGTTGCCCTTTTCTTCTCTTCTTTCTTGTTTTCATTGTCTTCTGTGGTCTCTTCTTGCTGCAGATGTTCTGCTGCTGTCATTGCTGGCTGTGGAGATCGACTCCCCAGCTGGTCCCCCCTCCCGTCGGTGTGTTTTTTTTCATGCGCATTGCGCATGCGCGACTCCTCGCGCATGCGCGGTTGCACACTTTTACTCGGCTCTGCGAGCCATTTTTGTAGTCCTATTTCTACCGACCTGAGGAAGCGGGCTTCTCTCTCCACAGCGGGCCTCTTCGGACAGGTAAGGCCTTCTCCTTCTTCCTCCGTTGTCTTCTCTTCCTCTCTTCTTACCGTTGATTTTGATTTTTCTTTTTTTGTCGCCATCTTCTTTCCACCTTTATACTCACTTTTCTTTAACTTTTATTTCTGTGCCTTTATATTTTCTCTTGTTTTTCCCGACTTTTCTGGAGAGGGCTGGAGTTCACCGTCCGGCCACTACTCCATCACATGACTCCTCCCATCTTTCAAACCTTAATGGTGATTCTCAAGGTCAAATTAGAATCTTTCCTTTTAATTGGTTTATTCAGATCATTTCAAGAAGATAATGTTTTACTGACTCCACTCAAAACTGAATTTTATCTTTTACTTCATTGAGAGCCAGACGTGGAATTTTGATTAAATGGAAAGAAATACTCCACCTACACATACACAATGGTTAAGTGATATCGTGTCTTAACTAAATCTAGAAAAAAAATTAGATTTCCTATTGAAGATTCAAATATTAACTTCCAAAAGATGTAGGGTCCATTTAGGGACTATTATCATAACCGAAAGAATTTTGGGTGTTTAGATGCTCTGATGTTGAGCTGTCTGGTTCTGGGTTGGTGTCACCTAATTCCCATGAATCTATTTTTTTAACCTTGCTTAGTGTTTGGGGTTTAAATTTACAAGGTTGTTTTTCTTTCTTTTGATTTTGATAATATAATAGATATATTCTTTTGTTTAATTGCAAATAAGTAAACATCGATAAAATTATTATAGAAGGAAAGAGAATTGTACATTTTTGTTGTAAAATCTTATAGTTATGATGGTGGTCTGTGCATAGGAATTATTATTCTTTATAATTATTATGATAATATTGTATAATGTTTTAATGTTTTTTCTTTCTCGAATTTTGAAGCGCATTGTACTGTACAATTGTTTATATTGTAAAACATCAATAAAAAGATTAAAAAACAACAGTTTTGTTCTGCATGTACAGTACTTCAGTGGAGATCCCTCAGACCATAAGGCACAGCTGGCATTATGCTCATGTTTCTTGTCACATGAATGGAATTTTAAAAAATTGCCCACCCTATGGAGAAGAGATGTGTCTTCATTTGCCTTAATTTTCCCTTGGAAAATTATATATTTTCTGTATATTAAAACACATTTCTGCATTTTTTTTAATTGGCGGGACCTTATGTGTGGACGTTAGGTGATATTGAAGTCCTGTACATTCCCTGGTATCACATGGGTTTCAACCTCAATGTAGTGATGTTCCACTTTGATGATTGACCCAAAGGACCAACCATGAAAATCCTGATCCTCCCTGAATATGCAGTTTGCAATCATGTATCCTGTCAGGTGGCTCTGTGTTACTTATAGATCCCAGGCTGCAGAAGAATAAACTGGTATTGATGTTGAGCCCCATTGACAAGTTTACAACTCTTCAAAATTGGTGGCACAGTGTTACAGCAGGTGGTACCATTGCCACACAGCTTTAAAGCTGATCTCAGGTGCTACCCATGTGGAGTTGACATGTTCACCCCATGACCTCTTGTTGCCAAAGGGCCTTTTCATGCTCCATTGCAAAGATGGGTTGGTTGGTCAGTTAGAAAGCTCGTTTAAAGTACCCTAGTGTAAGTGAGCAATAGGACAATCTGTGCCGAGCTAATGAATGAGTAGGAGAGAATTCTGCTCTGACCAAGACCACAAAAAGCTGCAGAGCATGGTAAATACTGCTCAGATCATTATTCAAACGAATTTCCATTGACCTCATCTATACCTTTTCCTCTCTGTACCTATCCCTACCCAGGTCATTCTCTGCTTGAGAACAAAAACATCCATACTCAAGGACATTTTCTTTCCTAATGTTATCACACCTTTGCAGGGTTCTCACAGAGATGGAAAAAAAATGCACTTGTACTATATTGTTCTGTAACTGTACATTTCTCTATTCCATGATACTAATCTCCAAATGCTGCACCATTTGACAACTGTTACATTAATCCCATGACTCCCAAATTCATTGTTTCACTTATTTTGTCTATTTGTTTATTTTATTTGTTACTATTGCACTACCTGCTGGATGTGTTGCATTGCCTGGATAGCACTCAAAAAGAAGCATCTTACTCTATTCAGATATATATGACAATAAAACAATTTGCTCATCTATATAGGGAAATAGGTCGGAATCCTCAGAGCTTTAACAAGTTGAATAAGCTCTTTCAATGTCATTCAGAAATAATCAAGCATGAGTTCGGTCTCTTTATTGATTCTCTCATTTTACCTCCATGGAAATGTAAGGATGGAACAGTACAAGTTCAGTCCCTCTATATGACCTAAGTGCACACCTTTGGAGTATCCAATATAGCATTGCCCTCATCTATGTTCACATATGGAGAAAAGACGTTTGGTGTCAAAATCTATGGGGTTAAACGAAATAAAGTTGCTTCTTACAGACAAGAAGGGAAGAAAAATGTAAAGGATCAACAACATTCCGAAATATGAAATAAGTCTGTGACAAATTCCTTTCCTCAAATGTCCTGTGCCAACTTCCAGATGCACAAAAAAAGACAGAGGAAGAATGATGTAAAATATAGTTTCTGATCAAAATGAATTCCACCCCCTTTGCCATCTACTGCATGGTTTGTTTATACAGGCAATGTAATAAATATAATCAGTTATGTTTTTCAGGAAAGTAGGGGATCTCCCAATGTATTGCATGAAGTCATTTGGAGCACGCAGTGTGTCTTTTCTGGCTGTGCCCTGTTTGTTCCTGTTTTCCCGTCTGCATCTCTCCTGCCCTTCTCCTCTTCTCACTCTGCCTCTCGTTTTTTTTCCCTCTCACCAGTTTGTCTCTTCATCGTTCTTCTAGTTGTCTCTATTCCATTTGCTTTGCACCATCATCACTTTTGTCGCCAGACACTCCTGCCCTTCACCTTAGTCGAGTTCTCCCTTTTAGTTCTGCTTCTGCTGCAGTCATCTGCAACTCTGCATCTATAAAACTCTAATGTATTGAATTAGTTCCACTAAATCACATCAACCTGCTTTTCTCTCCCAGGTGCTGCCTGACTTTCCTAAAATCTCCTGCATTACTTGCTTGCATTTTAGATTCCACGTCCAGTATTTTGCCCTTTTTTGACTCAATGTTCGAGTTAAAGAAAGGATGGACAATCAGAAAAATTATGAATGACTGAAATTATGGAATTATGGAATTATAATAGGTTAGAAGGTCTTTTAGCCCATTGTGCCATGTCCGAGCAAGTGAGCCGTCAATCCTATTATTCTGGTCCTTGGGTACAGCTTTCCAAATTATTCTCTCACCAGTGCACATGCTTTTGAAGTTGCTAATAATTCATTTTCATTATAGTTATAGACAGTGAATTCCAGATCATGACTATTTTCCGAATCTAAAAGTATCTCTTCATAACCCCCTTGAATCTTCAGTCCACCCTATTTAATCTGTGCCATCTGGTCCTTGAACCATATGCTGATGGGAAGAACATTCCTCTGTTTAACGCAAATGGTTCTCAACCTTTTTTCTTTCCACTCACATACCATTTTAAGTATTCCGTATACCATCGGTGCTCTGTGATTAGTAAAGGATTGCTTAAGGTGGTATGTGAGTGGGAAGAGAAGGTTGAGAGTCACTGCTCTAGATCTAATTGTTACTGAAATATTTTGCTTGAGAAAAATTGTCATTGGCCTATTTCCTTTGGAGTTATGAAACCATGCACATAACAAGTCAATTAGGTACAATTAAAACAGTGGTTTTCAAATGTTTTCTTTCCATCCACATATCACCTTAAGCAATCCCTATGGCATAGGGATGTGAGTGGAAATAAAAAGGTTGAGAACCACCGGTTTGACCTGTCTAAACCCATTCCGATCTTGTATACCTCTTTCACATCTCCTCTGAACACTCCTTGAGCCAAACAGAATGCTACCCCACAGCTTAATTTTGTAGGTAAAATCCCTCTTTGCTGGAGCTATTTCTGAAAATCGAAACAGCAGATACTAGAAATCTGAAACAAAGATGGGAAGCAGGTGAGGCAACCCTGACAGGATACTTTGAATGTAGAAGATGTTCAGGGGCACAGGGGACAAGCCAAATGTCATCAGGCTTCTCTGGAAGTAGAGGTGCTGGTTCACATTTTTGTACATGGCATCAACATGGCTGGAGATGTTAACTCATAGGAGCATCGGGCTGTCTGCTATTTCCACCTCATCACCATGAATGTGTACCGTGGAGTGAGCTCCATCCCTCCTAGAAGTCTATGACTCGCTCCTGGGGCTTGCTAATATGAGAGGAGAGAGGTTGCTGACAGCACCATGCCTAGTCCCTCTATCTCACTTCTATATTCCAATGTTTAAGGAGAGATACACTGGTATTGAAGGCAGTAAAGAGAAGGTTTCCAAGGCTGATTCCAAAAATAAAAGAATTGTCTTATGACGAATGCTTGAACAGAATAGGACTGTACTCGTTGGTGTTTAGAATGTTAAGAGGTGATTTCATTGAAACATAAGACATTTTGGCCCAGCTTGACATGTTAGATGCTGAGAAAATATTTCTCCTCATGGAACATTCTGGAACTAGGAGACGTATAGCAGGACAAGAGTTTATCCACATAAGATAGGGATGAAGAGGAATTTATTTTTATAGATAATTGTGGGTCTTTGGAATTCTCTACCCAAAGACCTCTGGCTTTTGAATATATTGAAAGCTGACAAATGAAGATTTTTTGACTCTACCAATGCTAATTGTTTGAACAACCGCGAAGAAACTGGAGTTGAAGCAAAGATCAATACCACATGTATCACTTTTTGAAATAATTTAAAGGACCTGTCATTATTATTGTGGCTTAAAATTTGTAAAAATTTGGTAAAAAAAAGCAAAGATCACATCGCCATGCCCTTCGTGAATGGAAGAGCAAGTCCTTCTCTTGTCCAATCTTTAGATCTCCTTATAGTCAAATGCACACTGGAAAAGGCAGAAATATTGCATGTGAAGTCCAACATGAAGTCCAAGATGGTACATTTTTAGAACATACCTCAACTGATACATTTGTAATGGAATAGAATAAAAATGATAAAAATAAATTTTGGGAACAGGGTTAGGAGTTACATTCCTTTTGGAAGCAGATGTGCAGTGAATTTATGGGTATGATCTATGTGATCACTGAACACTAACAGGGAGCAGAAAATGAATCTATCATGGTGTGTGTGACTGGCATTAATTCAGGTATACTGTACTACCAAGAGTCTGGTCAAGGGGAATCGCAACCAAATACTATATTCCTGACCTGTGACATTCTGTTGACCGTAAGTTCATGTCTAGACAGTAAAGTTCATTTGAATTGAATCCTTATATTTTTGGAATGAATTTTAATATTTTTTTGAAAATCTATTCATTTTGATCTTATTAGTTCTATTTAAAGAGAGTTTGCAGAATCATTTCTTCCTTCTTTTGGGCTGTTCCTAACTTACATTGATGTGATACTGCAATTGTCATATCTCACGGATAGAATGGAAATGTCCTGTGGCAAAAGATTACAATTTTGACAGCCAAATTCTTCAGAGCAGTCAGTCAACTACTTAAAATTACGCAGAGAATAGTTTTGGAAGAAATTTCAGATTTTGTTATATTTCATTTCTAATGATTGCATGTGAGTTTCGTTTTCCTGATTTGGCAAAGTGAATAAATTTGTGATTCAGACTCATGGAAATTCCAGAGTCAAAATATCTCACACTTGTGACACCACTTGTTTGAATGTAAACTGCATTAACATAATACAAAATAGGAAATTGTTATGAGGGTGGTAGATTGATGTCATTTGATTAATTGAGAATTAGACATAATATTCCACATAATACTCTTTTTTGTTATTTTCAATTGAGAGCATATTTGAGAGAAAATCTAGGACTGGAAATGGTTTTAAACGACTACAGAATTAGAACAATTGATTATTGACAGAGTTGTTAAGAAGTTTATTTCATTAGCTTTTATGAAATCACAAAATAAAACACCAAAATTGGGTTTATTTAGGTCAAAGGAAAGATGGGAACATGATTTAAATATATCAAATGATCAACAAATTTTGCAAAATCTATATAAAGATGCTAGACTAATACAATTAATGTAAGATATAGATTACTTCAGTATGATTTTTTATATCAATTGTATATTTACTTATCAAAAATTGAACAGATGGAAATCGGACATATCGGATCAATGTTTTAAATATGGTGAAGATTTCAGAACTTTTCTTCATTCTACATGGTCCTGTTCAAAAGTTAAACCTTTTTGGATTTCCAGTAGTATGTTTTTGCAACAGATTACAGGTATTGTTTTTCCATTGAATCCTGAGTCATTTTTTGATGGGGAATTTTGAAAATTTAACTCCTAAATTACTTTTATCAGATTTTCAATTGAAATTTGTTAAATTGGCTCTGGTGATAGCAAGGAAATGTATCACCATTACTTGGAAATCAGATGTTTCTTTATTAGGAAGATGGCAAACAGAGATTCAAAGTTGTATTCCATTGGAAAAAAAATGTATAATTTGAGAGGTAAATATTTTACATTTTTACAGATTTCGACCCTGTATGTTCGAACATTATGTTTGAATTTATAAATAATTCCTTTGAATCCTCCAGACCAGTGAAGTTTTCCTTTAATAAATTATGTTCCTTTGTGAAATGTTTTTGGGAACTTTGAGTGTTTCCTAAAGCAACCCAATTTAATATATATCTATTTATTTTTATAATATTTTAGCAATTTATTTTTTTTAGTTTACTACAATTTTTAGTGGGGGTAAGTAGTGGATGGGGATGAGGGGGTTTAGTTGGGTTTTCATTTTATAGTTTTTTTCTTACCTTTTTCTCTTTTTATATAGTTCAATATGTATTCATTATTTGTAACAATGTGATATATGCTTTTTATTGTTTTATATGTGCTGATTTTAAATAAAATATTCAAAACATCCAAAATGATATCTGAAATTAATAGAAATGTTTTTTTTCTCTCTCTCTCTTGACTAATTGCTAAGATACATCCTCTCTGTTGTTTTGTATAGATCTCTAATGTCATACTGTAAATAGCCAACTGGCAGAACACTTAAAAAATATAACATAAAAGTTATGCAAAATTGACATAGCGTGAGAAGAATTATATCTATTTAATTTCAATTGCAAGTTCTGATTTAATCTGGTTTTTAACTGTGATCCAGGTATAACATTGAGACCAGAAAGAGCTTAAGTGTAATCAAATGAAATTAATTCTTTAATCATCTGTTCTACCATAGGGGAAGGGAAAGAAGCCATTTGAACAACATTTTTGTGGGTATCAAAGCTGAAATTTTGCCTTAATCATTTCTTTCTGTAATTATGAAACTTCAACCAAAGTTCATAGGGATCTCTGTCAGCAAAAGGATTGATTGTTTGAAGGTGTGGTCCAATCACAAGGTTAATTTAGATCAACCTATGAGTGACTTTCATCTTTGATGCTGACTGGGTTGACACCAATGCTGAAGAAATCAAGTCCAATTTATTTTAAGGCTTTAAAGTTGGAGGCAATCTTCAACATGCAGTTGTACCTATACACAGAACTTTAAAAAATCAAGAGGAATTTGGGAAGTAACTTATGTTGATTGGTTCAGTAATTACAAACAAAAAATTCCACTTGAATTGTTTAAGTAGCTGGCACCAGAATGCAGATTTAGTTCATGAATGTAAAAGAATACCCTCTTCATATATTTGATGGCTCATTAACATCATGAAAATCATGTGTTACAATAACCTTAGGTTTCCTTAAGATGTTTTTGATTCATGCATATTGTATCTTCTCAGCCACATTGAGAGCAAATAGAATCGGTGCTGAGTGAGTATACTATCTGCACACTTGTCTGCAATATTGAGTTCCTCCTTTTGCAGCAGTGGAAAATTCTGGATTTTCTCATTAACCTCATGAGTCATTTTGAAACCACAGAACCACAAGTAGTTGTCCTTGATACCAAGGGACTGACTAACCAACCAAGTAAGCATAGCATATCTCCCAGGAGGATGTTAATGAAGCCAGATGGGATTTTACAATGGTCCAGAGTTTTGTGGTCTCTATAACTTATTTGTTTCCCCCATAAAGCTTGCCGGAGCCCCCCCCCCCCTCCGTCTTGGGAGACAAGCTTTCCACTGACATATATTACAAGCCCACTAACTCCCACAACTACCTTGACTACATTTCCTCACACCCTATCCCCTGAAAGGATTCTACCCTCTTCTCTCAATTTCTTCGTATCCACTGCATCTGTTCCCAAGATTAGATCTTCCAGTCCAGATCTTCTGAACTGTCTACCTTCTTCCACAATGTGGCTTCCCCTCCACCACCATCAACTCACGCCTCACCTGCATCTCCTCTATTTCCCACTCATCTGCCCCCAGTCACAATAACCATGAATACGCCTTATCCTCACCTACCATCCCACCAGCCTTCACATCTAACATTTCCCCCCTCACCATGGTCCTGGACCCTAAACAGGCCTTTCAAGTGAAGCAACACTTCACTTGTGTATCCACAAGACTAATTTACTGCACCTGGTGCTCCATTTTCTCTACACCTGAGAGACTGGGCGCAAATTGAGAGATCACTTTGCTGAGTACCTTCGCTCCATCTGCACCAGCAACAGAAACCTCCCAGTAGCTAACCATTTCAGTTCTGTGTCACACTCCCATACTCACATGTCTGTCCATGGCCTTGTGTACAATCTCAAAAAGATCACTACAAATGGGAGGAACAACACCTGATTTTCCATCAGGCCACTCTCCATTCAAATGCCATTAACATCAATTTTATTTGTTTTTCACTAACCTGCTCTCCTCTTCCCATCCCCCTTTCCCTTCCCTTTTCCAGTTCTCCTCTCTCCTTTCCCCTCCATTCACCCAGCCATCCCTCCTCCCCTTGATCACTGTTGTCCCCTCCCTCCCTTCTCCAGTTATCTTCTCCTGCCTTTGCGACCACACCTCCCCCCCACCCCTTTACTCTTTCACTCAGACACCTGCCAACATTTTCCCATTCCTTGGTTTTGTATTTTTTTTCCTTTGCTGTTAAAGGACATGGTTTGACCTGCTAAGTTTCTCCAGCATCGTGTTTTTACTTCATTCACGGTGTCTGCAGATTTTCACTAGTTCACAGAAATTTAAAAAAATACATTTATGTGTAAAACATAAAACAATATGAGTTATAAGTAGCTTGGTCATAATATGCCTAACATTCAATAGGCTGGGATTTCTGCCAGTTCAGCAGGCAGAAAAGCCTTGATGTTCTTGGATTATCTGAGTTTTACTGTATTAACTTCCGCAGCCACTACAGGCGGATTTCAACTTGTGTCTGTGGATTATTTGTTGAGTAATTTAACTGCTGGACCACCACCATTTGCTTATGTTGGAGTGTTCGCTGAATAATTTTCTTGCTCTTTACTGGGTCTTGTTATCTCAAAATGTATAGGAAATGTTCCTTGTGTTCTGATTCTCTGGGTTATGTCATGCATGGGGTTTCAAATTTATCAGGGAAGGTATTAAATCAAAGAAATGCTTTGAGAGTTCAGAAGAACCAAACCTTCTGCCTGTTAGAAAATGTGAATGGTGAAAATCACTGAATATCACTGATATTGAAAGTTTTGTGGAGATGGAGAATGAAAAATAAGCATGCAATTAAAATCACTGAATTAAATTTTAAGAAAACCCGCAAATTCATTTTCCTCCATTGAATTGTTTTTTTTTTGTCACATGCATACATAAAAAGCTTTCTTTGCATGCTGTTCAGGCAAGTCGACTCATAAAAGCAAGTAGTTCAGTAATGATAAATAAACCATGTAAGGAATCATGTTCCAGTGTCAAATATTGTAGGTCATAGAAAGGTATTCCAGAAACAGTGTAAGGGCATCATCTTTTGCTAGCACAAGATCCACTTGAGAGGCTGATAAAAGGAAGAAAGAAGCTGTCCTTGAATTTGGAGGTCCATGTTTTCAAGCAAATATATCTTCTGTCTGATCAAAGGAGGGAGAATGGGATATTTTCTTTAAGATGCTAGCAGCTTTTCTGGGTCAATATGGGACATGGATGGGGTTGATGGGGTGGGGGGATTGGTTTACATGATGACCTGTGAAGCATTTACTCTGTTTGTTGAGGTTCCTGCTCCAAACTTTGATATATCTGGACCATGTTGTGTGAAGATTGGTAAGAACTTCTCCACAATCTCCATCATTACCAGAGCACCACAGGGCTGTGTTCATAGCCCCCTGCTCTACTCACTTTACACGACTGTGTAGCTCGGTACGACAATAACAATAACACCATCTACAAATTTGCCAACTATACCACAGTAGTGGGTTGTATAAAGAAAAGGCATGAGTCACCACACAGGATAGAGATTGAAAACTTGGCTGAATGGTGCCCCAACAACAACCTTGCACTCAGTGTCATCAAAAATAAGGAGCTGATTGGAAAGCCAGAAATATGCAATCCAGTGATGATTGGGAGATCACAGGTGGAGAGGGTGAGCAAATTTAGGTTCTTAGGAGTCACGATCATGGAGGATCTTTCCTGGACCCAATACACCAATGGCATCGTGAAGAAACCACATCAGCGCCTCTACTTCCTGGTGTTTTGTATGATACAGATGTGAGGTGGAAAGTGTGCTGACCAACTGCATCATGGTCTGGTATGGTGACACCAATATCCCTGAATATAAAGTCCTCCAACAGGTAGTGGACATAGCCCAAAACATCACAGGCAAAACCATCCCCACCATTGAGTACACCTACCAGGAACGCTGCAATCCCAGGGCAGCAGCAATCGTCAAAGACCCACACCACGCAGCACACGCTCTGTTCTCGCTGCTGCCATCAGAGAAAAGGTATAGGTGCCACAAGACTCTCACCACCAGGTTCAAGAACAGTTTCTACCCCTCTGCTATCAGAATCCATAATGACAAAGTCAATCAGAGGTTCATTTAAGGACTCTTACTTGTGCACTTCATTGATTTTCTTTGCACAGTCAGTTTGTTTGCATTCATTATCTGTTTACAGTTCTTTGCTTGTTTACATGTTTATGCTGTGTATAGTTTATTTTTTGCACTACCAATTAGTGGTAATTCTGCTGCACCTGCAGGAAAAAGGAATTTCAGGATTGTATGTGACATCATGTATGTACTCTGACAATAAATCTGAAATCTGCTGCATCTATAAAAGCTGGAAAGAAGGACATGCCAAATTTCCTCGGGTTTCTGAGACTTTGATGGGATTTCCTGCTTATACCATCGACACAGCTTGGCCAACGTTGGTTGACATCTACATAGATGTGTGCTTCTTCCCTTATATATGTCAAGGCTGAAATGAAGGGAGCTTCTGAACCTCTTGCTGTTGGCAAAAAAAAAAATCTGGGAAGCTGCATAATGTGTGCGGATGCTTCAGATTTCGATGCTGCAGTTGTGGCAAAGGAGCTAAAGAGCCAGCAGTTTGGTGGAGAAACAGCAGGGTTTTGGATGAAATTTGGGCCCTTGAATGTACAGCTCAGGAGCAGTTCATTCTGATCAATTTATCTCCTCAAGAACCCCCCCCCACCATACTTCATCTTAATCCCATCTCCATATCCTTCTTCCTCCACCCACGTACCTTCATTCTTCTGCAATATATGCTATACCTCTCCTTAGATTTTACATTGTCTTTCTGATACCCGAGGAAGATTATTTGCCGAACTTAAATATTTGTATGCATAATCTCTCCATCAGTTGTGAGATACAAATGGGATACTAAAAATAATGGGGCTTTGGGAGAAAAGAAGGTGGGCTCCATGTGGCTACCAGGCCATCCTATGTACATCGACGCACCGCAATATGAGAAGTCCTTTTCCAATATTCAAAAATACTATTGAAGAACGAGACGGTTCTGCAGGGACCCCTGCACTTGGTGATTTTTATATATTGTCTAGACGAAGAAGCAGAAGAAATGGATCATTAAGTTTGTGGATGATACGAATGTTGGAGGAGTTGTGGATGGTGCTGAAGGTGGTCGTATGTCACAAAAGGATATAGACAGAGTGCAGTGTTGGATGGAGAAGTGGCAGATGGAGTTCAATCCAAATAAGTGTAAGGTGATGCATTTTGGAAGGTCAAACCATAAGTCTGAGTACAGGGTTACTACTCGGATACTTGACAGTGTGAAGGAACAGAGGGATGTTGGGGTCCAAATCCATACATCTCTCAAGGTTGACATGCAGGTTGATTGCTAAGAAAGCTATTGAATGCTGGGCTTCATTAATAACATAACATAACATAACAATTACAGCACGGAAACAGGCCATTAGGCCCTTCTAGTCCGCACCGAACCAAACACTCCTCTCTAGTCCCACCTACCTGCACAATGCCCATAACCCTCCATCTTCTTCTCATCCATATACCTGTCCAACCTTTTCTTAAATAATACAATTGACTCCGCCGCCACTATTTCTCCCGGAAGCTCATTCCACACGGCTACCACTCTCTGAGTAAAGAAGTTCCCCCTCATGTTACCTCTAAACCTCTGCCCCTTAATTCTTAACTCATGTCCTCTTGTTTTAATCTTTCCTCCTCTTATCGGAAATAGTCTATCCACATCCACTCTGTCTATCCCTTTCATAATCTTAAATACTTCTATCAAATCACCTCTCAACCTTCTACGCTCCAAAGAATAAAGACCTAATCTTTCCAATCTCTCCCTATACTCTAGATGCTTAAACCCAGGTAACATTCTGGTAAACCTTCTCTGCACTCTCTCCACTCTGTTTATATCCTTCCTATAATTAGGCGACCAGAACTGCACACAGAACTCCAAATTAGGCCGCACCAACGTCTTATACAATCTCAACATCACCTCCCAACTCCTAGGGGGACTGAGTTCAAGTGTCAAGTGGTCCTGTTGCAACCCCACAAATCTCTGGTGAGTTCAGTTCTCATCACCTCATTATAGGAAGGATGTGTAAACTATGGAGAGGGTGCAGAAAAGATTTAGCAAAATGTTGCCTGGATTGGAAAATAAATCTTATGAGGGCAAGATTAGCAGAGCTGGGACTTTTCTCTTTGGAGTGAAGAAGGATGAGAGGAGACCAAATAGAGGTCTACAAGATTCTGAGAGGCATAGATTAGGTGGACAGCCAGCATCTTTTTCCCAGGACACTAATAGCAAACACCAGGGGATATCTCTACAAAGTGAAGAGAGAAAAGTTAGGGGAGACATCAGGGTTAAGTTGTTTACACAGGGAGTTGTGGGTGCCTGGAATGCCTTGCCAGGGATGGTGGTGGATGCCAAAATATTAGGGGCATTTAAGAGACTCTTAGACAGATGCATGGATGGAGTAAAATAGAGGGTTATGAGGTAGGGCGGGTTTAGGTTTTTTTTGGCAGGATTATGTAGATCGGCACAACATTGAGGGCCAAAGGGCCTTTACTGTGCTGTGGTGTTCTATGTTCTGTGTTTAAAACCTTGCTTCTAATGTTGTGCTCTTCAAACTGAATTGTTTGTTTGGATTTCCTTGCAGATAATTTTGCAACTGCTTAATTTATGTTTTGGAATTTCAAGGTTAGTATTATAAGGAAGTTCAAAGGTTGACTTTGTTCTTTCTCACTTTCCTCTGGAGAGTAACAGGGATCCCATGGAGGCAATTTATACAGTAGAATTTGTGCTTTGAACCAAACTACTTTTGAACACAATTTATATTTGAATATACTTAAGTGTGGTGTTGACATCTTGTGTGGAAAATAAAGTGATGCTTTCTGTGCTGATTCAATTAAATTCATACAAGTTGCCTTTGAGTCCACTGACTCGTGACTAATTCATCCACATCTTCATTTATAGAGTATTTGCTTCGTTTACATTAACTTGAGCATTTCTCAATCTTACAGTATTTGGCACACTACACTGGAAGCATAAAACTTCACGGAGTATGGAAAGCACAAAGGGCCTTGGAACTACATTCAGATGTTTACATTGATGTAGCCATGAACAGGAGTGCTGTGGCATGTAGTAAAGTGTATAGTTGTGTCTGTACAATGTGTAGAAGAGGTGTCAGTTGTTGACCTACCATGATCTAAAGTGGTGAAGTCACAGTCTTAACCAGGCCTTTTTAAAGAAAGGTGCAAATTGAGAGTCAGTCATGTTGGTGTCTGCATTGGCACGTAGCCTAAGAACAATTCATTGTCTTCCCGAATGGGAATCAGTGAATTGAATTGACCTTGTAATCCCAATCTGATGGATTTTTGGTCACCATTTTCAATGCTTGCATTTTATTTCAGCTTTTCTTTTGAAGTATTTCCACTTCTCAACTGTCACAGTAGGACAAACTCCCTGTGTTTTCATTGTTTGATCATTTACAAACAATAAAATGCTGAGTACCTGGTCAACACAGTTACATTTGAGGCCATTTAACCCATTGTGGTTGTAACTGATCGTGGAACAGTACAGCAAAGAGCAGGCCATCCAGTCCACATGCCTGTGCCGAACATGATGTCCAAATCAAACTCTTCCGCTTGCATCTGATGAGCACCCCTCCATCCCCTTCATGTGCGCAGGTCTCTCTAGCAGCCTCTAAATGCCACTATTGTATCTCCTTCCATCATTACTCCTGGCAGCCCATTCCAGGCATCCACTGCTCTGTGTAAAATATTTTACTTAAACACGTGTCCTAAAGTTAGAGAACATCTACCCAGGGGAGAAAGATTCTGACTGTCCACCCAATTAATGCTTCTCACATTTTCATAAACTTCCATCAGGGCTCACCTCAGCCTCCTACATTCCGAAGCAAACAACTCTAGTTTGTCCGATCTCTTCCCATAACTCGTACGCTCTAATCTTGGTAAACCTCTTCTGTACCTTTTCCCATCCTTCCTGTGGTTAGTTTATTTCCTATTAAATCTCTTCTTATTTTATTTTGACATTTATTCCTTCTTCCCCTCCCATTCATTGCCATATGTGTTAATGATCAACATTTTAAGTCCACATCACCACTGTTTGGATTGTGGAGGTTTGCGTTGCACATTTGTACATTATAAATGTTTTGCTTTTGCCAAATGTTCTAAGGCTTCCCCAGAAAATTATCTCGAGATTAGCAAATTACTCTTTCGGTTTGTGTGTCTGATTGCACATGGCTTTGATATTTCTTTGTCATTCTCTGTAAGTTAGATTCTCATTTATATTGAGTGGTGAATTGTTGATCTGTCTCGAGATCTGTGTCTATTATTTCAGTCCCAAGCCACATGGCTAAATCACATTGAATAGTTGATGCAGCTTAAATTGTTTTAGCGCATATACAATTTTTTTGGAATGCACTGTGCATTCTAGAAAATAAACTGAACAAATAATGGTATGTGAAGTAAAAAAAGCAGCATTCATCAGAAGTTGTGCAGAGTTTGTCACTCTAAAATGTTAACTCTTTTTCTCTCTCCGCAAATGCTTGCTAAATATTTTGTAGCAGGTTCTATTTTTATTTCAATTTTCCAATATTTGCATGTTTTTAAATTTAACACACTGATACTTCCTTCAAAAATATTAGATCTAGCCATCTGATCTAAAAATGGTTAAATACAAAGGAGAATATTTCATAGTCCATTCTTATTTTCTTCTTTGGCATCACCATTGGGTGTTGAAAGATGTGGGAAATATCTGGATATGCTTTCCATGCAGTTGTGAATTCCTCTTGCTGATTTTTCCAAAATGTACTCCTAGGTGGTGTTTATTCTCCACCACCAAATGGCTGAACTGAAGAGGCAGTGAAAATCCAGACATTTTGTGTGTCGAGAGTCACAAATGTTGGACAAAGATGTCAGATTTCCTTCCTTAAAGAATCTATCCCTGCTCCACCCTTTTCCACCTTCCCCAGAGACCGCTCCCTCCATTATTCCCTTGTCCAGTCCTCCCTCCTTGACCGCAGGAGATGCTCCACTTGCACCTACAGCAACTCCCTCACCACCATTCAGGGCCCCAAAACGTCCTTCCAGGTGAAAGCAACATTTCACTCGTGAATCTGCAGGGGTTATCTACTGCATCCGGTTCCCCTATTGTAATCTCCTCTACATGGGACACAGACTGGGAGACTGCTTTGTTGAGCACCTCGGCGCTGTCTGATGCAAATGCAGGGGCCTCCCAGTGATCACCCTGTTCAATTCTCCACCCCATTTCCTGGCCGATGTATCTGTCCATGGTCTTGTGCGCTGCCATACTGAGACCACCCATGAAATGAAGGAGCTACACGTATTCCGTTTGGGCACCCTCCAACTGGATGGAATTCACATTGACTTCTCCAGTTTCCATTAGCCCCCATACCGCCCCCCCCCCACATGCCTCCTTTCCTGTAACTCTGCGTCTCTCCCTCTTCTCTTTTCCATTGTCTCCTTTACATCTGCTCTGTATTCACAGAACCAAACCTCTCACACACATACCCCCCCCCCTATTTATTTTAGCCTTTCCTGTCTCCTGGACTCTTCTCCATATCCAATTACTGCATCATCTTCTGTCTGTTAGTCTGTACTCATGCCCCCATGGTCCTTTTATTCAAGTGCTGTCTTACTTTCTCACATAGCTTGAAGAAGGGCTTAAGCCCATAATGTCAATAATATATCTTTAACTACAATGGATGTTGCAAGACCTGCTGAGTTCTTTCAGCATTTCCATGTGTTTTTTTAACAACAAGAAGAAATTCTCCCTTGAAACTGGCATTGTATGTTTTCAAGCTCATTTCTGATGGTGGGGAGGTTGGATGGGGGAAGAAAGAAGAGAGTATGACTGGGATGGAAGTATGACTGGGATGGATGTAGCAGGAAGAGCAGACGAACCTGGTGAAGGGGAGATTGGTTTGCATGATGGCCTGAGATGTGTTCACAACTTTCAGCAATTTCTTGGGGAGAGCATTCCCGTCCTAAGCTGTGATGCATTTGGATCAAATCCAACGCAGGACAAAATTTAACTTAAATTCAAGAGTCTGAAAAGGCTGTTGCTTTAACCAGATTTAGCAAGGGATTGCTTGTGTTGATACGTGTAACCAAGTGCAGAAAATAAAATTTAGCATCCCACTTGAAGCTGCTTTTGGTGTACAGAACTAAAATTGAATGGAATGTTGCTACAATTCTTTGTGGCTCAAAATTTGATTTTCACGCATCGACATTTCAAGAAGATGCTAAGAAATGCAATCTCTTGATGCAATTTAAAAAAAAATGGTTTTGCTTACAATTGAACTGGCTCCTAGGACAGCCCGCAATACAATGAAAATGTCTCTCCTCGCTGTAGTTTTTTTTTATGCTAAAGTTAGATTATGGCACAAATTAAGCACTCCTCACACAAACAATTTATTTTTATTTCATTGTACTCTGCTTATTCCTGAGGACCACATATTTATTGCAGATGCAAATGTTTCCTGATTGCAGATATGATAAAGGCTGCTGTATAAAAGTAAGATCTATAAATATATCCAGAAATTCGCAATGTTATTCCGTGAGGCGTCCAATGAGTGCTCCAGTTACACTCTCAAATGGCATTGTTTCAAAGAGCGGGGGGAGCTTTTCCTGATATCCAGGACAATACTTAACCAACTAATACAGTCAAAATCTGGCCGCTATTGTATTTGCTGTTTGTAGCACCTTGCTATGTGAAAGTTGCACCCATGGTTCTTGCAATGAATACCCCTATAAAAAAGAAAGGTGGTAAATTCTCTGTAAGGCATAGCAGAACAGTCGGAGCTGGAGACTGAAGCAATTTAATTGCAGGATTTTTCTTCCCTGAACTTGCTACTTTAATAGATCTGGTAATAATATCATGTATCCATTGGATTATATAATGAAGCAATGATAAATTCCTCAGATATTATGTAAGTCATTCCACAATGCAAGGCTCCTTCTGCAGAATACTACTCACTGGGAGCCAGGATCAGTGAATCAGATGATGAGGTCAATTAATAGGCTCTATTTTCTGGTCGTTGAAATTAACTACCGGAAAATCAGCAGTACTGTGCATTGGGCATGCCGATCTCTGCTCTATGCTTTCAGTAAGCAAGGCTCTCGGAAAATCACCCTCATTTTAAATCACTGCTGTAATTTGAGATTGAAAGGCACAATGGTTACACTTCACATCCTGGATTTTTCATGGAAAAATGAACAGATCCCAGAATGTGATTATAATGACTGTTAAAATCTCAGGAATCCAAACAATAAAACAGAGTGGGACAATATTTGGGCTTTTTGTCACAGGATTCCCTTTGTTTCCCACATCTTCCTGCAATCCCAATTCATCACCACATTTCTATATAACATTTCTGTTCCTACAAATCACACCCACACTGGAAACTATTAACCTACCTGCAACTTTTTAGCATGGAGGAGCAAACCCAGGTAAACTTGTCCGCCTGCAGAGTGAACATGCAAACTTCACACAATCAGAAGCAGAGACCAGGATTCAACCAATTTCCCTGGAGCTGAATTCCGAGCAGGGGTAGTACCAAACTGAGCTGCAGAAAACTCAGCCCACTAGCAAGAGACTAAGTGTATTCTTTGCACAGGTTAGTGTTCTGGAAACCAGAACCATTATAGAAGAGGTTTATCTAGATAACACAAATCAGCAAATTTCCAATGTGCACAGCAAAGGTGGAGTGAATTTGATAGTCAATTTTAATTAGAAATTTAGATGAGGAAATGCCTAGTGCTAGGTGGGAGAGTCAATTTAATCTGAAAAATCATACCAGAGATGTTAAACGATGGAATTGTGGAAATTGTAGAAGAATGCAAGTTTGAAGTGGTCATAAGGCAAGAAGATTGTGTGGTAGATAATTGGCCCATAGTGACCACAACAGAATTGGTTTTGTGGTAACTATGCAGAGACCAGAAAACGTCAAAGGGTTAAAATGCTTTCAACAAGGAAGGGCTTATCTCTATGTTTATCCGAGGTATCTTTTGCAGGTAGATTGAGAAAAGTGATTGCACCCAATAATCTGATATCGAGTACTTCACAATCCCATGTTGTAGCTTTTACTTTCCTGATTGACAGAAGGGCCATACTAATGAAATGGAAAGATGCTGTCCCTCCCAATCCCTCTCAATATGATAGGATGGCTTGTTCGTCTTTAGAAAAAATTAGATGTTCCACTAGTGTAATGAATGTAAACTTTATTTCTTTATGGCGTTCTTTCCTTAATTATATCCCAAATTTGTAAGCTTAACTAACTTTTGATTATTGACCTCATTGGTGTTTTTTCATGATCAGAAGCCCTTTTTCCACTGGCATCCCAGTTAATTGGCCGTGCAGTGTCCCGGTTAAAGAAATATTTTTTTGCTGTTTCTGCTGGGCCACTTTTAACTGGGACACAAACTACTTTCCCACTAACGACAAGACATCTCTGGGGATAGGAGAGTGTACCTTCAACAATAGAGATGCAACTAAGTTGCCCTTTGTCCACTGGTTTAATCAGCACGCCGGCATCAGCTGACGCCGGGGATGTGAGTAGGGGTCGAGAATGTCAATCCCCGGCAAGATGCTACGTCATTTGACCCAGGCGTATTGATTGTTTCTCTTTTCTACTGGACCCTAGACCAGTAAAATTGGCCGTCAATTCCTGAGTCAAGGTTCCAGTGGAAAAGGGGCTAGATAGTGGACTATATATTTTGCCAACAGCCTCTGTAAGAAGGAGTCAAATTTATGCTGATGGGAAAAATACCAAGAGCAAAGGAATTCAAAGCAAAATAGAATTTGGAACTATTTTTAAGATGGTTTAAATGGTATGGGTAAAGAAAACTATCTCCCCAGATGAATGGATCAACAATTGGAGGTCATTAATTTCAAATCTAAACGGGGATGAGAATTTTTGCCTTTTCTGAAGAGGCCTGGAATGCATGATGTGTGAAGGGGAAAGAAGTAACTTGAGAATGAGGAGCTTACAAAGTTTCACCAGGGATGTGAAACCAAAGGAAAAAGCAAAGAATGCTGGGACTTTCAGGTAGCTGGCCTGTCATCCGAACTCGGAGAGGAGCTAAGCATGCTGCTCTTCCAGAGAGAGTGTGCAAACGTACACTAAACAGACAAATGTTGTAGTTTTCTCTAATTTTAAGAATTTCCCCAATGGATCATTGAAGTGTAAATTATTTGACCCATTGGCATATTTAGGCTAGATGATGAGGCATTTATTCCTCTGCAAGCAGTCCAGCCATACAAAGCCACCCAGTTTACTTCATTGACAGCAGCCCTTGAGGTAGACCATGGAAGGGTTACAGTAAACCACAGAGGAGCAAACATCAATGCATTTAAGGGATCAATTTAGACTCCTAGTTGGTTAGTTGTTGTCTCCTCTTCACCTGGATTGATGGGATTGTTATGGGGAGCTAATAAGGAAGGATGCCAATGGCCAATCAAATAAGATTGGAACATGGGAACAATCAGCCCCAACTGTTCAGTCTCTCCCACTGGATTAAAATTGTAACCCTTTATACTCCCAATCTCAGTGCAATTTCAAACAAAATTTGCAAATCAGTATTTTTCTGTATTATGGAATTCTTGGATAGATAAAGTGCTCAAGACCTAATTGGATCTTGGCAGATGCCATGCCTTATTTTGGTCTTTTTAGTTGCAGAATGCCTTGGGTATACTGTTCAGGTCTACAAGTAGCCTTCGACTTCCGACTTGCGCGAGTTGCGTCCACCCGCACATACAACCAAATTTTTTTTCAAAAAATCTTTATTAAAAGTACTGTACAAGTACATATTTTGTATTAAAAGTACTGCAAGTAGTGTTTGCCACTCCCGGTGACAGCCCAAAGTCCACGTTCCCCGTCCCTGCCAGCAGCCTGAGATCCCCGTTCCCCGTGTCAGCCTGAGGTCCCCATGAAAAGCTCATTTGTTGAATGTTGCATGGCCTCGGGCATGCGCAGTGGAGTGAATCCGACTTATAACCAACCCGAGTTACAACCAATCCTTGCCCTATTGCAGTCGTAAATCTGGGATGACCTGTTTTCAAGAACTGGTCCTTGGCCAGTTGATTCCATTAGGCCTTTATTGCCAAGCATATATTTTAGAGCAAAGATGACCACAGGCAGCAAGGAGGAATACTTGTAAAGGAGCCAAGCTTGTGTTAAAGACGAAGCTAAATAAGTTTACTGACTCCCTCTCAGAACGCACAAAGGATTTCTCCAAGTTTCTTCCAATTCATATGCAGATAGACACTTTCATGAGGCTTTAGTGAGAATTAATGTTGGTGTGTAGGTTTCTACAAAGTCCTGTGTTGACAAGTGGATTATAATATAAAATTTCTCATTAGTGGTTTTAAGAATCCAGGGCATGCAATAAGATTTACTTTTGGATATTTGAAGGAGATTTCTGCATTTATATGGGAATGGATCTGAAAACCTGGTCTTTGTAATATTGATGGTATTCACAACGTCTGCACCACAACACACAATTTCAAGAACAGAAGTGGGGTTGAGCAGAATTTTGAGTCCCTCTCCACATGCTGTGCTGTAGCTTTTATGATTGAGCTGGAGTAACTCATTTCACAAAGCTGAGTAGCTCAAGAACAAAAGACCGGCCATAATGGAACAGATCCTGAAGCCACATCTCCATGGAAACCATCAACATTTGTATTATTAAATGTTTCAAGCCAGCAATCTCCCTGGCAACAGGTGCTGATCAAGACAGCTCACTGTCTTCGTGCCATATCTGACCCCATGGTGATACCATAATCATAAATCTATGCTATCACTAACCCCACCTATTTCCACAATTGCTAACTTGCCTTTGCCTCGGTTCATGTAAACATCATCAATGCATTTGGTACCTTTAGAAATCACTCTTTTTTGACATCCCATGTTCTAATTTTCATTAAGCTGGAGTGGTCAAAACCTGCTGTGCATGTCCAACTCAAATTGTACAATCCAACCACACTCGATGTATTTGTGAGCCTTCAGATCTCTCGAGGAAATGATGATGCTTTCATGTTTTCATCCTTGTTTCCATGATACTCACCACCTCCAACAATATAATGCTAAGATTTTTGCGTTTGCTCAAGAAATCTATTCTCATCCTCCAGCTGCCAGGACCCAAAGCTCTATGATTTCCACCCCTCCCTCAAGTTTCTCCATCTCTGCTCTCTTCCCTTGTAAGACAATCCCTTAAGCCAATTCTTTGCCGACGGCCATTTGACCGAATGGCATTGGGTGGAACATTCCTGGCAAAATCCAGCATTTCTAGAGATGCAAGTTCTGCTCACATTGGCTGTGGCTTTGCAGAGAGCCCATTCATCAGGGTGATGCTGAGCTTTCTTTAGCATCAGCCTACTGTTTTCATTGAACCGTGCACAGAAGATGGTTCAGTCTGCCGGGAGGGAGGCATCATTGTCTTTAACTCACAACATTGTCTTATGATCTCTTCTAGTCCTGACCCCTTGCACCTCATGTCTCTGGTATTGGGCAGCTATCTATGCATCTTTTGTGCATACCAATGCTTTGCCTTCCAGATTGCATGGGAGAGAAATGGCTGTCTTAGTGCCATCTTGTTTCATGTCCTGAAGGCAGCATCAAGAGTTCTGAAAAGTGCCCAGACCTCCGCATCTAGCCTAGGTTTCTGGATAGCTTTAATTAGGAAACATTTGATCTTTGTAACATCCTCAGTGCGCTTGCTAATGTAGCCAGTCGCTGAGCTCCTATACTTCTTGATGTTTATATAACTGTTGTAGGTGGCCTGCTCCAGTCTGTGGTTTCAAAGCAGTCCTGTAACACAGCTCTTCCCTGGCCACATCCTGATCTCCCTGCGAACTGGACTAGATGGTTTTTCCAGCAATCTGAGGGCTGGGGTTAGCAGGACAGATGTGTGATCTGTGTCACCAAGGTGGGGACAGGGGGCAGTCTTGCACATACCAGGGATGTGGGTGTATACCTGAACCAGGTATTCTCAACTCTGGTGGCGAAGTTTCCGTTCTGTTGAAACTCTGGTGACTGAATTGTTGAAGTTACCAACTACAATCATAACACCATTGGAGTGGAATGTCAGGCAGGGCTACACAGATAGGACAGTAAAGCTCCTTCATGTTTCACCTTCATTAGCTGAAGATGGAATGTAAACTGTGACAATTAGCGTGGCCGAGAATTCCCTGGACCTGTAAAACGGTCTGCATTTCACCATCATGTACCCTATCTCTTCTGAGCAGGTCTTTACAACAGAGACATTTGTGCACCAATTTCTGGGTTCTCACTTATGTAAATGTATTGTCCAACTCATGTCTTCACAGAAGCAGCAGAGTCTAGAGCCACATTTTTGTAATCACAGAGCACAGCAAACATTCTTCCCTGCCATCAATAGCACAAGAGATACTGCACTTTTTAAATGATTTTATCACAGTCTCTACTTTGACTTTGTCCCATGCCTTGAGCACAAAGTTACACAGCATATCAAGTGATGTAGCACACATTGCCCCACCTTTTGTAAACGACATTTCTGCACTTGACATCTATGTATTCCATTCCTCACACACATTGTCCTTGAATGGCTTGTTCAAGCAGACATCGAGAGGTTGAAATATAGACGTCAAACCATCAGGGTTTTAGTGTTCTCAGTTAAGTGGCTATGAAACACTTTCCAGACCAGCAAATTCTGTTCTTTGCGTAAACCACCTGGCTGCCTGTTCCACACATTGTCTATCCATAGTTTTATACCATTTTCATCCATCCATCCTTTTTCATGAAAATGTATAAAAATATCTGCAGGGAATTTCATTTTCCGTTTAACTTTTTATTTGAAGATGACCATGGATCTTAACTTTGTCCCGTTGACCATGCACGATGACACCAGGTAAACTTGGTCCTTTTGAGGCCTGTACTTCTGGTTTGCACAGTTTTAACACCTTTCCATTCCACTGTTCTATTGCTTATCATGTCAAAATTCATGGGAGTTTCATCATGTTTCTGATATTTGCCAATGTAAACTGGTGTTTCTGCTGGTACCATATAATAAACTGGTGAAAACTTACAACTTTATGATCAAAATCTTTTGGTAGTTTCTGTGCAATTTTTGTTTTTTGACATAATACCAGATTTTTCCTGTTCATGAAATGATTGCATCAGCCTACTGTAGCCTCAACATCATCACTGAGGTCTGGGTGCGACTTGACCCACTGCAGTGCAAATTTTCTTATTTTATTTCTCTGACAATGTAGCAATCTTTCCTCTATTCACGTACCCATTCTGCAACGTGATTTTCCATCTCTGGCCAACGAGCGATTCCTTTTCTCAAATAACATTGCCCTTTTGGTATTTTTCTTAAAGTCTCTTCTTTCTTGGACCAATCTCTTACCAACTTCTCATCCACATCAAATGTTCTTGCAGCAGTTCAACTGCTGGTTTTCCTGGCCAGTTCTATCACTTTCAACTTAAAGCTCGCTTCATATTTTCATCATGTGCTGCGTTATGTCAATGGACCCTCCATGATAGCAATCACCTCCAGCCAGTGTCCAGTAGATCAATCCGCGCAATCTACAGGGGTTGACATACACGTCGGTCAACGGCCCATGTCAGGCATTGTGAGCTTTGGGGGTCGACTTATATGGTGGTCAATGGATGCCAGCCAGAAAATGGAGGTCAACTTATACACCAGATATACCATAAAAAGCTTAAAATGAGACTGAAAAAGGGGGGGTTCATTTATACGCCAGTCGACATATGCCAAAATATACGATATATATGTATAATATGTATACTTTTTTATATGTGCATGCGCGCGCGCGTGCGCGCACACACACACACACACACACACACACACACCACACACACACACACACACACACACACACACACACACACACACACACACACACACACACACACACACACACACACACACACACACACACACACACACACACACACAGAGTCACGGTTAGTTATTACAGCCCCAGCAACCTCAGCTCTAATCAGGTATTGTCTCTAAAGAGTTTGTATGTTCTCCCTGTGTCTGCATGGGTTTCCTTCAAGTGCTCTGGTTTCCTGCCCCCTTTCATAAATATACAGGGTTGGAAATTAATTGGGGTAATTGGGTGGCACGGCTCTTGGACCAGAAGGGCCTGTTACTGAGCCAAATGTCTAAATTAATAAATGTAAATATACACTTTAATTTATTTGTATGATATATATTTCTATATGAAATATATGTATTTAAAAAATTGTCTTCCGCTGGAAAAAATAGTTTCTTTGGTTTCTTTTGAATCCTGTACACTCTTGAATTCTAACCCAGGAATGGTTGTTTTCTCTCTCTCTCTGTTGATCACAAATGAGCTTTCTCTATTTAGAAGCTAGCCGGGTTTTAATGAATGAAAATAATGCAACGTTATTTGTCTATTTGTCATGGAAACTGTCCTTAAAATGGAACATGTGTGCATCAAGGAAAGAGTTAAATGTTAAGTCTTACAAGATACTCAAGCCTTGTGGTTCAATTGCTTAGAAACATATATCTTAGAACTAGAATTATGAAACATAAACACAAAAATGCTGTACAAATAAGGCAGCAATTGTTTTGAGTCTCTAATTTGGACTTGAGGCAAAGAACTGGTTTTTAAAAGATGTATTTATTTCCAGGGATTCCATGTCAATAGAAAGCTTCTATTTCATGCAAAACCACAATAGTATTTAGATTTACCATTTTGAACAGAAATTTCATCCTTTTCTGATGCATTTGTATTGCAACGGCTAGTATGTTTGCATAAAATGAAAGGGTTAACAATGTAATTATTTTAAACAGCTATTTGAGCAATGAAAAGTCATTAACCAAGCTGAATGCAATATCCAAGTTTATAGCACAATGGAAATTGGATTTTCCATATTGTTATGTTATAAAGAAACATGTTCTGACATTTGTTCTTATCGAAAGCTACACAGAAAGTACTGTAAGTCAACAAGTCTGGCAGCATCCATGGAAAGCAATAGACAGACTATATTTCAGGCCAGAAACTCTTCATCAGAAATAGCAAGAATGGGACTGATGTCATAATAAGAGGGTGGGGTTGGGGAGGTGGGGAGGAACACAATCTGGCAGGCGAATACAATGAATAAAAGAAAGCTGAGGCGATGGAGAAAGGTGGAGAGGGCTGAGAAAAAAATGCACTCTGCACAGAAAGAAGGAAGGGAAGGAGGTGAAAGCAGAGGAAGCAAGGTGAAGATGATAGGGTGTCTGTCCTTGTCTGACTGCCTTGCTTTAAATGTATGAATGATTTGGGAAATTTAAAAAAAACTACCTTCAAAAATGTATTCAATTCCATTCACTGTGTAAAAATACAAAGCACTCCATCAATGGATACTTTAGGTTGGAAGATTGTAGGGACAAGAGACATGTTCAAATTCCTCTGCATGATTTTGCTTTGTTAGTGGGCTTCGCGAGGAGACAAGACAAGAGGGGATTCCAGAGCAGGCCACTGAAGATCCGTCAGGACTTTGGGGGCCCGAGTTTTCAGAGAGAAATCCCAGCATTTCAGCATAGAGCATAAAAAATAACATTTCTATATGGAGCAAGATGAGGATTATGCCAAGAATTTTAGTGACCTATCTATTCCTTGGTACAATAATACTGGAAGCAGATAAGGCTACCTATAATTGTTTGCAGCTAAGTTTCAACTAAAATATAGATTAAACCATGCTACCCATATTGTAAACATCTTAACGTTCTGCTGGACAATCCAAACACAATGAAATTCTTTACTCACCTTGTAAAATGCTTCAATTTACTAACGTATTTATCACGGTAGCAATAATAATGGTAAAAGGAAGGAAACATCCCAAAGAGGGGAAATTGAAGAGATACATTTCATTACTGAAAAAATTGTCAAATAATCTACTCTGACAAATGCATTTATCAAATGGATTCCGGCAAAGAACTAAATATGTTTTACAGTTTCAGATAATTGTTATTCAATTTGTGCATGGAGGTAATGCGGATATTTCCTGGCTAATGATCCTAATGGATTTCATATTTATTGGACCCTAGCAACTTGGGACATCTTCTGAAACTTGCCATAGAGTAGATTGGATAGATGGCTTTGCAGATGATCTTGATGGCTGTAGGTTTATGCCAATTCCAGAGCTTGTCTTCCATTTTGGGTGACCAATTGAATCCAAAGAATAGAGAAGCAAAATCAATGAAATGTAATAGTGCAAGAATCACCATCAAATGAACAAGGTGCCCAGAAACAAAGTGAGCAATTAACGTCTGTGCCTTGGACATGAGCTAGCAGCCTGGGTGTTCTGGTTAATAAATTGTAGCATAATCAATGACCACCTGCAGACGTGAAGCAAGCAGTCAAAGGCTTTATTAATCAGAAAACCCAGCCACGTCTCGACATGCTGCTGGCTCATGTCCAAGGCAGGTATGAGGCAGGAGACTAGGGCTCTCAGCCTTTATTAGGGGATCTTATGGAGAGGGGGCTACAGGTACAGCCTAGTGAGGACATGCCTGCAGTACTGTGTTCCACCACAATGGTGAAACAAACACCAGTGAAATTCACGAGAGTAGTGAGCACACCGGGAAATACATAAATAAATAAATGGAGCGACAAGTAAATGCAAATGAATCAACAAGCAGGAATCCTAGTGTCAAATCAATTTATTATCAGATACGTTTTTGACATAAAGCTTATAATGAACTTAAAATTAATAGATTCATTTAAGACCTGCACTTGCATTGAATGTCTGAATGCCTGGATTATGTGACGATAATGTCATCCAATGCCATTGCATCAGGTAGCTGCTAGTGATCTTGGCCTTTCAGCAGGTGCACCGTTTCACAGTAATGGCAACCCTGCTGAATATTTTGAGTTGTTGACAATGTTCTACAGTGTCAGATGTTATTTTGGGTATTTATGGACCAGTTCCACCAGAAAATACCCTGAAACATATGTCGTTTTTTTTTGTTTTGTTTTGACCCTTGAGCATACGTTAATTTTCCCAATCTTTATTTCAGACTCTGCAAAATATTTCAAGGACTGGTTAAAAAGTGTGCTTTTCCGTTTCCAGCTTTCTGCCTGTAAAATAAATGATATTTTTGTGCTCAGCTACTTTTTCTAGTTGTATTTGACAGCAACCATTGGAAATGGGAAGCCTTTGCCAACAATATTGTTACATCTATGTGGAGGGGTTCTTCAAGTATAACCATTGTCTTGTTCCTATTGATATATAAATTCTGAATCCATGTCATACCACAGTACATTTAACTTAAACAAATAGCACTTGGTTCAGAGATGATTGAATGATAAACACAATGGCAATCTTGGCATCAATTACAATTATGAGTGGTTAAAAGAATGTGACAAAATTGTGACCCATCAAATAACCATGACAAGCTGGAATTTTCAAGAACCTGAATTAATTTTCAATTCTCACACATTTTCACTGATGCATTGGAGTTGTCTGTTGGTGGCTCTGAGTAAGTTAAAAAATCTCTTCTAACGAATTGATTGATACATAGTCAGGTAGTGATGAAGAAATAGAGAGACTGCAGAGACTTGGATTAGGAGAAAGGGCAAATTCACAAATGAAATACAATGTTGGATAAGTGTACTCTTATGCATTTTGCTAGTAGGAATAAAAGGGCCAAGTATTATTTGGATGGGGAGAAAATTCAACATTCAGAAGTGTAATGGGACTTGGGAGCCCTCGTGCAGGATATCGGCAACGATAACCTCCAGTTTGAGCCAGTGGCGAAGAAGGTGAATACAGTTGGTATTTGGAGGACAAGGATATAAGAGCAGGGATGTGATGTTGAGGCTTTATAGAGCATTGGTGAGGCCTACTTAGTGTATGGGGTACAGTTTGGGGTTCTTTATTTAAGAAAGGTTGTACTGGCATTGGAGGGAGTTCAGAGAACATTCACTAGAATGATTCTTGGAATGAGTGGATTAGCATATGAGGAACATGACGGCTCTAGAGCTGTACTCCTTGGAGTTTAGAAGAATGAGGGGGACCCCATTGAAACATTTTGAATGTTGAAAGGCCTGGACAGAGTAAATGTGGCCACGTTGTTTCTCATGATACAGGGGATCAAGAGGTCGCAACTTCAGGATTTAAGGTCACCCATTTAAAACCAATGCAGAGAAATTTCTTGAGCCAGAGAGTAGTGAACCTCTGGAATTTTCTATCACAGGCGGCAGTGGAAGCCAGGTCATTGGGTATATTTTAAGGCAGAGATTAATGGGTATCTGAATAGTCAGGGTATCAAAGATTATGGGGAGAAGGCAGAGTGGGAAAATGGATCAGCTCCTGGTGGAATGGCAAGAGCAGACTCGATGGGATGAATGGCCTACTTCTGCTCCTATATCTTATGATCTTAATACAAAATATATTGGTCATTGAATTTCTTGGCAATCAAGGATAAATCTAATTTTTTTACAATTTTCAGAATCAGGTTTATTGTCATGAACATGTGTCACAAAATGTGTTACTTTCCAGCAGCAGAAATGTGCAGAACAAGATGCTAAATTATTATAAATTTTAATTCCGTAAATGCAATTATAAAAAAATAAATTAGTGTGCAAAAGTGATTGCAAGATGAATCACTTGCAATCAATAATTTTCTCATTGCTCATTGATAATTTGAAAGCTGTCATTTTTGCTGGTACCAATATAAGAACAAATTTAAAATTTGAAAACAACTGTGGTCCAAAGTAAAAAGGATGTACTGTGAAATAAGACAGAGCAGATTCGGCAGCCACTTACACACTTGCAAGTGGTCGCAGGAATTAATGGCCAATCGGCCTAAAAAGGTCTATCTAGTGAAGTGGTTTTCAAACTGCTCCCCTAAACTTCCACCTTAAGCAATCCCTATACCATACGTACTCTGCGAATGATAAGGGTTTGCTTAAGGTGGTATGTGAGTGGGAAGGGAAGGTTACAAACCACTGGTCTAGACCCAATAGTTAGTGAAATATTTTGCTTGAGAAAAATTGTCACAGGAGATATGAAACCATGCACATAATGAGTCAATTAGATATGATTAAAACAGTAGTTTTCAAACATTTTCTTTCCCATAGCACCTTAAACAATCCCTTACTAATCACAGAGCACTTATGGCACAGGGATTGCTTAAGGTGGAATGTGAGTTTAGGGGGCAGTTTGAAAACCACTGGTCTAGTGTGAAAGGAAAATCTTCTCAATGCAGGTGTGAAATGATGCCATCTCATCCCAGGGATAGACTGCCTCGACCCCTAGTATAATCCCTGGCGTCTGCAGACTCCGGCATTGCAATCAGGTAAGTGTAGAATGGGCAATTGCATTCTGGAATAGAAATGACCCAAGTTTGCGCGTGAGTGTAGGAGCACGAAGGAAGAAAAGATTAAAATGAAGGTATAAACTTTGTCATGGGAAAGTTGTAGCAGGAGAGAAAGAGAGAGAGAGAGAGAGAGAGGAAATAAATAGCAATAACGGACAATTTTTAAACAGCACTATAGATAGAGCATTATTTAAAAAGTCCGCAGAAAAGAAGCAATGGTGGACCTGACTTCCTAGGATGCCATGCAGCAGAAAACCCCCTCCATGGACCTGACTTCCTGGAATGCCGTGCAGCAGAAAACCCCCTCCATGAGTGCTCCATGCATGCAGCTGTGCAGACAGCCCTTTCTCTTCCACACGTAATTCTGGGAGGGCAGGTCCACCATTGCTTCTTCCCACAGCATTTCTATATTGTGCACTGTAGCGCTACCAACTTTCCCGCATTGTTTAACAATTGTCTGCTATTGTTATTTATTGCTAGCACTTCCCACAGTCCCTTATAAAGGTTTATATAGGTCGGCAGAACAACAACAGGGGCTCAAGTCTTATACTGTGCTGTACGTAAAGCTTAATTATGTTATAATTAGGCATGATTAATTTTGTTTAAGTATGAGATTGTAATACATTGATCAGGATCTAGGACAAGTCCACCATCACTCGATGTGTCATGACATCACCGGTAGAAGGTGGAACAGTCCTAACACTGGGGATGGCTTCTTGCATGTGTGAATGCATGCAGTGCCTCAGTTAAGAATGGTCAAGGATAAACAGGAAAAACACCATTCCTATCCTGGGACACTGAATGGCCAATTTAGTGGGATGCAAATATATAATCTCAAACAGTGAAGGATATTTCTTAAATGTTTAGAAATGAGTGTCTATTCTCCATTGAAGGAAGTATCATTCCCATGTCTGTTACTTTGGTACACTTGGAATTGCTTATTTATAAACAATGTGTTACCAGCAAAATACTTTTAATGAATAATATTTTAGTTATCACACAATTCACTGGCTTCATTTTCTACACATATGTTCAATTAGACTGTCTCTCCAAGTAATCAATACAATAGTACTGTAACTGGTTCAATACTTTTTGCACTGGGAACTTCAGGGTGGAAATGGTTGGTGTCAATGTTATTGTACAAAAGTTATCAGAAATGTATCCACTTCCTCTATGCTTTCAAGTGAGATATTAAGTCATTTAGTTATGGATAAATTAAGTGGCGACTGTGTGCTCTAAGTCCTAGAGGAGGAAACAAAAGTGCAATTGCAAAATAAGACTTATGTCCTTTCTGGATATGAAAATTCAAATTAAAACACCATTTGGAAGTTTTTAATTTAATCTCCCTTTGGATATAGATCTAATGTACAACATTTCTCATTTCCAGTTGTAATTTCTTGTCTTTTATCATTTATGGAGAACAACATTGTGATAAGTTCCCATGGCAAATATTAATTCTTGGCTACAGTATTGACTGCTGTGAGAAGCCTATTGTTGAGGTGCAGAAAGGACACTGACGGAGAGAGACCGCAACTAAGAAAGTTTGGGATTCAATGTTCTTGCCCATCTGTGCAGGAATCCTGAAGGTTCCGATGTTTGGCATTCCATGCAATAGCACTCTCAGGAGCATTTAGGCCAATAAAAACAGCGACAAACTTTCCAGTTGCCCAGAATGGTGTCAAATAGCTTCAAGGGCTGCAGCAGCTCTTGACGAATGGTGAGTGTTCTATCCCTTCCCCCAACTTGGATCACGTTGGAAGGTGGGGAAGAAACGATGGGTCAGGAGGTGAAGTACTTGCCATGGTGTACAAAGCTCCTGTTCTGTTCTTGTAGTAAGGATGTTGACATAGCTGGTCAAAGTTCAGCTTCCGATAGTACTACCCAGATTTTTCTGGGAGACCTGGTGTTAATGGAACCATTGAAGATCACGGGGGAAGTAGCATTTATGCCTTTTCCTGTAGGAGGTGGTCATTGCCTGCCAATTGTGTGACATAAATGCTAATTTCCACTTGTCAGCCTCAGGCTGTTGCTGTCCAGGTTCGGCTACAGGCTGGAAATCGACCATCTGCATCACCTCCCTGGATGAAACTGCAGGTTTATTTTAAACCACGGTCATTTATGAACCCTGGTGATAATTCTAAGGAGATCTGGTTTAGAGCCACACAGAGTTGATTTGATTAAACAGCTGAAAGAGAAAGGTGATTTTATTTCCCCTTATCTGTCTGGGTTAGAATCCATCCCAGATCTGGAGATGTAAGAACAGTTCATAAACTGCTGCACTAGCCAAAGAACGACCTCTCTGTCAGAAGAACATATTGTTTGTTTTAAAAAGTCAGGCCTCATGACAAACTGCAGGCATACCCTATATAACAAGGTTTTTTTTTATAGCATGGTTTTGATATAATGCTTTTTATAATTTTAATATAGTCATGTCCAAAAATTGTTAAATTTTATGAGTGGTGCAATAATTTAATGCTCACCTGTGATCATTCTTTGTCATTATTGTCTACTTTGTAATAGTATTGCTCCAGACTCTTGAGCAGGAAGGCAGTGGCTTCTCTGAAATACAGGTGTATTCTAATTCTGCTGTGTAAAAGTGCACTGATTCAAGCAATATGAGCAGAAAAAGGAAACGCGGTGAAGGGAATAAACATAAATGGCTAACATTGGAAAAGAAGCTGGAAATTATTAAGCAACATGAAGATGGTGCATCATTAGCTGAACTAACAGAGGAAAGATAAAAATTAAAGAGCATGGAATGGCAACAGCATCTGATATGACTAAAGTGATTTGTAGACATAGAATTTCTGCAATGGAAAACATGGAATACTTTTTAATAATCTGGAATGGATCCAGTGATCAAGGGTCCATTAGCTTCAACTTAAACATGGAAAGGGATAGGTCAGGTCCAAGGTTGAAGGTCTTCAGTGGGGGAAGGCCAGATTTGAAGAAATGAGAAGGGATTTGCAGAAAATTTTATGGGCTGATCTTTTTTCTGGAAAGGATGGAGAGGAGATTTGGAGGGTATTTAAAGAAGAGATATTGAGAGTACAGGATCTTTATGTGCCAATCAGATCAAAAGGCAAGGTCAAAAGTTCAAGGGAACCATGGATTTCTAGAAAAAAAATTGGGAAGTTGGTTCAGGATAAGAGAGGGGCATATACTAAATTTAAGAAGCAAAAAATGGATAAGATGTATGATTATTACATAGATTGCAGAAAAAACCTGAAGAAGGAAATTAGAAAGGCAAAAAGAAGGTATGAGGTGACAATAACTGATAAGGTAAAAATGAATCCAAAGGGTTTTTACAG
This sequence comes from Narcine bancroftii, assembly GCF_036971445.1. NCBI lineage: Eukaryota > Metazoa > Chordata > Chondrichthyes > Torpediniformes > Narcinidae > Narcine > Narcine bancroftii. The sequence goes on from NC_091472.1 coordinate 180,181,138, forward strand.
ATATGTGAATAGTAAAAGAAGGGTTAAGGATAGAATAGGATCGCTGGAAAATGAGAGCGGTGAACTGTGCGAGGAACTGTATCAGATGGGAGAGATATTAAACAATTTTTTCCTCATCTTTGTTCACGAAGGAAAAGGACATTGGACTATGTGAGATAAGTGAGGCAAATGGCTTAGTTATGGAAAAGATAGGGATTAGTAAAGAGAGGGTTTTGGAGCTTCTAGGTTCAGTAAAAGTGGATATCTCCTGGTCCTGATGGGATTTTCCCCAGGACGTTAAGGGAGGTCAGGGAGCAAATAGCGGAGGCACTGTCAGTAATTTTTTTCAATGATCACTGGAGGAGGGTGTGGTGCCGCGGGATTGGAGGGTTGCTAATGTAGTTCCATTATTTAAAAAAGGCACGAGGTGTCAGCCAATTAATTATAGGCCTGTAAGCTTGACTTCGGTGGTAGGGAAAGTTATGTAGAGTATTCTTAGAGATGGTGTGTATAAATATCTGGATAGGCAGGGATTGATCAGGAGTACCCAGCATGGGTTTGTGAAGGGGAAGTCATGTTTGTCGAACCTTGTTGAGTTTTTCGAAGAAGTGACAAGAAAGGTGGGTAAAGATAGGGCAGTTGATGTAGTCTATCTGGATTTTAGTAAAGCTTTTGAAAGGTTAGTAAGGAAGGTTCAGTCACTAGGGATTAATAGAGAAATAGTAAGATGGGTTCAGAGGTGGCTGGAGGAGAGACAGCAGAGGGTCATGGTGCACAACTGTCTGTCAGGATGGAAGCTTGTGACCAGCGGTGTGCCTCAAGGATTGGTGTTAGGTCCCCTGTTGTTCATAATTTATATTAATGCTTTAGATGATGGGGTGGTTAACTGGGTAAGTAAATATGCAGGTGATACAAAAATAGGGGGAGTGGTTGATAGTGAGGAGGGTTTTCAGGGATTACAGAGGGATTTGGTTTGTCTGGAAAATTGGGCTGAAATATGGCAGATGGAATTTAATGTAGAGAAGTGTGAGATGCTTCATTTTAGAAAAAATAAGAATAGGACATATGTAGTAAAGGGGAGAACATTGGGGAATGCACAAGAACAAAGAGATCTTAGAGTTATGGTGCAGGGTTCCTTGAAGATGGATTCCCATGTTGAAAAGGTGGTTAAGAAGGCATTTGGTATGTTAGCCTTCATAAATCATAGCATAGAGTATAGGAGCTGGGAAGTGATGCTGCAACTGTTTAAGGCGTTGGTGAGGCCAGGTTTGGAGTATTGCGTTCAGTTCTGGTCTCCAAATTATAGGTAGGATATAGATAAGGTGGAGAGGGTGCAGCGAAAATTTACCAGGATGTTGCCTGGCTTAAAATACCTAGAGTACAGAGAAAGATTGAAGAGGTTAGGAGTTTATTCATTGGAATGTAGATGGTTGAGAGGGGATTTGATAGAGGTGTTTATAATTATGAAGGGAATAGATAGACTAGATGCAAGTAGACTCTTCCCCCTGAGAGCAAGGGAGGTTGAAACACGAGGACACAAGTTGAGGGTAAGGGGACAAAATTTTAGGAGAAACATTAGAGGGTGCTTCTTCACTCAGAGAGTGGTGGCTGAATGGAATAATCTTCTGGAGGAAATAGTTAAGGCAGAGTCAATTCTTTTATTTAAGAGGAGGCTGGATATATACATGAATAGGAGGGAGGGGTTGGAGGGTTATGGGCGGAGAATAGGTGGGGGGGATCTAGTGGAGTTCTTTGAGTGAACTGGCATAGACTTGGAGGGCTGAAATGGCCTGTTTCCATGCTATAAACTGTTATATGGTTATATGGAATGAAGATTGCAACCAGAAAAGAATTCCATTAAATAAAATGACAATTCAAGCTAAAGCAGCAAGCCTCTATTGAACAATAAAAGAGAAATGAAGGGGAAACTTTTTCAGCAAGTCGTGGTTAGTTTTACAACTTCAAAAAAAACATACATGGGCCTCCCTAGTGTCCAAATTACCAGCAAATCTGCGAGTACTGGTAGTGATGTAGCGGCAAACTTTGCAACGGAACTAAAAGTGATTGACCAAGGAGGCTACAAAGATAAGAACATTTTCAATTTTGAAGAAACCAGATTGTTTTAGAAAAAGATGTCATCATGCAATTTTTTAGCCAAAAAAAGAAAAATCTCAACCAGGCTATAAAGTTTCAAAAAACCGATTGACACTTCTACTTGGCAGAAATGTGTCTGGGGACTAGTGGGTTGTATAAAGGAAGGGGATGAGTCAGCACACAGGAAGGAGATTGAAAACTTGGCTGAATGGTGCACCAACTAAGGAGCTGATTGTTGACTTCAGGAAAGGAAAGCCAGAGGTATACAATCCAGTGATCACTGGGGGAATCAGAGGTGGAGAAGGTGAGCAAATTTAGGTTCTTGGGAGTCACTATCTTGGAGGATCTTTCTGAGACTCAACACACCAATGGCATCATGAAGAAAGCATGACAGAGTTTTCAGAGGTTTGCCAGACACCCTGGCAAATTTCTACAGATGTGTCATGGAACCTATGCCGACCAACTGAGTGCAAATCCCTCCAAAAGGTAGTGAATCTAGCCCAGGACATCACAACTAAAACTCTCCCCACTACTGAGTACATCCACAGGGAGCACTGCTGTCAGAGGTCAGCAGCAAACATCAAAGACCCTCACCACCTAGCACACACTCTGTTATATAACCATATAACCATATAACCACTTACAGCACAGAACAGGCCAGTTCGGCCCTACTAGACCATGCCGTAGCAAATCCCCACCCTCCTAGTCCCACTGACCAGCACCCAGTCCATACCCCTCTAGTCCCCTCCTATCCATGTAACGATCCAGTCTTTCCTTAAATGTAACCAATGATCCCGCCTCGACCACGTCTTCCGGAAGCTCATTCCACATCCCCACCACCCTTTGTGTAAAGAAATTTCCCCTCATGTTCCCCTTATAATTTTCTCCCTTCAATCTTAAACCATGTCCTCTAGTTTGAATCTCCCCCTTTCTTAATTGAAAAAGCCTATCCACATTTACTCTGTCTGTCCCTTTTAAAATCTTAAACACCTCTATCAAGTCCCCTCTCAATCTTCTACGCTCCAGAGAAAAAAGCACCAGTCTGCACAACCTTTCCCTGTAACTCAGACCCTGAAATCCTGTCAACATTCTCATGAACCTTCTCTGCACTCTCTCTATTTTGTTTATATCTTTCCTATAATTTGGTGACCAAAACTGTACACAGTACTCCAAATTTGGCCTCACCAATGCCTTGTACAATTTCATCATAACCTCCCTACTCTTGAATTCAATACTCCGATTTATGAAGGCCAACATTCCAAATGCCTTCTTCACCACACCATCTACCTGAGTATCAGCCTTGAGGGTACTATTTACCATCACTCCTAAATCCTTTTGTTGCTCTGCACTCCTCAATTGTCTACCATTCAATGTATATGACCTATTTAAATTTGCCTTTCCAAAATGTAGCACCTCAAATTTATCTGTATTAAATTCCATCAGCCATTTCTCAGCCCACACCTCCAGCCTTCCTAAATCACCTTTTAATCTACGGTAATTAAGTTCTCGCTGCTGCCATCAGGGAAGAGGTGCAAGTGCCACAAATCTCGCACCACCAAGTTCAGGAACAGCTGCTACTCCTCCACTATCACACTCCTCAATGACAATCTCAATCAGACTCATTTAAGGACTTTATTGATTTTCTTTTGTTCTCTCTTTATTGCAGTTTGTTTACATTCACTATCTGTTATACAGATCTTTTACTTGTTTACATGTTTACACTGTGTACAGTTTATTGCTTTGCAATACCAATTAGTGCTAATTCTGTCATGCCCACAGGAAAAAGGAATTGAATGGTTATGTATGATGTCATGTATTATATTCTGACAATAAATCTGAAATCTGAACCTGAATTAAAGTCTCTTCTTGTGTCCCATTCCGAGAATCCAAGGGCTCTTAAAGGTTATGCAAAATGTGCACTCCCTGTAAAATGGTGATCAGGACATGACAATTCTCTGAAGAATGGTTCCCAACCTATTTTTGACCTGCAACAGAATGTTACTCTAGAGATAATAACTTGGATTTTAAAATTTTCTTGTTGTTTGACAATGCACCAGTTCATTCAACTGCTGTTTCCAAGTTGATGTGAACATGTCAAAACAATTTTTTTTTGCCCCCCCCTAACACAACCTCATTGCTCCTGCCCATGGATCAAGGTGTCATTGCCATGTTCGAGGCTTATTATTTGTGACAAACATTTTCCCAAGCCACTTCAGCTACCACAGGAGAAAATCCCATAACTTTCACAGTTTTGGAAAGGTTATAACATCATGAATATGTGGTGGAGCCACTGTATAGCTATTAGCACTGTCTATATGAATGTATAGACCAATGTCTTAAACAACTTCAACATAACATCTTTCTGGCCCATGAAACCCGTGCTGCTCAATGACACCCAATTAACCTTCCAACCCCATAGATTTTGGAGTGTAGGAGGAGACTGAAGCACCTAGAGAAAAGCTGACATGTTGTTCCTTATGTTCCTCTCCAACTGCCTTTAAATTAGCAACAAACATTCTTCAATTTTCGGTACCTCCCACCCCAATTTTCGGTAGCTCCCACCCCAATTTTCTGTACCTCCCACCACACCACTGTTTGGTCCACTGTTTCCATATTTTTACCTAGGATTTTTTTCCCTCTCAATCTAACTTTTCTTTCTCCACTCCCCTTTCTACTGGTTTCTCCCTGCACCTCTCTCTCTCTCTCCTCCAATTTTCTTGACTCATTTACCCTAGTTCTTCCCTCACAGAGCCACACTCCCCCTTCCTCAATCAATTATCACTGTTCTTCGCTCCAGGCCTCCTCTCCATATCCAGTCAACACCTTTGTCTGTTGGTCTACACTCCTCCCCCCACCATTTCTTTTAATTCAGATGCTTGCCTGCTTCCCACTCATACCCTGAAGAAGGGTATCAGGCTTGAAAAATCGGTTATGTATCTATGAAGGTGAGCTGCAAAGTGACATGCCAACAAAAGATTTCACCTTAGAGCAGTGGTTCCCAACCTTTTACTTTCCACTCACATATCACTTTAAGTATTCCCTATGCCATAAGTATTCTGTGAGGGAGATGAAGGAGTGAGGGAGATAACCCAATTTTCCAGACAAACTAAATCCCTCTGTAAGCAATAAGGGATTGCTTAAGGTGGTATGTGGGTGGAAAGAAAAAGTTTGAAAACCACTGTTTTAATCGTTCCAAATTGTGCACGGTTTCATAACTCCAAAGAAAATGGGCCAATGACAATTTTTCTCAAGCAAAATATTTCAGTAACAATTGGGCCTAGAGCAGTGATTCTCAACCTTCCCTTCCTACTCACATACCACCTTAAGCAATCATTTACTAATCACAGAACACTTATGGCATAGGGATTACTTAAAGTGGTATGTGAGTGGAAAGTAAAAGGTTGGGAACCATTGCCTTAGATGAAAATTCATTGGAAAAATCAACAATGCTTGCGATTACCTCAGGAATGTTGAACCAAACATCGAGAGAAGCATTAGAGTTCAGCAAGGATTGCAAAATGCTACTCGATGTTATGAAGAGACACATGATGGAAAAAAAGAGAAGTGCAAACTATATTAGACAAATATTTTCTTAAATAAAAGATTTTCACTTATTGCCAATAAAGATTGTTTTCCAATAAAGATCAGTTTTCTATATCCCCTTTATGGCATTGTGATAGTGCTTTCCATAGCACTGAACTTGTTTGGAATGCATTAACCATGTTATGCAGTGTATGCCTGAATAGTGTTCACTGTGACAGACAAACTTTGTACTTGTTTTTCAGGAAATTGAAGGAATTGTTTATGGGGAAACAAAAGTTATTGTTAATATAAATGTGAACAAGAGTGTAAAATCGAATATAATGCAGGAGAAATAAGAAAAGTAATTTAGAAGTGTCCGTAGGTTAATTGATCATATGGGTGCATCTGGGGGAGAAGGCTGTATCTAAAATTAAAATTTTAAAACTCATACTCACCCTGGGGTGGAATTGGTCTCAGTAGCTATTTCATAACCTTTAGTTTGTACACCTGATGCAGGTAGAGAGCACACAAATAGCAGGCTAGGAGGTCTGATAGCTTTTGCAAAAAAAAATAGAAAAGCAGCATTTGTAGAAACAGAAGTAATGAGGTTGATAGAAAATCATTGACGTAAAACTGTGATGATGTCTTACTGCAAATTTTGGCTGTCGATTATCAATAAAAAACATTTCAAGGCAAAACACTTTAATGAAATTTCCAGTCATCTGAAAGTTATTGTGAGTGCCATTTGTAATTTCTTTCATCCTCTGAGAGAACATATACAATAAGGTACAAAGAAGAGTGTGTCAATTAATTCTTCCATGATCAATCCAGCAGATAGCTCCTTTTTCCATGTATATCAATCGTTTAAGTGGCCTTAAATATTGGTGAGCTCTTTGCACTGCCCAGGAGGGTTCAATTTCTCTGTAATTTTCACGTACATTTTAAACAAAATATTCATTAGTAACGCCAGAGATTCATTCACGTAAGCAACTGATGAAAAAGACTGGGAAAATAGGAAAATTGTGTTATTAGATTTTTATTTTAAAAATCATGGGTAATTATTACAGGCCTGAAATTATGTGAGCAGAACATCACCAACCATACCATTTTAGTTTATACAAAAGATAAAAGAATATCTTTGACTGGCTACATAGTATATGTAATAGATGTCACAAAGCTGTAATTTATCATAGAGATCAGATTATTGTTGTAGGAATCAGGTAGTTTGTTAAGATCCTCCATACAGATATAGTACATAGAGAGTAAGAATGTGTATTCATATACAACTCCTCCCCCATATTTAGGATGTTCCAAATTGCTTGACATCCAGTCAGAGGTTTGAAATGTAAACAGAAAATGCTGAAAATATCCAGTGCCCGACAGTAATTCTAAAAAGAGGAACAGAATTAACTTTCTATGTTGTTGACTTTTGATCAGAATTCCTTTTTTTTTGCTTCAAAATAGCAGCATAGAATGTTTTATGACTTTAATGTTAAAAGGGGTCTTAATTTAGTGTCTCATCCCAAAATTAGTGCTTTGGACTGAGCAGCAGTCATGTAGAAATGTACTGGAAATATCAACCTAGCTCTCTGAAGTTTTCCCACAGGCTTTACACTCCCAAACAAAAGCTCTTCCTGAAGCCTAATGTTCATTTGCCCTTGCACAGATTCAGAGGTTAAGTTCGAAGTTATGGTCAACTCGTTCACTCAAAAACCAGAGAATGGGCTTTCCATTTAACATCAGCTAATCAAAGATCAACCTGCCCCTCTGACAATAAAGATCCATGGCAAGAACCTGGAAAATGTGGATCACTTCATTATCTTGGGAGCCACCTTGCAATGATCCAGGTCCCTTTGGGTTGAAAGGGACACGGAAAATGGGGTCTCTGAACCATCAAGATTTAAGAAAATTAAATTTGAGAGATACAGCACAGTAACAGGCCTTTCCAGCCCATGAGGCCTGTGCCGCCCAAATACACCAATTAACCAACAGATTCTCTGTTTTTGGAGGGTGGGAGGAAACCCACACAAACATGGTGAAAACCCACAAACTCCTTAGAGACAGTAGTGTATCCGAACGCAGGTTGCTGGCACTGTAATAGCATTGCATTAACCTCTTCACTTACCATGCAATCCAATCAAGTCAAATAGTGGATAATTAAAGTTTTTTTTCCCCAGTGATGAGATGGAAAGATTCTCGCATATTTTTGTGGCCTCCTTGGAAAAAAAATGTAAGCTTGTGGGAGTCCCTGGCTCACGGCTACTTAAAATGGAAGAGTTGGGATGGTGTTCAGACCCTCCCAAATTAAGGTAATGTAAACCCATTCCAGACATCAGAAGGTGCACACGACCAATCAACACATTTACCTTCCCTAACCAATCCTTTCATGGCAGAGCCTATTTGTCCCACATGAGCCTCCTTAGCTCCTCAGAACTGCCTTAGAAAGAGGCTTCGCCTAACAGATCATTCTTTATAAAAATATTTATATCCTCACCTAAAAACATATGTGCTGCATTTGTGAATTCCTTATAATGCAGTGATTTTTATTTAAGAACCAAATTAAACAAGGCTGGCTTGTTATTCTGCTAAAATCTGACAAAAACATATTTTGCACAACTTTAAAATTAATATTAATTTATATCATTACCATATAACCATATAACCACTTACAGCGCAGAACAGGCCAGTTCGGCCCTACTAGTCCATGCCGTAGCAAATCCCCACCCTCCTAATCCCACTGACCAGCATTTGCAGTAAGAGCTGGTATGAAAATTGTTATTGATAGTGTTTGATTTCTGACTCAATAACTTGTATTCCTTCCTCTACCATTTTTGAGTATTTAATTTGAGGTGGTTAAATATGTTAATCAAATACAGATTTGACAGTAATTTTGTGCTGTAATGTTATTCCCACAGATCAAAATCTTACAGATATAGCATATTTACAATGACCACATATCAATATTAAAGTAATATGATCTATGAAGCATTCATAATTTCTCTGAAATAACATCTTACAAATCAGAGTATGCTTCCTTAAATTGTGCTCTGTTGAAGCTTCAGAGTGACATTTTTAAAAACAAAGCACTCGGTGATCTTAAACGGTATTTAACGTGGAGACATTTCCTACTTTTGAGCAAAATAAATGGAGTACCTTGAGTCAGAGACTTAAAAAGCACGTGTTCAGCAATTTTAAAATAGGTCTGAATTAGATTCAAGTTGATCTTTGCTCGTGCATCTGGGACATTGGTATTAGCCCTAAAAGAACACCCTAAGAATAAATTAGTTTTGCTGCCATGTTTCCTTTTCCCAAATGCACTACTTAGTGTAATCAAATTGCTTCTTGCAAGAGGAACATGGGTTTCTGATTTCAGAGCCATTTCACCATTTCTCAGTTATATTTCACTAATAAATATCAATTGGCTTGTTTGCTTTGTGTCTACTTTGATAAGGAACTATAAGAATTATAAACCTAATGTTATGGATGCCAGAGCCAAATTGAGCAAAACTACTTACAGGTTGAACCTTGTGCGAGTATTGATTGAATAAAACGAAATAAAGCTTCCACATTTGACATAAAATATACTTGGCAACAAATGAAGTATATTTGCAATGGGTCTTGTGTAATGAATATATCTTATTCTGTTATTTCTACAAGTTGAAACATTCAATAGATGCAATTACACAACCAATGTTTTTTAAAGGATGTGGTAAAGATTTAGTTAATGTGTTGCATCCTGCTTTCACTGAATTTTCGACCTCGCTTGCACATCTAACCCTATCTATTTTTGATAATAAAAACAAAGTTAATGTCAAATGATCAAAGATTGACTGGGCTCTTAACTCTGGCATCTGGGAACTAACAAAAATGCCCAAGGGCAAAAAAAGCTTTCGCTGGCGTGCAGAGAAGTCTTTTCGCATGTTACCGATTATTCGCTTCCTAATTGCTAACCCTGAAGCCTTTAGAGAGGAAAGATTTTTTAAACTGAAACATTGTTTCCTCACAGACTGAGTTAAGACAAGGGTTACACGCTATGTTGAAGCTTTATGTGTGAATTAGGGGAAAAAAATAGCACTGAATGAATGGTCCCTAAAGCCCAAAGTGGCGCATATTGTTTTAAACTGCAGGTGGACAAGAGGTCATTCATTCCTTCTTAGTGGCATCTTGATCTTCTCATGAGATCTTGTTTGAGGAAGGGCTCTAAGTGTACTTTGATTAGCCTCCACGTTGTGCTGTGGAGGGTCTTCCAGAGCTGTAGGAATACCCGGTCAGCAAAATCTTGAGTGCTCCTTCTGAAGGCGCCAATAGTTTAACAATAAAGGAACAAATAATATGTGAAGGAGTTGGAGAAACTTTTTTTTTGTCCTCTTTTTCCCTTTGTAAAAATATTTCAATGACAGCACTACCAGTTGAGAAATGTGTAAATTCCCCATGGTTATTAATTTGAAACAACATGATTGAAATTAGAGTCCCTCTTTAAATTTTAAATGTAGATATACAGCACGGTAACAGGCCCCTTCAGCGCATGAGCCCATGCCACCCAATTATGCCCAATTGACCTAAAACCCCCGATATGTTTTGAACGGTATGAGGAAACTGGAGCGCCTGGGGAAAAAAAACCCTGCAGTCACAGGGAGAACATATAAACTCCTTAAAGACCGCATAGTGATTTACTTAATGCTAACCGCTATGCAAACTAAGCCACCCCTCTTTGCAATTGGATAACCTGAAAAATTATTGTCAATGAAACAAGTTCAAAAATAATCAATTTATATGGGTGCTTAATTAAATAAGAATACAGAACAAAAATTGGATGAAGGGTTCCCTGACATTTCATGTTGATGACTCTTTTTATGACATGACATTGGTTTATGCTCGACTTTATTTTGAAAAGATCTTATTGCGTCCCCTTCTAAGTATATCCTCTTAAAAGTCCCCATCTGAGACAGCCACAACAATGATGTTCAGTGTATGGCTCACAAACACCATACAAGCTTCACCCACCACCAGCACCACCCAGTGTGCTGATCTCACTGATGATAAACTGATTGGAATCAGTTCCTTTAACAACTCAGAAACTCAGAAACTAGGGTAACAAAAAAAAAAGCAGCAATAAATCCTTCCAAATAATTCATTTTTATGGACATTTGTATTTCCATTTAAGTATCTTTATCCAAATGAGTAATTTATCCCTATTGAGTAGAAAGAGATTATCTTGCTGAGGCCCAATTTCCACTGCTGCCTCAATTGCAACTTTGGAAAAGCTCAGGAACATAAATGTAACTTTCAAGAAAGAAGCAAAGCAAGACACTGCTTCTGCAAACATTTTTGTTCATCCAGAACCCTGTAGTACTGCATTTTACCATTTTATAGATTATTATCATTTTATTATTTAATGACCTGCATTGTTCTAAATATTTAACATGTTTGTAAGTTTTTACTGTTATGTAAACTTCTCTCAAAGGGTTGCAAATCTTTGGAATTCCTTGCTCAGGAAAGCTGTGAAGGTCAAAATTCTTGGATATGGTTGGGATTGTTAATTTTTTAAAAATCAATAAGTGAGTCCAGGGTTATGGGGATAATGACCTGTATTTTTCTAAATATTTAACGTGCTTAGAAGTTTGCTGTTACAATAAAGATCCATATGAAAAAAATACAGGTTATCATGTGGCCAAATGATTCCATGGCCAATTCAACTTTCTTAACCTTACTCGATAACCCTGAATTCACGTGTTGATTTTTTAAAAATCCATCTCAACCAGATCCAAGGATTTTGGCCTTCACAGCTTTCCTGAGCAAGGAATTCAAAAGAATCGCTACCCTTTGAGAGAAGATTTTTTTTTTCTTGATCTTGGTTTTGAATGAGTGCCACTTATTGCATAGAACAGTTCAGCACAGGGACAGGCCCTTCAGCCCATCATGCACATGATGCCCAAATTAAACTAAAACCTATTCTAAGGCCAAGGCCTCTGAACCTAGCCTTTCCCTTCAGGGGAACATTGGTCCAGCATTTACCCCAATGTTTTAATAAGTTCACCTTTATTTTCTCTCTCTAAACTCCAATGAGTATAGTCCAAACCTCTACAATCTTTCCTGAAAAGACCATTCCTCTGAATGAACCACTTCAGTAATGTCTCCAAAGATAAATCTTTTAATAAATAAAGGGACCAAAGCTGTTTACTGTGCTCTGGGTGAAGCTAAATTGATTGAAGCTAAAGCTGAAAGAAGACTTCTTCCATCGAAACCTCTTGAAGAGAGGAGGAATATCACCATTTCTTTAGCCTTCCTGCTTTACCTCTATCTGACCTGTCATATCGAAGAGTCCCCAAATCTCTTTATGCTGCAATTTTCTGCAGTTTTGCCCAATTAAAAAAAAATGTTTTATTTATTCCAAAGTGCAACATTTAATCTTTTCCCACATTTTATTCCATTGCCAATTTTTGCCCAGTCAACCCATCAAAGTCAAAGAGAACTTGCCTTCTCTTCTATTTCTGTTTCACCTGCAAGATCTAGATATAGACCTGGAATCCAAGACTTGAAAGGGGAGCCCCTTTTCCACTGGCACCCTGTCACAGGAATTAACTGGGAATTTACTGGGACAGGGTCCAGTGGAATAGGAACACTGTCAGATTGCCAGCGTCAAATGACATCATTTCACACCAGGGATTAACCGCCTTTACCTCTACTCATATCACCAGCGTTTGCTGATGCAAAACCTAGTGGAAAGGGACAGCAGAAAGTCACCCGTTTCCAGTAAAAGGTAGAACACTCTAATCCCCGGGGATGTGTTGTGCTCAGTGGAAAAGTAATTAGTATCCCAGTTAAGGGTGGCCCAGATGAAATGGCACAAAGGGCTTCCTATCCTGGGACACTGCAAAGGCAATCGATTGGGATGCCAGTGGAAAGGGGGCTTGTGATACATTGAATTGCTCAGCAATAGTGTGTTACAACTGAATGAATTTGGAATTTGAAAAATTAACAGTTATGGAAATACCAGGTATATAATGTCAATTCAAAATTTAATACAACTGATCTTGAATGATGCCCTTAATCAACTTCCACCTTTATAACCCAAGTTTTGCATCAAAATCGCATTCAAAGAATCACGGCAATCTATGGCAGAAAATAAGAAACAATTTTTTTAAATCAATGCAATGGATATTAAAATGAAAGAATTAAACATGTACATTTTAATCTACATTTTTTTTTGTTTTATCTACCTCATTTATTACTGCAGAGGTACCTGTAAGACTCAATGACAGTAGAATATAACAGCACAGTGAAGTCATTGCACTTTCACTCATTGTTTATTGGCCTGGGTCAGAATTCTTTCTTTGTGGAAACTTGCCTTTTCTATTCCCAGTGCAGTTTTCCTGTCTATTTTCTTTAATCAGTGCCATTTCCTAATGAATGGAGTAGTGTCTCTGAAGGAGGGAGGAAGGAAGGTAATATCTGGAAATGATTAGCTACTCATTTCCTTGTTTATCCTGCCTTTCAAAGAAACCTTCCATATTATTGTGGCTAAGCTCTAAACGAGCCACATTCAGTACAAATAAGCCCATATGCAGCCTTTCATGTATTCTCCACCCCCAAGCTGAAGGAGCTGGGTTTGGCCTCTATTTCCTCTACTCAACAAGCTACATGGCTGTTACCTATCATTGCCCATCAAAACCACCATCTATTTGTCTGCGTTGCTTGGGTGATGGCAAGTCAATGGGTTCCAATTGCTCACTGCTGTTCAAAAGGGGTTTTGTCCAATCAGGAATGGAAAAATTAATTGCAATTTGGGACTACACTTCACGCACTAAGGCAAGTGCTTTGAGAAGAAAAAAAGTAACTGCCAATAATGATAACTTGCTCCAAGAAGAATTTTAATGGGAAGATAATTTACTGACTAGAGTTTTTCAAAGGACAGACTGCAGAATAACATGCTACTTCTAATTAATGGACCCACATTAGGGATTTCAGCAAGTTGCACTCGTAAGTTATTGGCAGCGTTAAGTCTGTGATCCATAATGTGTGTGTTCCACAGACGGTTTATTTAGAAACACGCTAGAAGCATTGTATAAATTCTAAACAATGCTTCAAGACAGCAAATATTCTCATTTTTTTAATTGATGTTTTTGGGAAGTGGCAACATTTGCAAGATCAACATTTATTGGCCATTCAGAATTGCCCTTGGGAAATGCTGATGTATTCCCTTCTTGAAACATTTTAGAGGGTTGTTCAGAATCATTCAGTTCAATGTGGGTTTGGAATTGTGTGTAGGTTAGACAAGACTAGAATGGCAAATTTCCTTCTCCGAAAACATCCATAAGCATTTGGGGTTTGATGATAATCTGGTAATCTTGTGGTTATGGTTTACAGTGCTAATTCCATTTCACTCTTCTAAAATTAATTAACGTGTAAATTTAATTTCTACAGCCACTATGGTAGGATTTGAATGTGCGTCTCCAGATGGATTATTAGTATGGTGATTTAACAACTGTACCACTAATGTACATTCATATCTTCTCTTGGTCTCATCAGAAGGAAAATTAAGGGCCGACTGCTTTGCGACATTTAGCAACGTAGCTTAGTCTTCCTTCCAAATGTACAACTTCACCATGGAACTTACATCTACGGTGGCATTAAAGTTTGAGCTATTAACATAAAATGAAGGGATCATAATTAAATAATGCAATCCCAAAGCTCACTGCATCCAATACTTGGAAAAAAAATGGTATCTGCTGTCATGTTGCATTGTAACTGTTGAGAGTCTATTTATTGGATTGTATAAATAGATCCATTGAATGTGACTCCTTTCCCGTGAGCAGGAAAGGGCTTTGGCAAATACTAGAGCGCATCGGATGTCCCCCAAAGTTCCTCAACATGATTATCCAACTGCACGAAAACCAACAAGGTCGGGTCAGATACAGCAATGAGCTCTCTGAACCCTTCTCCATTAACAATGGCGTGAAGCAAGGCTGTGTTCTCGCACCAACCCTCTTTTCAATCTTCTTCAGCATGATGCTGAACCAACCCATGAAAGACCCCAACAATGAAGACGCTGTTTACATCCGGTACCGCACGGATGGCAGTCTCTTCAATCTGAGGTGCCTGCAAGCTCACACCAAGACACAAGAGCAACTTGTCCGTGAACTACTCTTTGCAGACGATGCCGCTTTAGTTGCCCATTCAGAGCCAGCTCTTCAGCTCTTGACGTCCTGCTTTGCGGAAACTGCCAAAATGTTTGGCCTGGAAGTCAGCCTGAAGAAAACTGAGGTCCTCCATCAGCCAGCTCCCCACCATGACTACCAGCCCCCCCACATCTCCATCGGGCACACAAAACTCAAAACGGTCAACCAGTTTACCTATCTCGGCTGCACCATTTCATCAGATGCAAGGATCGACAATGAGATAGACAACAGACTCGCCAAGGCAAATAGCGCCTTTGAAAGACTACACAAAAGAGTCTGGAAAAACAACCAACTGAAAAACCTCACAAAGATAAGCGTATACAGAGCCGTTGTCATACCCACACTCCTGTTCGGCTCCGAATCATGGGTCCTCTACCGGCACCACCTACGGCTCCTAGAACGCTTCCACCAGCGTTGTCTCCGCTCCATCCTCAACATCCATTGGAGCGCTTTCATCCCTAACGTCGAAGTACTCGAGATGGCAGAGGTCGACAGCATCGAGTCCACGCTGCTGAAGATCCAGCTGCGCTGGATGGGTCACGTCTCCAGAATGGAGGACCATCGCCTTCCCAAGATCGTGTTATATGGCGAGCTCTCCACTGGCCACCGTGACAGAGGTGCACCAAAGAAAAGGTACAAGGACTGCCTAAAGAAATCTCTTGGTGCCTGCCACATTGACCACCGCCAGTGGGCTGATAACGCCTCAAACCGTGCATCTTGGCGCCTCACAGTTTGGCGGGCAGCAACCTCCTTTGAAGAAGACCGCAGAGCCCACCTCACTGACAAAAGGCAAAGGAGGAAAAACCCAACACCCAACCCCAACCAACCAATTTTCCCCTGCAACCGCTGCAACCATGTCTGCCTGTCCCGCAGCGGACTTGTCAGCCACAAATGAGCCTGCAGCTGACGTGGACTTTTTACCCCCTCCATAAATCTTCGTCCGCGAAGCCAAGCCAAAGAGAAAGAAAGAGAACAGTAAATGCAAAACACAATAAAATGACTTAGAAAACAGACTTCTGGTTGCACACGGATCATTGTATAAAAAATGAAAAGTTATGCAGCCAGAGGGAAAAGTTTTGAGACCAGAAAAATTCTGGCAGGCCAGTTTTTAAAAAGTCACGAGTATTAGAACAGTTGCGTAAAAGAGAGATAAAACCAGTCAAACCTATCCTTATTGGAAAAGAACTAGGGGGGTCACACACTAAATATTTATTTTAAAGAATAACAGGGGTAATTTTTCAACTGGACAAATTGGCCTTCCCTGAATGTTCTTTCCTCGGATCTCTATTTTGGACATAATGTAAAACATCAAACTCTCCCCACCATTAAGAACATCTACAGGGAATGCTGCCATCAGAGAGCACCAGCAATGAGCAAGGATCCACACCACCCAACACATGTTTTATTCTCACTACGACCATCAGGAAAAAGACAGAAATACCACGAGACTTGCACCACCAGGTTAAGGAACAGCTGCTACCCCTTCACCATCAAACTCCTCAACAAAAAAAAAACACATTTAAGGACTTTTGCACTTTCTTGATTTTTTTTCTCTGTATTGCACAGTTTGTTTACATTCCTTTATTTATTTACATGTATACGTATCTTCTTGAGTACAGTTTTTTGCACCAGCAATCAGTGGTAATTCTGCCTCACCGGCCAGGTAAAAGGATCTCAGGGTTGTACGTACTCTGACAATAAATTTTAACTTTGAACATCAGGATCTGATGATTTTGTACTCTCTCCAAAAATAAAAATCACCAACATGTTTGGTGTGTAGATAATTTCAACTCAAATTGTAAAACACGTTTTTAATTCAAGCTTTTGAAAGGAACTGAATTTGATTCTGAAAACTGTAAGATGGCAAGAGGTAAAATATTTTAAAGTTGTATTCCCTCCTTGCATTTTGAGCAAGATGATAAAGTTGAGGTGCACTTCTTGGAGGGTTGCAAGATCTTTTTCACATGATGAGATAAAACAAATTTGAAATCCAATTCTTCTTGGCTTACACTAGTTCCTTTATTTGATGTGAATTCAATGTTTAATCAGAGACAAATAATTTTATTAAAAATGGGGTGTAAGTTTTCAGCTCTAATCTAATGGTCGAGCATTTATCAAGCACACTTTCCTATGTATAGTGTGGCTTTCTAATGAAGTATATTACAGTGCAAGTCATGCACCCTGAAGGACTCCAGGCAGATGAGAAAATTATAGGCAATGCACTTTTTGTAAGTCGTGCATACAAATGTCGAGTCTTGACAACACCAAAGAGTCTGCCCTTAATGTGAGGTACACACGAGAATCTGCTGATGCTGGAATCACAAGAAGAAAACAGTCTTCTGGGTAAATTCAGTGGGTTAATTGGCATCAGTGGGCTGGATCTCTTAATATGAGATAATCACTGGCCATAGGGGAAGTGCCCAGGGGCTGGGGGGCGTGGCTCACAATTTTCCACTGTTCAAAAAAGGATCCAAAAGTAAAGCTGGTAATTATAGGCCTGTAAGTCTGATGTCAGTGGTGGGTAAATTAATGTAAAGTGGTCTTAGAGATGTTATATATATATATATATCTATATATATATATAGATATATATATATATATATATATATATATATCTATATATATATAGATATATATATATATATATATCTATATATATAACTATTTGGAAAGATGAGGATTGATTCGGAGTAGTGTTAGGTCTGCTTTGTTCATGAATGAGTGAGACAAACACCAGACTGAGTCGAAATCAGGGTTCTTTGTTCTTTATTACCGGATTGTAACACTTGCAACTAACAATGTTAGTCGGAGAATGCATTCTGCCGTTATCAGCAAAATGGTGATTTTTTTATACCCTTGGATACGTGCTTAGAACATCATCATATCATTACTTGTCCAATGACTAAAACTGTTGCTATCCTTTCCCTGCTAGCTTCCTGCCTCTCAATCCATCAATGTCTCTCTTATCTTGTAAGTACAAGGATGCATTCACATCTTGTTACAGCCCTGCACAGGGTAACTCCTTACACATTCCCATCTCATGATGTTTTACCTTACAGTAGTCAGCATGGTTTTGTACATGGTAGATCATGTCTAACAAATTTTTTTGAGGAGGTTACTAAAAAGGTTGAGGAGGGGAAGGCAGTGGATTTTGTCTATTTGGACTTTAGTCAGGCTTTTGATAAGGTTCCCCATAAGAGGTTAGTAAGGAAGGTGGAAGTATTAGGTATTAATGATGAAGAAGTGAAATTGATTCAACAATGGTTGGATAGGAGATGCCAGGGAATAATGGTGGAAAATTGTTTGTCGAATTGGAGGCCAATTTCAAATGGAGTGCCTCAGGGAATGGTACTGGGTCCACTGCTGTTTGTCATAATGTATTAACAATCTAGATGAAAGGGTGGCAAATTGGATTAGTAAATTTGTAGTTGATGCCAAGGTTGAAGGTGTTGTAGGCAGTGAGGAAGATTATTAATGCTTACAGGGTGATACAGGACAGTTAGAAGAGTGGGCTGAAAGATGGCAGATGGAGTTTAATACTGATAAATGTGAGTTACTAATCAAAACAGGACATATGTATTAAATGGTAGACAATTGAGAAGTGCAGTGGAACAAAGGGATTTAGGAATCTTGATACATAATTCTCTGAAAGTCTAATCACATGTGGATGGGGTGGTGAAGAAGGCATTTGGTATGTTGGCTTTCATAAATCAGAATATAGGATACAGGAGTTGGGAAGTTATGTTGAAATTGTATAAAGCATTGGTGAAGCCAAATTTGGAATATTGTGTGCACTTTTGGTTGCCGAATTACAGGAAGGATATAAACAATATAGAGAGAGAGTGCAGAGGAGAATTATGAGAATGTTGCTGGGGTTTCAGGGTTTGAGTTACAGGGAACAGTTGAGCAGGCTGCGATTTTATTCCCTGGAGCATAGACGATTGAGGGGTAATTTGATAGAGGTATTCAAAATTATAAAGGGGACAGATAGAGTCAATGTGGATAGGGTTTTTCCACTGTGAGTGGGGGAGATTCATACAAGAGGGCATGGATTGAGAGTAAAAGGGGGAAGGTTTAAGGGAAACATAAGGGGGAATTTCTTCATGCAGAGGGTGGAGGGGTATGGAATGAACTTCTGGCAGAGGTAGTAGAAGTGAGATCAATGTGGCTATTCAGGAAAGGTTGGATAGGTATATGAATAAGAGAGGTGTGGAGGGTTATGGGCCAAATGCGGGTCAGTGGGACTAGGTGGGAGAAGATGTTCGGCAAAGACTAGTAGGGCCAAACTGGCCTGTTTCTGTGTTGTAAGTGGTTATATGGTTATATCACATGGAATCTTTTCTAATAATTAACCCTACTTGTGACAGATGCAAATCCGATATTGCTACATTGACACATATGTTTTGGTCTTGTCCATCTTAGAAATCTATTGGAAAATGTTTTAAATATCTTTTCAATAGTATTTCAGGTGGAGCTTCGACCCAATCCAATATCTGCTCTTTTTTGGGGTTATTGAACCAAACAAAGGGAGTTTTTCTGCATTTGCACAACGGATTGTGACCTTCTCTACATTGTTGGCTAGAAGACCCATCGTATTCAAATAGAAAAACTCTCGATCTCCAACGGTGTTTCAATGGTTCTTTCATATTATGTCCTGTTTAAGTTCAGAACAAAATTAGATATCACATATTTGATTCATCAGTAAAATTTGAAGATACATGGTGACTTTTATGTATTATTTTCAATTCATTTAAATGTTTTTATGTGATTACATACACACACTTCCAGATGAGATATAGTATTACGTTTGTTTTATGAATCAAAAGCTACAAGATATATGTAACCCTCAGGATAAGCTGTTCAGATGTTTTTGGGGGGCGTTAATTTTTTTTAAAGAGTAGATTAGGCTTTTGATGTCTTTTCTGTCTTCACCCAGTGCAGTGGGGGGTGGGGGGGGGTGTGGGGAGGAGTTTATACTGTTCGATATATATATACATATATAGATAGATACTCACACATACATATGCGATATTGTATTTTCTGTTTTGTTCCCTTTTCTTCATTTTACTGTATTTTTTAAAAAAAAACAGTTAAAAGGATTGAGAAAGAAAAATGGACAGCTTGAGGAAAAGGACAGTAAATGATTGGGCAGTGACTGCAAAGCACAGCAGATGAGAGAGGGAGGGAAGGCAGCTGAGAGTGAATCACTGGCAGGGTATGAAAGGAAAACTGATAGAGGGTGTGGGGAAAGGGAGGTGGAGAGAGAAAGAACAGGACAAATGGAAAAGAAAGATGAAGGGGAGGACATGGGTAGAAATGACTGAAATGGGAAATGGGAGGAGAAGATTGTAGATGAGGAGGATGAAGGGAGATGGAGGGAAGTTTGGCAAGTGTGTTTGAGGGAAAATTGAGATAGGGAAAAGGAATATGTGTCTATGTGTGTGAGTGAACAGAGTGCATTTGAATGTGGTTAGAGTGTGTGTGTATTTGTTACATTCATGCAGCAGAACCTGCTCTTTAATAGTCTTGGATTCCTTTGCCAGTGGATCAAGACTTTCCTTCATCAATACGAACAAATAGCTTGTATGCAACCACCAAAATAAAATATATTGTGCAAATATCTTCCACTTCTCAGAATGGAGTACAGAATGTGGATTGTGGGAACGCTCCTGGGCACCCCAAAAATTCCAGATTGAATCTCCACTGCCAAGAACACAGATGCCTCAACATTGGTATTTGTCAGCCTCAGTGTAATTCAATGATCATGAAAAGGCCACCTCAAGGAAGAAGAGGATAGCTAACTTCAAGAAAATAAATTCCTGCAATTTGTTCCACAAGGAAAGATTCAGAATAATGTTCTGAAGCTGACTGAATTTTAAACATGGTTGGCAATCTATTAAACATCATAAGTTTGAGAAGATGATGTTTATTGGCCTTATTGTGCCTCAGGGATCGATACTGGGACCATTGTGGTTTGTCATCTATAGCAATGATCTGGATGATAATGTGGTAAATTGGATCAGCATGCTGGCAAATGACACTAAGATTGGAGGTGTTGTGGACAGCAAAGAAGGTTTTCAAAGCTTACAGAAGGAACTGGACCAGCTGGAAAAATGAACTGAAAAATAGCAGATGAAATTTAATGGAGACAAATGTGAGGTGATGCATTTTGGAATGACAAACCAAGAAAGAATCTACACAGTAAATGGTAGGACACTAAGGATTGCATTAGGAGAGAGGGATCTGGGAATACAGATACCTAATTCCCTGGAAGTGGCGTCACAGGTAGATAGGGATATAAAGAGAGCTTTTGGCATATTGGCCTTCATAGATAGAAGTATTGAGTACAGGAGTTGGGATGTTATGGTAAAGTTGTTGAAGCCAAATTTGGAGTATTGTGTGCAGTTTTGGTCACTTAAATACAGGAAAGATATCACTGAAATAGAAAGATGTTACCTGGGTTTAGGAATGGAGTTAAACAGGTTAGGACTTTATTTCCTGAACAATAGAAGAATGAGAGGAGATTTGATAGAGATATTTAAAATGATGAGGGGGGATAGACAGAGGAAATGTTGGAAGGTTTTTTCCACTGAGGGTAGGTGAGGTACAAACCAGAGGACATAGGTTAAGAGTGAAAGGGGAGAACCTTAGAGGGAATGTGAGGGGGAACTTATTCATACAGAAAGTGATGGGAATGTGGAATGAGCTGCCAGTTGAAGCAGTGAATGCAGGTTCAATGTTAATACTTAACAGGAATTTGGACAAGTACATGGATGAGAGAGGTATGGAGAGCTATAGATTGGGTGCAGGTCACTGGGACTAGGCAGAAAAATGATTCAGCACAGACTAAAAAGGACAAAGGATCCTGTTTCTGTGCTGTAATGTTCTTTGGTTCTATGGCCTTCTGCTGGCCAGAATATCAAAGTTGTTGTTTTGGATTAGTTTATTGATATGAAACAAAACAGATGTATTATACAAAATTTCATTTAGTCTGCCATTGGGTAGGCAAAGATTTTCCATCAGCAGAAATTTCCCAGTGCCCCTTATAGTCAGAGAAATAGACATAAAAGAGAATCCCCCAGAATCACTGAATGTCCTTGGATTCGCCTCCAGCGCCCCTGTAGCCTCTGCAGCCACACATTCTTCATTCCAAACTATCGGTAACCTGAGCTCCAGATCCAAACCTCTGACGTGATCAGGAAGCCTTCAACACCAAAGGCCTCCCCCGGGACTCCCTTCCATCCTTGTCACCCTCTCACATCCCAGTTCCGATACCTAGTACCGCTTCAGCCATTCTCCAGAATTCCGCAGCCTGGCACAAGTCCTTTGGCCGCATCGCCTGCAGCAGGCATGGCTTCCTTACCTCGCGTCACCATCAGCTCACCGCCAGTGTGTTCTTCATTCACAGAGCCTCTCAATGGTCAGCTGCAATGGTCACCATCCTGTAGTGTCATCTCTGATTCTCCTTCTTAAAAGGGGGGGGGTGCATTCCCTCTCTTCCGATCCTCTGTGCCAGAGCACTGCTTTCCCTTCTGGGTCACTATCTTGAGCGCAGACCCTGCGGTCGCAGATTTTAAAATGCAACACAGTTGGCTCCTTTAACAGGACATCAGAAGTGGGTTGTAGAACCCTGCGGAGGAGCACTGTGGGCTTTGCTCCCTGCTAACCCTGGGTCCGTAGCAACTCTTCCATTGCAGTAGCTCTGGCAGTGCCAGTCATTTTTATAAAATTGAGAAAGGTCTTCACCCAAGGCTAGGTGTCTTTGGAAATTCTCTGCTCCTGAGTAGATTCAATGGAATTAACAAGAACTTGAATCAGTCATAATCCTTTTGAACAGTGGAGAAGGTACCAGGGAATTAATTGGCCTACTTCAGCATTCATAATACTCTTACAAATGAATGCACAATAACTTGGAGGAAAGCATCAGAGTGGCCTTCTCAATATCTTAATTTAAACACTTTTTATTTGCTGAATAAACAGTGTATGAAAGATTAAAATGTAGATGGAAAAACACAAAATAATAGTGTTATAAATGTAATCTATTATCTCCAGGCTTGAGAGGTCTCTGTGAATTTTCACACAAACATACTAAAGCTAAATCTTGGCTTCATAACTTATTTGGCCCCATCTAGGATTAACAGAATTAAGCGGTTGTGTACGTTTAATTCATCATCATAAAGATAAATTCAAAATGACCAAAAGTTGGCCTGATTCCGCCTCCAGGCACAGCTTTCAATCATTTAAAATTCAGCATGAGGGCTTGGTACATGGCTTCTTGATTATAATTTCAATTAAGAAAGATTTTAGAAACGTTGTATAAAGAGTTCAGTGTCCTCGGCACAATCTGGATTTAATTCTACTTCCAGCAGCCAGATGGCCGAGTCCATACAGGAGTGGCTGTGCCTTGCCCAGCGGAGTACCTGCTCTCATGGGTCATTTTTGGGCAAGGGCTGACTTAAGATGTATTTGTTAAAAATTGACCTTGCATTGTTTAAAAGTAAATTCCTGGTCAGACATGCAAGAAGCAAGTAGAGATTTTAAAAAGTTAGGTTATCCACGAGTCTTAAATTGGAGTCAGGGATAGAGGGCGAGAGCGGGTGGGGTGGAGGGGGAACTCAATGTTGTTTATATTCCAGAAGACCTTCAAAGTAGGGACATCCATTTTGAAGTGGAGGCCATTCCTTCAATGCCAGAGGGCTCTGGAGAGACCTGCCATAAGCAATGATTTCAAGTTTGAATTGAATCTGGGAAGCAAGAGGGTTGATGAGATGCTATCTTTTGGCTCAGAGGACAGATAAAGAAACAAGAACCCCCCAAGCCTCTAAGGCCATTCATTCTGCTTGGCCTACAGCAGTGCTCTTATGAGATTCTGATCAAAGGATCGAGAGCAATGATAGGCTGTTTTGGGGCTTTGTTGGGAAATTCTCATGTACCCATCAGTACATTTGGGACTTGAGTATGCTGACAGTACAGTATCCTTAGCAAAGCCTTTCATGGCTAACTCCACCTCATTGATCTTTGCCCTTTGAATCTTGAAAGAGCTTATTAGCAAGAAAAGCAATTAGTGCACAGATTGGGTCCATTAATGTTGAACTACAAATATTTCTATCCCTTAAATGATGATGATACAGTCGAATTTAATAAAGTAAATGTATTGCAAAAGCTACAAGCAGCAAACAATCATGTCCTTGTTTCCCTATACCAGCTATGACAATGAAAGTGAATCACTGAAGGGGGCAGTAGTGAGGATATCCCACATATGGCCTCAAAGTGACATTGATGATGTTTTGCACTTTGGAGAAGGCATTGAAAAGGCCAGGGGTCCTTTGTGCTGCTTGTTATTAATCAAGCCACTCATTCAAGCAAGCGAGGTATCAGTTACCTGCATAATGCATTGGTTAATTTTAGATTGGGAGATTTGACAAATATTTCCTGCAGTTGCTTGAAAGGACCTCATCACAAAGTAAATTCAAGGCAGCTGCCACTTTGACAAACACCAACGCCACTGTCAATACATGTGAAATGAATTTCTAGACTGTCTTCAACAGTTTTAACATGATCTTCCCTGGAATCTGTGGGCAAAATAAAGGTATGCTTTGTGACAGATCTCTCTCATGCCACAAGAAAGGCTCAATGAGCACCCAGCATTGGAATTAAGACACATTTAATTGAAAACACTGAGCTGAAGGTACCTTACAGGAATCCCCAGAGAGCATAGAAGTGAAGGGCATCCCTGCACCATAACTGGCGATTTTTGAGGGGATGGTGTATGAATCAGAAATGAAATGGTGATGATGACGGTGTTGTGTGTGCATGAGAGAGAGAGAGAGAGAGAGAGAGAGAGAGAGAGAGACAGAGAGAGAGAGGGGGGGTAAGAGAGGTGCAGGAAGCAAGGCAGTTGGGAAAGCGGAGATGATGTCTCCTTCCAATTGAGGCTATATCTATTCTCCACAGGGCAGCCAGTGAACACCTGAACTCATTTATAATCTCTCCATACTGGAGAATCTGCTCCAGGAGTTGCTATTAGAATGGGCAGTAAAGTGAAGTTGAGCGAAAAATCCAGATCCATGTCAGTAAAATTTAAAATCTGAGCCGAACACAGAGAAGAAACTAACTTGTACTTTCCCCGGGGAATGTGGGAAACCTACCATGTTTTTATCTAATATATAGAGAAACAATCATGATGTTTGATGTAAATTAATCAATACAAGGGAATGATCATTTTTATTGAATTCGCTCATCCCACACAGAGCACACACACCATCATTTGATATTATGTGTTTGTTCTATGGGTTATCTGTCCACTCTTGAGGCTTCTTCAGTATGATTGGGAGATAATAAATCCAAAGTATTTAAATCTGGCAAGCTACTCAATGATTTGTAATTAAGCATCTGAATTGATGGGACGGTTTGCCAAGTAGGACAGAATATGAAGGGCTCTCAGTGCTCCTGCCTTTGAACTAGTTTCCATCAGTTTTTGACGAGGGCAGCAAGTGTTTCCAAAACTACCATGAAAAGGATGAGCAAATCGAAGGCAACCTCAGTGCAATCCATTGTGCGAGTCAAAATGAGCAGACAGTCCGGAATTATCAGAGACTGCGGTTCCCCAGGTCCCATTACAAAGCCTGTAATAAATCCAAACAAAGAGCTCCCTGAGCCCAAACCTCAGTAGAGTTGAAAACAAGGGAAGCTCCTTGATCAAAGGATTCCTCTGTGACAAGTGACACAGTAGCAGTGGGGCACAGCAGCTCCTTGCACATCACAAGGGGATGGAGATTATCAGGTATCGATGACAAACAATTTGGACATTTTCTTCATTAAACAATTAGTGTTTTTGTGGAAGGTAGATCAGAAACAGCCACGATGGCTATTCCATGAAAAATTGTATTAAGAATAAGTCAGAAAGCCAGATAAAAGCCTTTCCTTCCCAGTTAGAATGGTGCCAGACCTTTTTTCTAATGTCTTAAATAACATCTGCAACTAATATTTTTAAAATATGTCTTGCATGGAATCGAGTCAACAATAAGTCAAGTTTTAACAGGCAACGTTTGGTTAAGAACATGGTCAGTCTGGGGAAAGGGAAGGGACTCAATTTCTTTATGAATACAATTTATTGCACCATACTGCATTCAATAACAAAAAATCTATTTAGCAATACACATTGAAGTAAATCCAGTGAATGCCAATATGCTTATTCAAGATCAATGATATGAAGAGGAGTTTGAATTCCTTGAAGGCTTCATTTATTGAACTCCAAAACACTCACAGAGATTGTAATGCCTAATTAACCTACACAGTTTGCTTCTGCCTACTGATTTGCAACTAACGGCACTGTTCATTGGTTGCATGGCTCAGCAGGGGACCAGCACCACGATTAGCTCCCATCACTTAAAGTGAGCTGCAACCTCAAAGGAAAGATGCAATATTGGCTGAAACGCGTTCCACATCAGAAACAACTTGGAAAATGGTGATGCGTAGTATCACAAGTGTAAGAAAGGGGTCCATTGTTTTCTTTCACTGTGTCAGGTGCTTTGATGCAGGACAGCGAAAGAAGAGATAGTCTCTTCAAATACAATCTATGAAACAAAGTGGGAGGAGTTTTCTCTGGCAGATAATGAGTCAAAATAATGCTCCCGGATTAAAAAATTCAATCAGACGATAAGCTGAGTGAGTGCTTGTTCAAATGTAATTAACGATCAACTAGTCGCAGAAATTGCTCAATGCACCACACCCCTATCACCCACTGACCTTCAATCATCTCCTCCCCCTCACTCGTTAACTCCGTTACAAACCTCACACCCACATGTCACAGCTCGCATGGCCTGTACATTTTTCAATTTTCAACCTGACTATCACACAAACATATTGCACAGTGCTCATTGATATAATTCTCTTCCCTTGGTTGTCCTAGTGGCTAACTTGGGAGGTGACTGGTATGCAATCTTCATCTGACCTTTGTGAAACACCTTGCACTTGCCTTAATTGCTACAGATCTGGCTCCGGGCTGGATGAAAACAATAGTTGATGACAGAACCCTTATACCCTCTCCTTTTAATCACTTTCCACATTTCAAAAGCTTTTCCAACTCATCAGCTGCACATGGTAAAATGTAATTGTGATATTCTTGTTTTACATGGCCAAGAATTGAAACCCAACAATGCAATGATAGAAGAACCTCTGGAGAATAAAAAAACATAAACTGAATTTATCACGGGTCAAACAGCATATAAATAGGCTCGTCAGAGCACTATGGCCATTACATTCCTTGTCATACAAATTTTATTGAAATAGGTCATAAATATGATGAAAACACTTGTCTTCCTCCACCTCACAGTTTGTTTCGGATTACAACTATCCTGTGGGTGAAAAAAAAAATTCTTCTCCAAATTTCTTCTTAAATTTACATTCTGTAGTTAAAAGCATGTCTGGTAAGGGGAGAGGGTCCTCAGTATTTAGCCTTTCTTTACCATGACTAATTTTGTATACCTCAGTCAGCCATCTCCAAACCAAAATAAATGATGGCACTCATCCAGTCTCTCTTCTTGTCAAGAGCTTTACTGAAGATGGGTAGATACATTAACTACACTTCCCTCATCAACACATTCAACCACCTTCTTGAAGAATTATAATTATCTTTGTCAAACTCGATTTCCTCTTAACAATCCCGACTTCTTAAATGCAGGTTAATTTTATCCCTTAACTTTTATTTAAAAGTTCTGTAACACTATAACTCTATTTTTTTTAAATCACTGGCCTGTATTTTGATTTATTCCTGGTGCCCTTGAATAAAAGTGTCGCTTTTGCTGTGCCTCATTCACCTGACACCTTTTCCGTGACCAAAGAAGAGTGAACCTTTTTGTTAGAATCCTTGTAATCTCTTCCCGTGGCTCCTAGAGCTGTGTGGGGCACATCTCACCTGGCCCTGTGGAATTAGTCAATTCTGAAGCCCACTCAGAAATCTAATGTCTCTTGAATTCCACCATTTCCCTTGTGAATTCTTCAACAGTGATGTATATCTTTTTTGTGAATATAGGTGAGTAATATTCACTTTTATGCAGACACGAATTACATTTTGGTCCCCAATGGGCCCTACACTTTTCCTCTTTCCCCACTTGTCCTCAATGTACTTAGCTTCCCTAATCTTCCCACCAGTTTTGGGTCCTCTCTTTGGTCTTCTAATTTTTTTTGTAAGTGCCTTCCTCCACAGTCACGTTGACCCTTTCCTGTTTGCAGTTCAGTAAACTTACTTAAGCCTCGTTTCTTCCCCCCCCCCCCCCACCTTTATCCATCACTCACTATCTGGATTTTCCTTTCACATATGGGTCTTGAACTCTCACTAATGTCCCCATTTCACTTTTAAGTGACCCCCACTTACTGCCAAGTAGTTTTTCCCAATCGACTTTATCATTTAGAAATTGGCACATTGAGCGAGGGGGTGGCATGATTTGTATAGTGCTTCATGCCACGCTGTTGCAGTGCTAGCAACCCTAGTTCGTAAGGAGTTGGCACATTCTCCCCATGTCTGTAAGGAGTTGGCACATTCTCCCCATGTCTGTAAGGAGTTGGCACATTCTCCCCATGTCTGAATGGATTTCCTCTGGGTGCTCCAGTTTCATCCCACAGTTCAAAACATGCTGGGCTTGTAGGCCGAAACAAGCAAGGGCTTGTAGGCCGAAATGGTCTGTAACCGTGCTAAATATCTAAATTTTAAAAATATATATCACCATCTTAAATAGACATTTCCTTATTCTAAACCTATGGTGTCTCATACCAGGGGAAATATCCTCTCACATCTTATCTTGTCAAGTCGCCTCAGAAAATTAAAAGTTTCAATACAGTCATTCTCATTCGTCATTCCAATGAACATAAGCCCAACCTGTTCAATAATTTCTCATAAGACACTATAGGATGTAAACCAATGTACCTTCTTCTCTGGACTTCCCACCACCCCCATCCCCCCAAAGCAACTATATCCCACCTTAAATGAGGAGATCAAGATTAATGGAGGGGCTATGAAAGAAAATGATATTTTTAATCAAGAAGCACAATTGCACTTGGATAGTAATTGAAAGAAGATTGGAAAATCCATAGTTCTTTAATGCATTGTCAATTTTAGTGCATCATTTCTCAGCAACCTCTTGAACGGTCACAAAGCATTTGTGTGCACTATCAGTATTATGGGTCCTGGTTGATGACTGCATGAAGCTCTAACTCTGGAGTATCATTTCTTCCTTGGGCAAGAGTGTTGGATTGAGTTTGCTGTCGGGACTTGAGGCCTGCAGCTCTGAACCACCTGTCTCACCCAATCCCAGATACAGAGGACTGAGCGAGCTGACCCACCAGAGGATCAGGTTCTGAGTGGCACATGGGCAACTGTGAACCTTCACCCCACAACACCCTCATGCTCTTTCACTCCTAGCCACTAAGACCTGACTATCCCCTAACTGACTCTGATAGTAAGCAACATTTAAAAACTTCAAATAGATTCTATTTTTTTAATGAGCATGTAAATATCTCTAAAACAATATTTAAAAGCACAAATAATTAAAACATGATTATGAACATTTAATAAATAATTCAAACACTTACCTATGCTTCTATTCAACGGGGTCAATAATCCTATTAAAATTAGAAGAGTTTGCATGAAAGGCAGGGTCAAAAATGAAGAACCCCTAATCCCTGGCTCAGATTACGATGACACAGCATTTGACCCACAGTTTGCCTCCGATTTCCATGTTTTCTTGCGCCTGCATGGAAATGCAACACATGCTGAGTGCAAATGGCCAAAAGCCAATGGATCGTTATAGAATTGTTGGCTAGCAATCAGCTGGCAAGGACTGCTCACAATTGCAGTGATTTGGCATTGAAACAAACCTGTTGGCTCCATCATGATGTTGCCAGACTGGTTAGAGGAGTTATTGATTAATGCTGATGGATCTCATGAACCAAATTATACAATAAACCATTGGATTTTACTTAATCAAATGTAATTATTAATCAGTCAAAATTCCACAAACATCTCAGAATTGAAGTGTAAAGTGTTTAAGAAGAATCAAATAATTCAAAATAAATGCAAGGCTGAAAGGAAAATAAATAAATATGTGAATTAACATGTAAAGATGAAGATTACAATATTGAAAAAAATATTGGTTACTTGTTCTCTAGTAAATTCTGCAGATAGACTTCATTCATTTTAAGTTAGAGACTTTGTCCTGAGATCTGCACAAGAAATTGCAGATGCTGGAATCTGAAGCTCCACGGAATCTTGGAAATTGTGTTTTTGACTCACTAAAAGTATTTCAGTAAATATTGGCTAAGGAACTGAAAGATTCAAAACTGAGGTGCAACATGATAATGCTATGTCATTTATTGTAGATGGGTTTATCAGAATTTATTATGGATGACTTTTGTGGATTAACAGCACAAATTGTAAACATTTTGTGAATTATACTGATACCAAGTTATATGCAATGGTGGGTTAAGGATGGGCAATAGTTTATTTTAATTTGTTCATTTTGATGAAGGGTTCTGACCCAAAACATTAACTAGTCTTTTTGTTTTATTGATGCCATTCAACCCATTGAGTTCTTCCAGCAGATTGCTTGTTACTGCAGTTCATTTTAAACGTCGCCTGGCATTCTTTAATCTTGAAGTTGAATCGGTATCCAAATTGCTCTCGCCTGTTGTTGAGCAGTTGCAGTACTTGAAACAATCCTTGGACTTCCCTAGGTTCTGTGCTGTTTCTAAATGTGGGTTATGAGGACAAAATTCCTGGATAATACTTTGTTCCTCTTTTAAAATCATAGGTTTTATATTGCTTACATTTACTGAACAAATTTGCATGTCGACTTATTTAAAGCAGATTATCTGCACTAACTTGCCACGTTGTAAGTGCACAACACTACCAGTTTCAACAAGCTCCTCCCAGAATATGACTAAGTAATCTGCCTAAATGACTAATGACCAGTGACACTCATGTCAATAGTGATGAAGTGTTTTGAGAGGCTGGTGTTGAAGCATATCAGTTCCTGACTGAGCAGTGACATGGTTCCATTCCAGTTCACCTACCAAAGCAGCAGGTCTACAGCAGATGCCATTTCATTGGCTTTTCACAAAGCCCTGGAAGACCTAGACAACAAAGATGCATACATCAGGATGCTCTTTATCGATTACAGTTTGGGATCTAACACCACCATCCTATCAAAATTGATCAGCAAACAATATACCAGGGACAACACCTGGATCCTGGATTTCCTCAACTCCAGACCACAATCAGTGAGGATTGGTAAGAACATCTCCTCCACAACCTTTATCAGTACCAAAGCACCACAGGGCAATGTTCTGCCCCCCACCCCCCACTGCTCTTCTCGCTATATACCTCTGTCTGTGTGGCTTGGTACAACAACAACACCATCCACAAATTCACTGACAATACCATGGTAGTGGGTTACATGAAAAGGGCGATGAGACAGCATATAGGATGGAGATTGAAAACTTGGCTGAATGGTGCACCAACAATAACCTCAAACTCAATGTCATCAAAACTAAGGAGCTAATTGTTGACTTCAGGAAGGGAAAACAGATCTATGATCCAGTGATCATTGGGGGATCAGAGGAGGAGAGCATGAGCAAATTTAAGTTCTTGGGAATCACTACCTCAGAGGACCTTTCCTGGACCAAACGCTTTAATGGCATTGAGAAGAAAGCACCTCTACTTCTTCTGAAGTTTGTGGAGGTTTGATCTGACATCATATTTCTACAGAGGTGTGTTGGAAAGTATGCTGACTGGCTGCATCATGGTCTGGTATGGGGACATCGAGACCACCGAGTATAAAGCCCTGCAAAAGGTAGTGGACACAGGCCAGGACATCACAGGCAAAATCATCCCCACCAGCGAGAATATCTATAGTGAATGATGTCATTGAAGAGTAGCAGCTATCATCAAGGATCCACATCACCAAGCACACGTGCTATTCTCACTGCGACCATCAGGAAGGAGATCTAGGTGCCACAAGATGCGTACCACCAGGTTCAGGAACGGCTGCTACCCCTCCACCAGCAAACTCCTCAACGACAAACTCTCTCTGCATCGCCCAGTGTACCTGCATTTATTTATTTCTTTACATGTGCATGTTGAGTACAGTTTTTTTTTTGGACTGATTCTGCCTCGCCCGCAGGAAAAAGAATCTCAGGGGTGTATGTGATGTCATGGGTGTCAGTAAATCTGAAATCTGAGGTAAGGTCTTTAAAAAAGAAAGCAGTAAGTGTACACAGATTTAAGCTATTTCATGCACACTCTGGTGGATTTCCTCACACAGTGTGAGCATGTACAAGGCACTGTGAGCAAAAGCTCCCAAACTTTCCCATGAAGTATTATGGCAAGAGCATGCACAATCTCCCAATATTTCTATTACGGGCTGGAGAAGCTTGCCACATGCTATCAAGTAATGCAGTGTTCACTGTTGTACTTCAGCAAAATTTCAGGTGAGAAATCAATGGAAATGTGATTGATCGCTGTCACAGAAAACTGATTTATTTTCAGGCTGAGATACAGAGAATGTGTTTGTTTTGTTTGAAGGTTGCATGATTGTAGAATGACACAGCAGGAACCTATTAAAGTTAAATAAGAAAGTATGCAGATGCCGTGATTGTAGTTTAATATCCAAACGTGCTGGAGAAACAGCAGGTCACGCAGCGTTCTTATATATCTTTGCTACTTAAAGAACACTGCGTGACCTGCTGAGTTTCTTCAGCACTTTTGTCTGTTAAAGGACCCTATTCAAAGCCACCATGTCCCTAATGGACATAAGAGCTATTCACAATAATCCCATTTCCCTGTGCAGGTCTGCTGCCTCAAATGTTCATACAAGACGTTTTTTTTTAAAAATGCAGTCATGCAGCTTGAGCTCCAGCCTCAAACCTGACCTTTTTGAGGTGTGTGTGTGTGTGTGTGTGTGTGTGTGTGTGTGTGTGTGTGTGTGTGTGTGTGTGTGTGTGTGTGTGTGTGTGTGTGTGTGTGTGTGTGTGTGTGTGTGTGTGTGTGTGAACACTTTAAGTCCTCACCCTGTGACCATGCAAGTTTCCATAAGGTTGTAGAAATCATAAGTTTGGAAGCTACAATCTGAGTAGCCTAGGTAAGTAACTGTCATACATCTTGTGGATGGCACCCACTGCAGTTCACTGATGAACAGAATAAATGTTTTGTGTTTTTGACTGGAGTGCCAATCATGTACACTGCTATTGTATGAGGTCACACTCTTGAGAGTTGTTGGCATTTCAGTCATCCAGGCAATCCAAGTGCATTCTATCGTACTCCTGAGTTATACCTTATAGAAAGAAATTGGGTATGTGGGGGTGAGTTATTCATGGCAGGAAGAGCAAAGTAAACTGATTTTGGAGCTGGGTTATTTACAAGGCTGTGAACAGAAGAAACAGTCCTGTTTGTGGTAAGAGATAGAAGCAGGAGTGTGCAATTAGAGCACTATCAGATTGAAGTTTGTGGAAGCCTGATCTCCTGATGTGATCTGAATGAAGAGATGAGATGCAAAACATTAACAATTCACCCATTGATACTGCTTGGCCCATTGAGTTTCTCCAACAAATTGTTTGTTCGGTTGCATTTCTAAATCTGGTGCAAATAAGTTTCTGACCCCAGATGAAAGCCCATTCATTAAAATATTTACTTGCTGATGGCCTCACAAGTTCACCAGGCAATCAGGGACGATGGCTGGTTTTCCATCTTCACCATTGTCTGAGCCCCAATCCCACATCTTCACCCTACAACTGCTACAGTATTATATTCTGTCCTTACATATCTTAATTTTTCCAGTAAAAAGGAGAGAACCATTTTCCAATCCTCAAACCAATGACATCTGGTTCTATATGCCTAAAAGTCTCGGAATGTTTCAAACAACTTGAGAGAAATTAGCTTGTAAATTTACTTGGACTGTTGTGCCATGTAAAATAACACGTTGATGTTGACTTTGGCAGTCACTTATCGTGTTTTCATCACAGTTAAAACACCTACAAATGAGGAGTGAAGTTTTGCTGTTTAGTTTGCGTCTCAGACGTATTTATTTTTCTTCCTTCTTCCGTATACCAAGAGTTATCCCATCCTTGAGGGTGGGCAGCCAACCTGTGACCTAAGCGACTTCAATCCAATTTATTTGAATATTTTTGTTGCAGAGAAAATTTATTTGGATTTAAAATGTAATACTTCATGAAAATTACAGTTTTAAAAAGTAGAAATACAACTTTTTTTTAACTGCAGGTGGAATATAAATATACTGAACCTTTACAAAAACTCTGCAGAAAATTACTCTTTTTAATTAGTGTAATGGAAAAATAACAGCACAAGTTAAAATCCACATCTGTGTTTAAAATGATAATAAATAATTCAAGCACAACGTTTATATTTTTAACTGGCAGTGTTACTTCCCGTATTATTCAAAGGATATATATTATAAATGATGGGATTTTAAATATATTCATTGTGATTCAAACTCGATGACTCTCATTATTTCATAAAATTTCAAATTGCTGCGGATATTCAAAATTACTCTTCCCTGTACTAAAATGGAGAAAATAGTTTCTGTAGAATATTGCTTCATCTCAAAAAGGATTCAGGAAACAAAAAGAAAATCAAATGGTTTCTTGATGTTAAAAAAAAGCTACCATTTTCCACTCCATATTTTGTTGATGAAGTCAATCCAAAATATTGTCTGCTGCATATGCGTCTCTGCGATGCAAGTCTCTCCAATGTCACATTACCGAGGACAGCAGTGAACACCAAGGTTGAGTAGAGAAAGTTGAATATAGTCAATTAGCATATAATGCCAATTTCATGGCAGCCTGGTGATATCCAAGTTCAGTAACCCACAGCCAACACCCATTCTTAGCTTTACAAAGCCTGAAAATTTATCTGGCAAGAGAAAAGATCCTCTTCAGCACTTTCTAAGAGGATCCAATAGTTGAGTAACTGCATGATTTTGCAGTATTTTGGTTCTTCTTCAAGTTCTTCAGATGTGCTGAATTAAAGATGGAATAATATGCAAAGTGCTAACAAATATTGCCCTGACTTTAAGATATTGGTACAGTCTACTAGCTCTCAGACATCAGTAGACATTTCCTTGAACAACAGCCAGACTGCCAGAGTGAGCAGGGATACGCAGAGCAGGACAAGGCATGAGAGGAAGGAAAGAAGGGCTGTGAGAATGAATATGTTTCTAGGACAACTGTCTATGCTGAACACCAGCAGTGGTGTCATCTGTTTGCATATGCCCCTTACTGAAATCTCCTGCACGTCACGGCAAACATCTGAGCGGGCGCATTCACCTGGAACACCAAAGTCACTGACGACAAAACACTTACTGTGGAAACCATGCAAGAAGTCAGCAGATTGATGATCTGTGGAGCCACTGCCATTCTCTAATGTGATCCCTCAGTGTTCCCAATATCCATTAGAGTGTTGGCCTGTATGACAATGCAACTACGATTGAGGATCTGTCATGACAGATTTCAAAATTACTCTTCCCTGTACTAAAAAGTTCACCTCGGGCCGGACATTAGGGACGTTCACTTGTTCTGCATAGGAATTTGAGGCATTGGCTATCAGACACTGCATAATAGTTAAGCTACAAGTGCTTACCAATGACATTGGAGTTCTTACTTTGCATCGAGGCAGAGATTCATGGATGAATCTCCCATGCTCCTTGTTTGTATGTCAATGATTTTGGCAGATCAAGCATTTTATTGCACAATATTAACAACCTCTAATTATGGCAAGGACCACCTCCTTTATTACAGCTATTCATGCTCCCAACCTGTAAGCTTTTCCCTGTAATTATTTTCCACTATTTCCACGAATTAGTTAGTATGTGTTTGGATGAGGCACACACATCGCCGTAAAAGCTGGCAAGATATGGAAGTTGACCATTGCAGGTGTGGCTCCTGCAGGAGCCTTCAATGTGCTAGATATAATGGAGCAAATGGAAATTAATCAGGATCCCTGACTGATGGATTTCATTTCTCTGTGCTCTTTAAGTATGATGTTCACTGAGGCCGGATGGAGTAAATGATGCTGTTCCAATGCACGCCCAAGGAAAGCACCACAGCTTCCATCTTGTGGGCCCCAGAACTCAAGAGTAAATTCAACAACTCCATAAAACCAACTGTTTGTGTTAAAATTGATCACAACTGGTTTATTTTGAATTCTGCACGGCAGCCTTTAAGCCTGTCCTAAGTCCCACCTTTAATGTCCCGATGACGCAACCGCATACGTGACCTTCCGGCCTGGACTGGAAGCAATGGTCCTGCGACACCATCTTTGCTGCGGCTGTACAAGTGGGGCTGGTTTGCCGTTGCAAACGTGCGTCGCCACACAAACCCCCCCCAACCCAAACTGGCACCCATGGTCTCAGGAGCGTCGAGGGTGAGGTGTGCTGTTTCGGCGGCCGACCTCTGCGCACTGGTGGGTGAACCTGTGCTGGTTGGAACAAGTCCAGATAAGCTGGTTTTATTCAATCTAGCGTGAATAACCATCCCTTGCCCAAATGTCAAGGGTGAATGTTGAAGCATTCCTGTGTAGCACCCTGTATGTACCCTCATAAGGTCGCTGAAGGGGAGTCCTGTGCGCGCCTCTGCGCACGAACACATACTCACTGGAGGACAAGTCCAGGATTAGTTGCAGGGTGGTTGACCATTTCGTGATGACGGGGGTGGTGCAATGGAGCCCAGTTTGTCATGCAATCTTTTGAGGATGACGGCAGTGTCGGCGTCTTGCTTGGTTGCTGGAGGGAGGAATTAGCCAGGTACTCCGATGATCCCTCCATAGACTAGTTCAGCAGAAGAAGCTCTGAGGTTATCCTTGGGCTCTGTGCGAATCCCCAGGAGAATCCAGGGCAGTTCATCTAACCAGTTAGGCTTCTCGAGGTGTGCCATCAGAGCCGATCTGAGATGGTGGTGGAAGCGCTCAATGAGCCCATTGGCTTGGGGGTGGTAAGCTGTGGTGTGATGCAGCTGGATGCTCAGAAGTCTGAAGAATTCTGTCCACTGGGCAGAGGTGAATTGCGCACCCCACCCCGGTCAATCATAACGTCTGCCAGAAAATGAAGCAGGGCTTGTGTCCTTCTGCCAGTGTGAGCAGCTCGAACATGAGGGCAGAGGGGGTCCTATTGCCTAGGCCATCCAGGTGCAGGAACCTGGCTGCTCTCTCATGACATGAGAGGCCGTACGTGCTAATGAGGTTTATCAGAGCCAGCTATTTACCTTCCTCTGGCGGTGCCTGAATTAGGACATCGACTCGTGAGGCGACTTCCTGGTCGAGCGAGCTGACGACGTAGAAGTATCTCATCGAATTTGAGGATATCTGTTTGATCTGGAACTGGGCCTCTACTTGGCCAAACCAAGTGAGGGGCCTATTTGTCCAGAAAGTTGGTAGCTTCAATGCAACGGTGCCTGCAGCTGCTTATTCGAGTCTTCAGGATGTGGAGACTCGTCGGGGTCACCAATGTAGCGGGTTGTGAGCAAGCGCAGTGAAGAGACTGAGACAACAGGCTGTGAGCTCGAGTATCACAACTCATTTATTTTGAATTCTGCACTGCAGCCTTTAAGCCTGTTCTTGGTCCCGCCCTTAATGTACCAGCGCTTGTGTCCCAATGACACAAGTGGGTACACGACCTTCCAGCATAGACTGGAAGAGACAGTCCTTCGACATCATCCTTGCCGTGGCTGCCTTCCGACCGTGTGTGACAAGTGTGCGTTGCAGGTGTGCGTCGCCACACTAGGTCTAATATGAGGTGATTCCCCTAAACTCAGGTTTCCCCTCTCGACAGACACTGCCCAACATCCTGTAAATTGCCTTTCCAGCATTTTCATTTATTCCGGATTTCTAGCAACGGTTCATTTCTTCCTCTCACGGTTCGAGCATGTTCTTTTGATTTTATATTGCTTCCCCAAATGCCCTCATAAACAGCATCAAAAGCATTGTATTGGATGGGCACCCTTGGTTTCTATATTGTCATAAACATCACCTATGTTCTGTTCACTCCTCCATCTCTGCAACTAAAAACACATTTGTTTTCTCATTTTGCCAGTTATAATGAAGGATTAATATGCAAAAATAATAACCCTTTTTTTCTCTCTCTCTCCACTTAGTGTTGCCTGATCTGCTGAGCATTTCCACCAATGAATGTTTTAACTAAGGACCTCAAGAATCTTTTTCTGCCCTATGGGCAATTTTGTGTAGTATTACATCTCTGTTTTATTACCTGACAATAAATAATATCTAATCTGAAAATTCATTGAAGACAATCAATTCCCAAAACAGCAGTAGTTGATACAACAATGTATCAAAAGTTTAAGCCATGTGCTGCATGTTAGAAAGGGAACTATTACAAACCTTCCTGCTACACTGGAAATTATGGATGGGAAATAATGGAAGATTAGTGATTGGAAGATTGTTTGACATGAATAAAGTTGGTGGAATGCGGCTTTTGAAAGTGCATTGGCATTAATCTTATCCCTGAGGACCTATCACCTGGCATTGCACATATTTGCCATCCCTTCTCCTCGTCATTTGTGTCTATCCCAGGAGTTCCAGGTCACCCACAAGTACTTGAGGTCTCTGATAATTTTTTTAACTGTTACCATCAGGGCCTCAGAATAGCATTGGAATACTGTTGATTAATTGCCTATGCTGTACCCCTCCTCAATTTCTTTCTGGGCAGTGAGATTTTAAAATTCTGAATTTTAGACATCTTTTAAAATTTAGTCATGCAGCAAGGTAGCAGGCCCTTCCGGGAGAAAACCGGAGTCCTCAGAGGAAACCCATGCAGACACAGGGAGAACATACAAACTCATTACAGACAGCACCAGATTCGAACCCCAGTTGCTGGTGTTGTAACAGTGTGGCGCAAACTGCTGGGCTAACCATGCCACCCTGGATTATGTTATAACTATAATACATTACTCTTTTACTGGTACGGTGAGTTGAGATGGTGCAGACAGGTTTCAACCACTTCTGAAATTGGATGCTGTAGTCTGTGGGTTCCTTTTGTGTAGCTGTTTGCACAAGCAAGTAAGTAGAGGCGGAACTAGAAACAAAGCTCGCTTTCTGAAGGTGAAAATTCTGGAAAAAAATGACTGTGAGGCAACAACTGTGGAAAGTAAAACAGTCAATGTTCCAAGTTTCAGACCCTTCCTAGTATTGGGTTTTAAGTTGCAAAGAGGGTGGGGAAGGGCAGATGGAACAAAGGAATAGATCTGGTAGGGTGAGGTCAGCATTGACTCGGTGAGATAAAGCAAAAAAAGAAGGAATAATGCTATATAAAGGCTGCGAAATGCAGAGCTGTATGAAATATCCAGCAGGCCAAGGCGTTCTGATGGAGACAGACAAATCAAGTTAATGTTATAGATGAATGACCTACCACAGAATGGAAAAATTCAGAGAAACCAAATGCCCTGTAATCAGATATTGTTGAATCTGATGTTGATTCACGAAGACTCAATGGGCTGCGATGGATGATGTGACACTGTTCCTCAGGCTTATATTTGTCTTTTGTGCCAACAGTTCAGGAAGCTGTGGGAAGGTAGGAGTGGAACAAAGAATTAATGTAGCAAGGAACAGGAATATTAGGGTCCCTATGCAGACTGAACATGATGGCTCACAAGTAGTGATACCATCTGTATGTGTTTTCTCTGATTTAGAGGCAATCGCCTTGTGAGGACCAAGGGGCTGCATTTGCTTGAAGGATGTGCAAATGGATTGATACTTCACCTTCAAGCACTGGTTGAGCCACTGGATGGGGGTTAAGGTGGGGGGGGGGGGAGGGTAGGAAATTCAAACGAGGTTGTTAAATCTCCTGCATTGATGAAGAGCCATGTGAAGGGGAGTAGATGGTAAAGATCGAAGAGTAGACCAGGTTGAAGCTGGACTTTTCCTCTTTTGTGGTGTGTTCAGAGTCACAAGGTCATCTCCTCTTGCTTTTCATTTTTTGGTTGCT
Source organism: Narcine bancroftii (assembly GCF_036971445.1). Taxonomy (NCBI): domain Eukaryota; kingdom Metazoa; phylum Chordata; class Chondrichthyes; order Torpediniformes; family Narcinidae; genus Narcine; species Narcine bancroftii. The sequence goes on from NC_091472.1 coordinate 180,220,913, forward strand.
GCTGAGGATTTAAGTTCTGATGTGAGTTTCCATTTATCCGTTTGGCTTTACTGTATTGGGCTGACATTAGTTCCATGTCTGTTGTAACATCATTCAGAGATTTTGAACTACCTTAATTAAAATATCTAATTCAATCTGTGTTTGCTTCAAAGTTTAATGCTTATGCCAACTCCATCAAGGAAGGTCTCACATTCAACTGACTAGCTTTCTTTACCGTCCAAGGTTCACAATCTCCTTCAGATGGACCAATGTTAAGTTTGTTCTGCATTGGTTTGTTGTTCTCTGCACCCTGGTCACCACCTCTACATTTATGGGAACAGCTATCTTTTTTCAATGTAAATTCAACTCCTCTTGGATACCCACACACTTCCTCAGGTTAGTTGCACACCTACTGAATATATTACCGTCATCTGTGATCCTTCTCCTGTGCTTATGGCCTGGAGAGTTTTGCTGCCTTATAAACCCATCTGGCCAGCAGCCTTGAGCAGGGTTTGGACACTTCAGAGATGCTTCTGAATCTTTTTGCTTCCCAACACTATGATCCATTAAAAAAATATTGTCGCTCAATCTGAAGTGCCTCTATCCAGTCTTCTCACATGGCTTTTAAACAAGAAAATCTGCATATTCAGGGGTCGAATATAATTCACAGAAATGTTGGAGAAACTCAGCAGGTTGTTCAGCATCCAGTGCAGAGGTTCTCAACCTTTTTCTTACCTCTCACAGACCACTTTAAGCAATCCCTTACTAATCACAGAGTACCTATGGCATAGGGATTACTTAAAGTGGAATTTGAGTGGAAAGAAAAGGGCTGAGAACCACTGCTCCAGACCCAATTGTTACTGAAATATTTTACTTGAGAAAAATTGTCATTGGTCCATTTCCTTTGGAGCTATGGAACCGTGCACATAACGAGTCAATTAGGTACAATTATAACAGTGATTTTCAAACATTTTCTTTCCACCCACATACCATCTTTAAGCAATCCCTTACTAATCACAGAGCACCTGTGGCATAGGGAATACTAAAAGTGGTATGCGAGTGGAAAGAAAAAGGTTGAGAACCACTGATTCAGAGGAAGTAAGAGGTAATCAATGTTTTGGGCCTGACAAAGGACCCAGGCCTAAATCATTGATTGCTGTTTAATTACTATGGATGCAGTGTGACCTGCTAAGTTTTTCCAGCACTTTTTTGTATTGCACTTATCTCATGACTATGCCTGTTCATTACCCATAACAATGACCTGTAACTGTACCACGACTTCATTCTTAATTCCTGCATGTGTGTCAAAAGTGGATTTGCTCCTCCTTACCTCACAATGATGAAAATTTCTGGGATTCATAGTCTGGCTTTCAACCGGGGTCTTAATGCACCTTAAGACTTTAATGTTTATATTTGCTTCTCAATCAATAAGATGATCTTAAACTATATTGCATTTATTTTCTCCTCAGTTGTGCATTTGTTTTGTTTAACATTCTCTTTGCCATTTCATGATTCTCTGATCCCACTATGTGGATGGTGCTCCAGCAGGACTGACCGATCAACCTTTTTGTGCTTGATCCATCTTGCCACTCGCACACTATTTCCATGGCCACATTTACTTTCTTGTCCTAGTGGGTCGCATTGTACTGGGGCACTTGGTGCCAGAGCTGTCAATCAAGTGTAGAATTCAGTGAGGCAGCAACAAATTATTAGGTTGTAGGTATTGAGGCATTGACTGAAGGCCTTTTGGTAGCTCATGTACATCAAAAGGCTTGTGAATGGCTTCTAGTTGTCTTTGATGGTGAAAGACATTTAAATGAATCCAACAATTAATTTAAAAAGGATGGTAATAAATTTCAGGAAAACACATTTAATGGTTACAAGTTTGTCAAAACATTAAGTAAAATTAAGAAAAATAACCACATCTACATTTACCTTTCCAGCAAACATGGGTCAAGCTGCCTATGAGTGTGAAATAGAGGGCCAGGTGGGAAGTGGAAGTGCATCCAGTTCCTCTGTTCAGGTTATTTGTGCTAGTCCCTGTGCTCAGTGCAGAGGTTCAGATACACACTGAAGATAGATGTTGGTTTTCTATGGAACCATTGTCAGAAAAACACCATTATCTCAGTTTTCTGTAGGGAAACAGGCTGTTCACGAATAGGGTATTCAGCCCATTGAGTTTGAGCCCACTCAACTCCACTGCCCAGCCTTCTCCCCACACCTTTGATGCCCTGGCTAAATGAACACCTATCACTCTCTGCCTTAAATATATCCAATGACTTGGCCTCCACAATCAACTGTGGCAACAAATTCCCCAGATTTACCACCCTCTGCCTGAAGAAATTCCTACACGTCTCTGTTCTAAGTGGACGCTTTGTAATCCCAAAGTTTTGCCCTCTTGTCCTAGACTCTCCAACCATCAGAAACAACCTTTCTACATCTATTCTGTCCATGCCTTTCAACATTTGAAATGTTTCAATTAGATCCTCCCTTGTTCTTTTCACATCTATTCAGCAGATTCATGGTCCATCCTTCAACAGATATGAAGCTAACCCTATCAGTTAGTCCTGGTAATATTTCTGGCCTTGCTGGGACACCTTTGAGCAATGGGCAGGCAAAATGTGTCACACGGTCAGCCCCCTTGCTGCTATCACAAGTGTTGAAGTAGAGCCTAATTTCACCATTTTAAGCATGACCAGTTGACTTGGACATGGAACTTGTTTGGTGACATCCAGATTGTCCATTTCCAGGGGTCACAATGGAAACATTCACACCACAGTAGCTGTGACATTACTAATTTTGCTGTCATCATTCACATGATAAGCCTGACCAGGGTTAATGCTCCACACAAATTGTTCCTTTGTTGTCTTATTCTTTTCGATGTATGGCTGTGGCTGACTGTTGGAGTATTTATTTCAAAAATTATTCCACTCATGTATGTCACAGACTGTGATCAATTAATATTATTCAAGCAATAAGATATTCCAATATTTTGTCTATGGTCCTCTTGCATAACCTATTGATTGGGGAAGCTCCACATTACTCACGCAAATACATTACTGGATTAGTAGGTGTTGTCACAATATTTACAAACACTGAAGTTAGAAGGGGAACACAGTAATAATAGACTTACTTACCTACCAGTCTCGACTGTCCAGTTTCAGATCATACTTCTTGCCAGTGGCAAACATTGAACTGTGCCAAAAGTCGCTTCCTTGTTTGTCTTTTACATGAAAATACATGAAAACTCTTTTTAAAAATCCAGTTAAGTGAAAATTAATTGCAAACTTACTTCACCTCATCTGCTCAGTGACATACAGTATACATTTTGTTGATATGCAAAATATGTACAGAAATTTCCTTTGTTTATCTACTCCTAACATGTCCTTAAAGTTTACCATTTATAATTGCAATGGATGAAATGATATTTAAATATTCTTTAAATGTCATTTAGCCATATACCTGAATGCATACAATGAACTGTGGCATTTTACAGCACTTGTAATAACCTGTGATCTTTCTTTCTACCCAGAAGCAACGTATCACAATTTTGCATCATTTACTTAATGGCTGTATTAAAACTTGAAAACTCACATAGAGAGAGTGCAAGTACCTGGTTTAGAAAGTAGCATTTAGTACATTGTTGAAGCATTTTGTCTGTACAGTTGACAGCCACTTAAATACTTTTTTTTACAACTTTTACTGGCATTTAACCACTCCAAACATGCCAAGCTGTCATTCAAACATAAGACTTGCATTTTTTTTCTCCTTTCTGCCAGTTACTGATGTCATACAAAGAATACTTATGCCTTATGCTAAGGTTCTGCATCTGCCTAAGTTTTGTTTTACATTTTGTGTAATGAAAGATTTGTTACCTTTTGCCTTTGAAGTGTTAAGTTTTAAGACTTTGTTTTATAAATGTGCTTACATTTTAAGCACTTGCATTTTTGTTTTCATTAAGAAGAATGTCTTTGAGTGAGAAAATAGACGTATTGTGCTTAGACACTTTTACATGAAACAGTAGCGGTATGGGAGACTATTATACAGCTTTGTTCTCTCATACACTCCAGTGGCTTGTTTCCAATATACTGTTCTTGCAATAACAGTAGCCTGTTCCTTGTGACCCCTGAGGGGTAACAAAAAAAACCTTTTAGTTAAACATATATTGACCTTTCTTTGCTGGATTCTGAATTATGTCACTGCTCCCAATACAAATACCATAAATTAGACATCAAATCTGTAAAAATGTCAGCAAACGACCAAATTCTGCTCCTTTATCAATATTAGCTGTAGACAGTGCTTTCACTATTGCTCTCAATAACCTTTAGGTCCCAAATTCTTGTATTAAAAAATTTCATGGGTCACATTTTATCATAATTAAAAAAGAAATCTACTTGGTGTGTCACCACACTCACGAACCCCTGGCATCAGATTCAGATGATCAGTAAATATTTCACAACCTCTTCTAAGGTTATGTGCTTTTCCAAGACATCGAAGATTTACTATAGCAGACTTCTGTTGTTAAATTATATCTATTACTTCTCATGACAATGTATTCTGGCCACAACTTTGATATTTTGTAAAACTGACATACTAACTTGTGTGATGTTGATTCCTTTCGGCACAGTTCAGAGTCAGTTTACTGTAGCCTTTGTTTCTTCAGTACTAAGAGACTTGTGCCCCTTTCAAAATGTAATGATAGCAAGTAGAAATGCACACTGAAGCCCACATTAAGGCAATGTACTTGTTTTTTCTCCAGTGCTTCTGCATGAACATGAGTTTTCTTGGTCCTCAGGGGCAAACAGTGCAGCCTAAACTTAATTTTACATGGAAAGCAATCATTAGGAAATTCTGATATGATCACCTCTCATTTGTCATTACTTGGTGATAACTGGTGGTTATTTTTTTAAATCCCATCTTCCCCTTCATAAAGGGAAGATGGTATCAGTAAATTCCTTCAAATTTTGCTATTTAAAGCTGGATTTTGTTTCTTATTAACATTATCATCATTATTTAGAATTGTTTCACAAGGTAACAGCAAAACGATTGTTGCATCAGTTTAGAATTATCAATTCAATTTTGCTTATCCAAGAGAACCTCTACTGCAGAGTGCAGTGTGCATCCCCAAAGGCAACAAAAAAGTGGAGAGATGTGGGGGGCGGGGGGCTGTGGGGCGGGAGGAGGGATTCAGTCGATCATTTGTTAGGTCGTGGAAATTTATCGTTAGTGAAAGCAGGATTTCAGGGAGATTATGCTGAGAGGTGAACAGGCACATAATCACAAGAGATGATCAGGCCAATGTTTGTGGGTAGAGGTGTCATACACAATATTAGCAGGAGTTCAGCTGGTTGACTGTTTGGCGACTATAGGGTTAAGCTACAAAACAGACTTCTTGGGACATGTAGAAATTCAGTAAATCTGGAAGGGGATGTAAAATAAAGTTTGGTATCCTCTAGCCCAGGGATGTCAAACTCAAATTCACGGAGGGCCAAAATTAAAAGCTTGGACTAAGTCAAAGGCCGAACTAAATATTTATTGAAAATTTTCAACAACATCTGCATGTTTTCTCTTCTTTCAACATATGTAATGTTAAACTTTAGGATATAACTTTAGGAGGATAATGTTACAGGTCAGGAGTAGGTAGCTCAAGTTCACCCTTTGCTTGACCTGAGGGAAACCTATTTGGTCCCTGTGGAGATGTAGTCAGCATTCACAGGCTGTGTCCATTTTGGCCTGCATCAGGACTCAGCATTTCCTGCTCACTCCTCAGGCCCTAGGCCTCTATTCACCCTCGACCCACCATCCCTCTACCTGACCAGTCCTTTACCCAACCTCTACTCACCCCTCACTCCACTCGCTCTGCCTCTACCCACCCCATCCTATACACGCCCCTCTACTGCCTCTCCCCTCAACCTGTTCCTCCCTCTACCCTTCTCTCACCCTCTAATCACCCCTCCCCTACTCGCCCTGCCCCTCCCCTTTTACCTCTTCCCTATCCACCCCTCCTTCTACTCATCCCTCCCTCTAACTGCCCCTCGCATCACCATAACTTCCCCTGCCCATTACTCCTCACCTCCACCCTCTGCCCACCCCTGCTTACCCACCCACTCAGGCCCAGCGCGCTGCCGATCAGCCTTTGCGGAACAGCAGGGGCCGTGCGCAGCCTGCCATGTCCGTCGTGCCGACAGGAAATCACAGGCGCTCGCCAATCCGCCGCTCCGCTCGACAGGTGGGAGAAGCGACTGGTTGTGCGGGGAGCCTTCCAACTGGCTTGCCGGCTGATGACATCGACAGACTTCTCGTGTTACAATTTTGTTTTCCCCGTTCTCAAAGTTTGCACGGTCAACCTGCAACACTCTTGCTCCCTCCGCGTCCCATGGATCTGATGCCCGGGTGTTGTTAGGATTCCCAGCAGAAGGTTTGTGGAACTTTACCATTCTGGATTCCTTTTTGAGAATATTCTGGCCATCTTTTAAGGGGGGTGGTTTTAGGGGGGAGGGGATAGTTAGGGGGTGGGGAAGGATGTGCAATGAAGGGGGAGGATGGTGGGGGTGACATTACCAAAAAACAGCATCGGCTCTCGCTGCAGGGCGGGTCACCTCTAATACATTTTTGAAATGACCTTGCGGGCCAAATATATTTGGCCCGTGGGCCAGAGTTTGATATGTGTGCTCTACCCCATGAGAGAAACTTCAGGTAATTTTTGCAGAGCAGTTAAATTTCTGACTAAATTGAGTGACACAATTGTCATGTATATTGGTTTCAATCAGTAATAGGTATGACTTCCATCAGCTTTGTCCTTTGTGTTTCAATATTATCTGTCACTACATAAAGACCAACTTGAGATCCTAATAATTTTGTATTATTTCTTCTCTGATTTTTATTAAATCTTTTCTTGGACATCCCTTGTGCTAATTCATTACATCTGTCTACTGGTTAAACAATGTCACACTTCCAGTATTGTTGTAGGCATGAACATTTTTTTAATCACTAAGCACATTAGTTGATGCAGTTATTTCAGCCCATCAGCAAGTAGCAGCCTTCAGAAGCAAAGATGATTCAAGAGTGAGGAAGGATTGCCCAAAACAGCAAATCCAAAAGCCCCAGGTTTAACTCTGGTCAGGTTTTAGGCAGATGAGTGACAGGACATGTTGGAAATTCATCTGCTATTGTGGGCTTATTTGAGCTTCAGGGGTCTTTTAACATCGTGCTGGGAGGAAATTTGAAAGCCAGGTTCCAGGTATATCGAGGCCTCCTTGGGGAGGGTTCATTGGACAGTTGGTGCAGTATAGGGGTTTGACACGATGATAGATAGTGTTGGTTGAGTGTGAAATAGAGGAAGATGAAACTGATCTTGGTGCACCTACTCCACCTGACCACCAAAAAAAAAAGGAAAGCGAGCTTAAATTTGAAGATTGCATTTCACTTCAGTTTATTCCATATTTTGAGGCCAGTGAGATACCTTGGCAGAGTACAATCACTCCTGCAGTATAGCAAATGTGCATTTCAAGAGCTAAAATATTGTCATATGAGAAAAAATGTTTCCAGATTATACTAACAAGGAAAACAATCTTGGGGTGGAATGCATTAAAATTATTGTGTTAATACAAGGTAGGGAAATTTATCAGTTCAGTGCTAATTAGCAAACTAAATAACACTAAAATAAAATTAGAGATTAAACAACTTTTTTTTTAACAGTGCATTTACAATGTCATTTACATAGTGATTGAGGTCCACTTGAATAAAATAAGCAGTGCACACAAGAAGAATTCATATTTCTTGTTTAAACTATTTGAATTTTTGAATTGGATCTAATTTGTATGGCCAGATTATTTTAGGTTGCAAATCCAAAAACAGAAAGCACCTGACATCTTTGAGTTGATTTGCTCCAATGACATGAAATGGTTAGAATTTAACTTAGCATTGGTATGGGCATGCAACCATAATGACAATGACCTGGTCTCCCCTGGTCTCCCCTGATCTCCCCTGGTCTCCTGTGATCCCCCTCATCCATTCAGAAACAGCAACATGCATTTATGTCAAGGGAAGGAGCTTCATGAGAGCATCTTCATAGCGGACTTCACTCTGAGCCACATGGAGAACGAGAGAAGATCTTAATGATTTACTTGAAGATGGATAGCAAAGGAACATTTTCCGGATGGAATTCCCAACGATAAGCTGGAGGCTTATCTTAAAAATGGGAAGGCAGAAGAAGCCAGAAATGGACTAACAGGGCCGAGATGAGAAATCATACATTCGTGTCATTTAAAGGCATCTAAATAGCCAAGACACAATAACAATGGTGCTCATTCATGAACTGTGACTTTCTTCTTGAAGCACCAAACAGAAAGGGTAAAATCAACAAATAGATGTTGATTATACAAGCCTTTATAGTCAGCTATTTAGTTTTCTTGTAAATAATCTTAATCCAAAACATATCCATAAAAATACAGAATTGAATCGAATTACAGTATATCATAGCAGGAAATCGGCTGTCAGTAAATTAATTAAGCTTTTTTTTCTATTATACACAATCTGCCATGGAGTTTATAGCAAGATATCTGAAGCTGAACTTTTAATTGTTTCAAGGAATTTTGAACAGGATTAAGACTGCGTTTTATGCTTTCATATGAAATGTAAAACATACAATATTACTCAATGTTGTTGAGCCAAAGGAGAACTACATTACATTCAGTAGAATCTTGAAATGAGACGAGGGCTCTTTCCTCAGGGTGTGGGTAAACAGGAGGTCTATGCTAATGAAGTGCCAGAGGCAGGATAATTAAATTACTAAGATTTATCCAAAGCTGCTTAACATTAGCTGTTTTTGCTGTACTCTTGGGAGGAATGTTACACGATTCTCTCCACTGGGAATGTTCTTTCGAAAGTAATGAACTTTACTGACACCACTCCAGGGTCCTGGAATGGCTGTAATCAGAGTCTCCTTTCCAAAGCCACATCCGAAATACCAGTGCTACATGTCATGATGGTTTTACATAAAGAGGAAATGAGAAGAAGGAAAATAAACATTGCACTTAAATGGCACTGACTGCATTTAACCTATTCACTCCCATTTCTGCAGTGTGTACTTTGTGGAAAAACTGAGCTGATTTTAATAGGCCTTTAAACACAGAGGTATATTTTTCTTTCTTTAGTAAATATGAGGTTAATAGTTTTTTGTAGAATTTAATAAACCTAAGTCAAGATTGACAGCACCATTTTACGTACAAAATTTCCTTTACTGGTTGGTCATCCATGACCCTGCTGTAATAAATGGTGAATCTTATCATGCTTCTCAGATAGCTAAATTGGTACATGTTGTAAGCTGCTAGCTGTGGAGTGCGCTGACAGTGTTAGAACAGCATGGCACAGATATTATTGCACATAGACACCAGTGTAAAATATGGAATATCCTGTTTCTGAAGGTTATGGACTCTGAGTCAATTAATACTTTCATGAATGGGATGAATATATTTTTGTTAGGCGGGGATATTGAAGAACAATGGACAAATGAAGTTGAAGCATAGATCAGTTATGAATGGCGAGAGCATCGACAGGTACTATGACCTATGACTGATCAGTGCCATCCAATTCAATCAGCCCACTTGACAGAAGCACCATCCATCACCCTAAACATCTAGTGTTTTCCACATTTGGTACTACCACAAATGATTTTGCAAATATGCTGACAAGCAAAGGATGTGGCCAACTACTCTTTGCTTTGTGATAAATTATTTCAGTGTAAAACCTTCAAGAGTCTGTCTCTCTGGAGAGAGAATATTGAAGGAAATTATGCTTTGCATGTTAATTTGTATTGCCAGCTATCCTCCAAAATCTTAGAGTGGTGAGAGAAGACACGGTGACGTGATGATACAATCGCAAATAACAAAGCTGTTGAAGTCATAAAGCATTACTCTTCTCTCCATAGATGCCATCTGGCTTGCTGCGTAGAATGAATGGTTTCTTTTTTTTTCATTCACTAGCTGTATCAGAGCCAGGATATTGGTGCAAGATTATTTGAAGTGTGATTTGGGAGCAACAAAAAATCTCCCCCAGGAGGAAGCCATCAATCTTTAGCCAGTGCAGTTGAAACCAATGCACCATATGCTACACATTACAGAACCACACTGTGGCTGGCTGGGAGATGCTCTCCGAAGGCGGTGAAGGCAAAACATCTTGGGTCCATTGATGAGGATTTCATTATAGAGTAGAACCCCTGATATCCGGCAACTATGGGGATTGGTAGATGTCAGATAAGAATATTTTCTGGTTACTTGAGACTTACTCTTACAATGCTTAACTAATACACCTACTTTAAGAATAAATGATTTAAAAGACAAAAGCCAAAAATAATATAGTGGATTTACACTGAACAAACTTCACGTGCATGAATATATGAACCTTACATTTTACTTTATTTTCAGTTATATTCTTTGAAATCATTTAACCGTCGCTGCATCTGCTGGTTCCTCCCCCTCCACGGAACCGCTTGAAATGAATGATAACATTATAGATAATTAACTCCCCCCTCCCCAAGTTTACAGATAAATTCTCTGACCAGAGTGGCTCTTACTAAGTAGAGATAAGGAGACACTTTAAGGGAGTCACGCCAAAGGCGAGCAGCATCAACCGTCTCTTCATCCTGGACGACGCCATTGCTGCTTCACACAACTTTACTCAAACACCTGCTACAACCAAGGCACGAGCAAGGCCTTTTACTTTTACAATTTTAAAACTTACAAATTTTTTACCTGTTATTTTATTCTTATTTATTTTAATTTTTTACTTATTTTCCTCTATTTTTTTGCTGGTTGCTTGAATTCCAGATACAAGGGTTTTACTATAGTTAACCAGAAAGATATCACACCTTTCCTTTCCATGGAGGATTTACGGTTGGGATATTATGATGGGATTATAATTGGTGCTTCAAAATAAGCAATCTCTTCAGCTGTGAACTCTTAAAAATAGATCTTATAAAGACATTGAACAAAGAAAGCAGTCAAAAGTGTGCAGGAAGACAAATGTAGGGTGTGTGTGTGATAGTACAGACCTATCACCAATGTATAGAGTTACAGTGTCTCGAGTGTAATGACTGTGCTTACAGCGATTGGCTGAGAGCTAAGCCACGCCTACTGTCTGGGCCTTAAAGGGTTGTGTCCCTAGCCAGGTCGGATCATTCCGGACTGGTCGGCCACCTGTGAAGAGCTCCTGTCTTTTGCTAATAAAAGCCTTGGTTTGGATCGACAAGTCTTTGGTTCTTTCGACAAGCTCTACAATTTTATTAGCAAAAAGAATTTTTTAAAAAAGGGATGGAGCGTCTGACTCGGCCAGAAAAACCTGACATCGATCCACAGTCAGCTACAGCCTTCAAAGCCTTTAAGTTCTGACTGCTGAACTTTGAAAACTTCCTGAGACTCATTGAGGTGGAGGAGGATAACCAGCGTCTAACAGCATTGCTGTCTATGGTGTCCTTGAGAGTCTACGAGAACATCCAGGATGAGACCATTTACACCGCAGCCATAAAGGTACTGAAAGAACTGTACGATCAACCAATGAACAGAGTTAATCCCCGGCTCGTGCTTGCGTCGAGGAAGCAACAGTCCGGCGAGTCCAGCAGGGCATATTTACAAGTAGTCAAGGGGTTGGGCAAGGACTGTAACTGTGTGAACAAAACTTGGCAAACTATCTCATCCAAATGCCTATGTGGCCGGGCTCCGATTGAACGAAGTGAGGCTGCGCTTGCTCGAACAAGGGGTAGAAAAACTAGAGGACATGGCCTGGATTGCAATCACAATGGAGGATGCAGCCTTAAAGTCAAACGAGTTCTCTAGGGACTGGACCCCACGTTCTGATGTGAGTAGAGTGCCCTTCTACCCTACCACCCCCCGATATACTGACGGCCTTTTGGCTGCTGCTACACTGCCCCCTGCGAACCCAAAATGTTATTTCTGTGGGGGGGGACAAGCACAGCAGGTCCCAGCGCTGACTGCGTCTGTGACATCATCCCATTGCGTGACGTCAACACGCGGAACTCCCCTATCAACAGGATCAGTGGCTGCTTCTATAACACTAAATCAGCAATGCCCTCATCCCCTAACTAAAGCAATGGATCTGATTAAAGTGCATGGACACTACACTAATTGCTTATTCGACTCTGGGTCAACTGACAGTTTTATCCGGCCAGATCTGGCCCTCCGTTGCGGACTTGACATTATCCCCACTACTCAGAGGATCTCATTAGCGACGAGGTCGCATTCGACCGGGATAAAGGGGTATTGCATCACCACGCTAGAAATACAGGGCGTAACGGTCACCCACTTCAAATTATTCATCCTTCCCCAATTGTGCGCCCCAGTGTTGCTGGGATTAGACTTTCAGTGTCAGTTTCGAACGGTGTCCCTACACTTTGGGGGACTGCACACCCCCTCTCGGTCTGCCATCGTCCCACCCCTGAAGCAACCGAGCAACCCACCCCCGTGCCCCGGGGCCACTCCTGCGGCCTTTCCACACTCCGGATTGCCCCGCCAGCACTCTTCGCAAACCTCACCCCTGGCTGGAAGCCTGTGGCCACCAAAAGTTGGCAATATAGTTACAAAAACAGGAAATTCATTAGGAGTGAGGTGCATAGATTGCTGGATGAGGGCATCATCGAACACAGTTCAAGTCCCAGGTGGTGTTTGCCAAGAATGGGGAAAAGCTACAGATGGTGGTCGACTATAGCCAGACCATTAACCGCTTCACACTCCTGGATGCGTACCCCCTGCCACGGATCACGGATGTGGTGAATCAGATCGCCCAATACCGCATATTCTCCACCATTGACCTATGTTCGGCCTACCACCAGCTCCCGATCTGCTGTGAGGACCGACCATTCACAGCCTTCGAAGTGAATGGGTGGCTGTATCAATTTCTCAGGGTACCATTTGGGGTCACGAATGGTGTCGCGGTCTTCCAGCGGGAAATGGACCGGATGGTGGACCAGAACGGGCTAACCGCTACCTTCCTGTATCTGGACAATGTCACCATCTGCGGCCACGACGCGCAGGATCACGACGCCAACCTAGACAAATTTCTTCAAACTGCCGGTCGGCTGTACCTGACCTACAATTTTGACAAGTATGTCTTCCGGACCACACGACTCGCGATTCTAGGTTGCGTGGTGGAGAACGGGGTAGTGATGCCAGATCCTGACCGCATGCGTCCCCTAATGGACTTACCCCCCGCCCCCATTACCCAGAAAGCGCTCAAACGCTGCCAGGGCTTTTTCTCATATTACGCCCAATGGGTTCCACACTACGCTGACAAGGCGCGTCCTCTTATCAAGACCACCTCCTTTCCCCTCTCGACCGAAGCCAGAGCGGCTTTCGATCGAATCAAATCCAACATCGCCGTTGCAACGCTGCATGCAATCAGATGAGTCTGGCCCGTTTCAAGTCGAGAGCGATGCATCCGACTTCGCCCTGGCAGCCACCTTGAACCAGGCCGGTCGGCCTGTAGCCTTCTTCTCCAGAACCCTCCAGGGTCCAGAGAATAGACACTCCTCGGTTGAGAAGGAGGCCCAGGCCATAGTTGAAGTGGTGCGTCGTTGGAGACATTACCTCGCTGGGAGGCGCTTTACACTGTTGACTGATCAACGCGCGGTCTCCTTCATGTTCAGCAACACCCAGCAAGCTAAGATAAAAAACGACAAAATCGCCAGATGGAGAATCGAATTCTCCACCTTTAACTATGACATCCTGCACCGGCCTGGTAAGCTCCACGACCCGCCTGACGCGCTCTCCAGGGTGACATGCGCCAGCGTAAAGATGGACAGACTACAGAAACTCCATGAGGCGCTCTGTCATCCAGGGGTCACTAGGTATGCCCACTTTGTGAAGGCGCGCAACCTACCCTACACAGTCGAGGAGATTCGCTCCATGACCCGAGCCTGTTCGGTGTGTGCTGAATGCAAGCCCCACTTCTTCCATCCGGTTAACTCCCACGTTATCAAAGCCACCCGCCTCTTCGAGCGTCTTAGCGTAAACTTTAAGGGGCCCCTACTGTCGACCAACCATAATAACTACATCTTTACGGCCATCGACAAGTACTCCCGCTTCCCGTTCGCTGTGCCCTGCCCAGATACCACCGCCACCTCAGTGATACAGGCCCTTCACAGTATCTTCGCCATTTTCGGGTACCCGAATTTCCATCCACATTGATAGGGTGTCCTCATTCATGAGCGCAGAGCTGCAACAGTACCTTCTGGAGTGTGGTATCACTTCAAGCAGGACCACCAGCTTTAACCCATGCAGTAACGGCCAGGTCGAGAGGGTGAATGCCACCATCTGGAGAGTGGTTACACTGGCTCTCCGGTCTAAAGGTCTCCCCACCTCTCACTGGCAGGAGGTTCTCACTAGTGCCTTACACTCCATCCGCTCCCTCCTATGTACTGCAACAAATGCCACCCCCCACAAAAGGATGTTCCTTTTCATGAGGAAATCCGAATCAGGAACCACTGTACCGGCATGGCTCACCGTCCCTGGCCCCGTCCTTTTGTGACGCCACGTCCGGCACTCAAAGAACGACCCCTTGGTCGACCGAGTGACTCTACTCCACGCGAACCTTCATTACGCCTACGTTGAGTTCCCAGACGGGCGGGAGGACACTGTTTCGGTGCGGGACCTAGCTCAGGACGCGGTAGGCCCAGCAACCCCCCCCCACCCCCACCAACCCAACCTTCCCCAACTCTTTATTTCCCAAGCCCCGTGCCGGAACAAAAGGACCAACAGCACCCCAACGACCCGGGCCACCCTGCCGACAACACGGCTGGGGAATTGAGCGAAGGAGCGGTTGCACCTGACGAGCCCACTGGCGACACCACTCCAGCAACCACAATCCCGGCACCACGGCTGTCACGCCGGATGGGCAGACCCCCTGACCGCTACAGTCCTTAACCTACCCCTTCCATTTATTCTCTCCCTCGTTTTTTATTCCTTCCCTTCTCCCTCTTCAGCCTTTCCACCCCAGGGTCAGTTCTCCAAGAAGGGGTGAATGTGATAGTACAGACCTATCACCAATGTATATAGTTACAGTATCTTGAGTATGTAATGACTGTGCTCACAGCGATTGGCTGAGAGCTTAGCCACGCCTACTGTCTGGGCCTTAAAGGGTTGTGTCCCTAGCCAGGTCGGATCATTCCGGACTGGTCGGCCACCTGTGAAGAGCTCCTGTCTTTTGCTAATAAAAGCCTTGGTTTGGATCTTTCAATGAGCTCTACAATGTGAAAGAAAGCATGTGCAATACTACAACAAGGGATTGAAGGCTGGAGAGACAGAGAGAATGAACCCCAGATCAGCCCAGTGTCAGACATGGCAGATGTCTGCAATGACCTGGCACACACATCATTAAAAATGATGTCTCATACTGGGGGTATTGACTGTGGTGAAACCACTATTGTACATATTTTTCATATGTAAATAACAGCCCTTTCTGGTTGACCCTGCTCTCACTGGCTGGCTTGTGACTCCTCCCCTTTCTTCCCCATAAATGCTGTCATGCTATAAGCCTGCCCCCAGTTCAAGTCTGGGTCAGTATGAATGACCCACAGAGGGATGCTGTCCATGTCTCTCAAATAAAAGCCTTCAATTTTGGCACCTTTCAGTCTTTGTGTAATTGATAATGCTTCATTGACATGGCTGCTAATAAGAATGAACCGTCGGCTGACCAAATTTGCTGGTGTCATAATATCAAAGCCTTCAAGAAATGAATGGATAGTTATTTTTCGCACTTGTTTTTAAAGCAAGGATGCAATAGATACAATATTGGTTGATATTGTATTATAAATTGTCACAAGTGACCACTGGCACTGTGTATTGATAGGTTATTTCAGAGTTTCTGGAAGTGAGCCTGCTTCTCTGGTGGAACCCAGTGTAAAATGGTGCAGTGAACAATCAAAGTGAGTGCGTGAATAAGAGAAGCTCCAACAAATATAGGCTGTGTTCATCCAACCTTGTCTCATTGCCCTACCTATTCATTCAAGAAACTGAGTATATACCTTCTCTGAACTGCTTCCAATGGCTAAATATCCTTACTTAAATTTGAAGATCAGTATTGTCTGCACCAGATGTCTCACTGAATCCTTTGCCTGAAGCATAAGAAAGTACATTTGTATTTGAGTTCCTTCGTAAAAAGTAAGGATAATTTGTTAACTTGCCCCTGACTGGCAGTCCCTATGCACCAGCTTTTCACTAATCGTGCTACCTAGAGCCATCTCCTTCTCAGAGCTCCACTGTATTGTGCAATTAAGATAATATGCTTATTCTTTTCCTACAAAAAGGTTGATTTTGTGAAACACACTCTCCTGGTGGGTGCGAAGATACAAAGCAGTCATAAAATGAAATCAAAGTTGTTTTCTTGTTCTCTTCACCTGTTCACTCTTTGTAGAACTTCTTCATTTGTTATCCTATCCTTATATGTTCTGCATAGCATTCTTCTGAGAAACCACATCTCTGCTGCATTGATTCTTTATCCCCATTGCATTTGTGATGGTCCGTGACTTGCAGCCACACATCAGTATAGGAAGAATGTAGCAGCTGAGAGTTCTAAGTCTTGTACCAAGTCTTGTACCTATCTATGTACCTGTCCAAATTCTTCATAAATGTTAAAATCGAACTGGCATTCACCACCTCATTTGGCAGCTTGTTCCACACTCCCACCTCTCTGTGTGTGAAGAAGATCCCCCTATTGTTCCCCCTAAACCTTTCTCCTTTCACCTTTAACCTATGTTCTCTGGTTTTATCTCACCTACCCTCAGGGAAATATCTACATTTATTCTGCCTATAGGCTTCATAATTTTAAATACTTATATCAAATCTCCCCTTATTCTTCTACGCTCCAGGGAATAAAGTTCTAACCTGTTTAACCTTCCCTGCAACTTAGTTCGTGAAGTCCAGTCAACATCCTAGTAAATCTTTGGAGATCTTTTCTGCACTCTTTCAATCTTACTGATATCTTTTTATAGTCAAAAAGACCAAGACTATCCTTCAGAAGTGTTGAAAGAACTCATATGCTGTGATAAAACTTTAAAAAACCATAAATTATTATTGTCAGTGAAGAGAACTATTTATTGGCAGCAGATGAATCTAGATTTGATGCACAAAGAGACTTCCTAAATTTGGGACAGATTGGGTTGGCCACAAAGACAGCTGCTGGAAGAGCACCTGGTGTAATGCACATGAATTTTTTGTTTGTACCTCACTCGAATGCAAGGAAGACCATCTCAATGTTGGTCTTAAGCAATGCTGTTGTCAAATTGCCAAAAAATCTATCGCGCGGAAAGCAAATGGACAAGTTGAGGTGCAATTCTGAAAGGTTATTAATTGTTTTCAGAAAGACAATCAAGGAACGTCAATGGCAGAATTTCTATCTTCTTCAGCAGTTCATCGGGATTGATGATGCATGGCTTCCAAGCCAGTTCGACAGGGGGAAGGTATTTGTACATGAACTAGACTGGCTATTGCACATCAACAATCAGGGGGTCTTGGCAGAGAGAGTTCTGGGTCCAAAACTAAAACACTTAAGAGACTAAGTAAAGATTTCTAAAGTAGGTATAACCAAAAAAAATTTCAATGATCCTTGAAAAATCAATGCTTATTCAATAAAGTTGATTGAAGCAGAGATAAGCACCAACTCTTAATTGGAAAACAACATGCCCAACATTTTTTTTTTGTTTATCTACATCAATCAATGAGTTGCTGAAGAAATTCAGTGGGCTGGGCAGGATCCAGGAGTAGAAAAGATCAGTCAATTTTGCGAGACTAGCGGTGAGATGACACTGAGGTTGGCAGGAGTGTCAGAGGAAGTTAGTGGGGTGGAAGCTGAGGACCAAAGAACTCTGTCTTTGTTCTGCCTGGGATGGGTGGGGATTAGAGTGAGGGTAGAAGTGCAAGAAATGGAGGAGATGCATACATGTGCAGGCTCATCGGAGAGCAGCAGCAGTCATCAAAGATCCACACCACCCAACACACAGTCTGTTCTCACTGCTACCATCAGGACAGAGGTCGAGGTGCCACAAGACTCGCACCACCAGGTTCAGGAACAGCTGCTGCGCCTCCACCATCAGACTCCTCAATGACAAACTACATCAGGAACTCGTTTAAGGACCCTTACTTTTGCGCTTTATTGATTTTTCTTTCATTATCTCTGTATTGTTCAGTTTGTTTACATTTCTTTTTCTGTTTACATTTATTTATTTGTTTATATGTTTACACTGTGTACAGTCTTTTTTGAATTACCAATAATCCTGCCTTGCCCACAGGAAAAAGAATCTCAGGGTGGAATGCGATATGATGAATGTACTCTGACAATGTCTGAAATCAAAAATCGAGGCTGCATCAATGCAGTGAGGGAGAACCCACATTAATTAAAGAAAGAGAACATTTCAGGCATTGTGGAGAGGAAAGTCTCATTCTGGGAATATGATGGAGACGGAAGAATTGGAGAAAGGGATTTTGTCCTCATAAGAGACAGGACAAGGGACGGGTAGCCATGGGAGATAATAGAAGTTTGTGAATAGTTTGCCTTCTGTGATGGAGAAAGAGGTCTAAGAAGTTAAGAGAAGTACCAGGAACAGTCCCAGTAAATTTAAGAGGATGGCAGAAGTTGACAGGGAAGTCACTGAAATTGTCAAGTTCTGCATGGGTTCTAGAGATACCACCAATGCAATCACTGACGTAATGGAAGGGGGATTTGGCAAGTGGTACCTGAGAATTAATGGAACAGGGATTGTTTCATATACCTAGCAAAACCGTAGGCATAGCTGGAACCCACTTGTGTGCCCATAGCTGCAGCCTAGCTTTGGGTGAAATGGGAGGAGATTAGGGAAAAATTGTAAAATGGTGAGGACAAGTTCTGCCAAGTGGGTGTTAATGTCTGGAGACCGAATGGCTCAGACTCTGATTTTCGTGCTTTCCTTCTATCCCTTCCTTGTGGTTATTTTGCTTGTCTTTGAATTATTTTCTGACCTAATGACCAATTATAATTTTGATTAATTTAGACATACAGCAGGGCAACAGGCCACCTAAATACCATAATTCACCTCCAACCCCCAGACGTTTTGAAGGGTGGGAGGAAACTGGAGCACCTAGAGGAAACCAATGGAGACAAGGGGAGAACCTACAAGCTCCTTACAGACAGCTTCATATTTGAACCCAGGTCAGATCTGGAGGCGTCTGCAATAATGCTGCGCTAAATGTGCTCCAGCAAATATAGGCAACTGCTGACCTACTTCCTCCCATATCTCTGACTCTATCCGAATATGTTCAAGGAATCCTAATGCATTCCAAGAATTGTGAACATTCTGACTGCAGCCTCTTGTATAAACAGGCATTACCCACTTGAGTTTTCCCATCTCCACTGGAGTTGTTACCATGCAGAACTGTTTACAGTTAAGAGTCTGATTTCTGGCATGTTCAGACCTAAAATAATTAGGCCTTGTGATTAAATGTCCAAACTTAATGTTTGCCACAAGAGAAGAAGCAAATGCTCTAAGTTAATCAGCGTTAGTCAATCAACTCTCCAGCAGAGAGTGAGACCAGGGAAAGGTCTGAAATGGCAATGTACAACACAACTGGGATATATGCCTCACATTGTTTGGGATGAAAGATCATATTTCGTATCATCTGGTATGTTACCTCAAACAAATGCCACCCTTCGAGGTTTCATGCATTAAAAGAGAAAAATAGATTATTATCAACTCAAATTGGAATCATTCTGTTAACTCAAATGTGATTTTCACTGTTTAAATGAGCATTGCATGACAAAGGAGAAATATGCAGGGCAAATGGAAAGGAGAAGGTAATTAGTCTTTCCAAAAGTCAAACCGATGCAAAGTGCCTATGTGACCACTTTCTTTATTACCTTACACTCTCTTGCAGATAAGAATATTTAGTAAATTATTGTAAATACAAACGTTGTATGTTTAAGTCAATCTACTCTTTGCAGACGATGCCGCTTTAGTTGCCCATTCAGAGCCAGCTCTTCAGCGCTTGACGTCCTGCTTTGCGGAAACTGCCAAAGTGTTTGGCCTGGAAGTCAGCCTGAAGAAAACTGAGGTCCTCCATCAGCCAGCTCCCCACCATGACTACCAGCCCCCCCACATCTCCATCGGGCACACAAAACTCAAAACGGTCAACCAGTTTACCTATCTCGGCTGCACCATTTCATCAGATGCAACGATCAACAATGAGATAGACAACAGACTCGCCAAGGCAAATAGCACCTTTGGAAGACTGCACAAAAGAGTCTGGAAAAACAACCAACTGAAAATCCTCACAAAGATAAGCGTTTACAGAGCCGTTGTCATACCCACACTCCTGTTCACTCCGAATCATGGGTCCTCTACCGCCATCACCTACGGCTCCTAGAACGCTTCCACCAGCATTGTCTCCGCTCCATCCTCAACATCCATTGGAGCGCTTTCATCCCTAACGTCGAAGTACTCGAGATGGCAGAGGTCGACAGCATCGAGTCCACGCTGCTGAAGATCCAGCTGCGCTGGGTGGGTCACGTCTCCAGAATGGAGGACCATCGCCTTCCCAAGATCGTGTTATATGGCGAGCTCTCCACTGGTCACCGTGACAGAGGTGCACCAAAGAAAAGGTACAAGGACTGCCTAAAGAAATCTCTTGGTGCCTGCCACATTGACCACCGCCAGTGGGCTGTTATCGCCTCAAACCGTGCATCTTGGCGCCTCACATTTTGGCAGGCAGCAACCTCCTTTGAAGAAGACCGCAGAGCCCACCTCACTAACAAAAGGCAAAGGAGGAAAAACCCAACACCCAACCCAAACCAACCATTTTTCCCCTGCAGCCGCTGCAACCGTGTCTGCCTGTCCCGCATCGGACTTGTCAGCCACAAACGAGCCTGCAGCTGACGTGGACTTTTACCCCCTCCATAAATCTTCGTCCGCGAAGCCAAGCCAAAGAAAAAGAAGTCAATTTAACAAAATAGGCTGCAGTGAATTCTCTGCAAGGCATAATGCAGAGTACTCTGGTCCTTGATGCTAGGGGGATTCTAAACCCAGCCTCAATCAAGAAGATGAGCATGGAATCTCAGTTGAATGCATTCCGTTTCTCCTAGACCACACATATATCTACAAAGACATTTACATTCTTTCTGCAACTTCTCTTACCTTTCGTCATCTGAAAAGTTTCCAGAAGCCTTGAGAAACCCAGATGATCAGGTTAAATCGATAAGGCGGGTTCAATTCGTGGTTACCAGCTGGGGTGGAATTGCCAACCCAAGTCCCTGTAAATTGATGGAAACCTGATCAATTG
Source organism: Narcine bancroftii (assembly GCF_036971445.1). Classification (NCBI taxonomy): domain Eukaryota; kingdom Metazoa; phylum Chordata; class Chondrichthyes; order Torpediniformes; family Narcinidae; genus Narcine; species Narcine bancroftii. The sequence goes on from NC_091472.1 coordinate 180,242,206, forward strand.
GAGCTTTCATGAGAGAACTGGATAAATGATTGGGGAGGTGAGGCTGTTCAGAATGTTCTGCTGGGACATGGCAAAAAAGTAAATGGTCTCCTTCTCTGCTGGAATAATTCCATGATAATTTGATTTGATTTATACAAATCATCCCAGAAACATGCTCTTAATCTTATGATTTGCGTATGAGGCTTCCCCAGATGAAGTATACATACCGTTACATCTGCTATCTGCGTGGAGAGCATTTTGAATTGTCACTCGCATTTTTTTTGTACCTCTAATATCTTTCAGTGGCTTTTATAACATTCCTATAATCTATAAATCCCTGGTAGCATTGAGATTACAAAGGCATGGGGCAGCATCATATCTCCAGACAGCACGCAAGAAATATTCAGTAACACTGGCTGTCACAGGACCAGAATGTCAGTGACAAGTAAATAATCAACCACATTTGTCTATTCATGATGAACATAAGCATTGTTGCTCATTAGAAAAAGTTGATTAAACATTAATACATTTCCTACAAAACAAAATTTGTCAACTTTTACTTCGTATTTAAACTCAAGGCTTAGCATCACGATATTTAAAATGAAATGTTAAATAATGTACTTCATTCTTCTGGAGAAGATCATTCCTTTTAAGTTCCACTTGTAAATTACTCACTTTTTGTTGAATTTGCATGATTAACTCAACTCATTTGACCATGACTAATCGTATCTGGGATGTCTCAGTTAATTTCCTTATAAAATAATTTGCAGCTTTTACTTCTTCCCAATTTGTTAATACAATAACGGTGCTTTCTACTGCTGATGAGGGCACCCTTTCTATTTGGGTGTATTATGAAAAGAAATGTAAAGCAGGTCTTTGCAAAAGGCCCCGGACCATTCACATGGCATGTATAATCAAGCAAACACTAATGTGTTTTGTAATGAACAAAGAAATATAGATGATAAAATCTTTGCATTGCTTGACTGATGGACTGAAATGAAACTCTTCGCTACCAAATTTGTCATCATACAATTATCGCGTACATCTTTATCTAGAATGTAAGATTGGATCACCCAAAACTTCCCACTACCTGGACTATTTCTGTCACTCTCTCCCTTTTCTGGATCTCTCTGCTTCCATCTCAAGAGACAAAGTATCCACCAACATGTCTGATAATCCCACAGCTGTACACGTATCTCCTCTCACCCTGTCTTTTGCAAGAGGCTCCTTCCGCCTATCATCTACACATTGCTCCCACTGGTTCCTTTATCACTTCTCTGGAACTGATCCCCTCTACCCATCTTCTGTCCTTTATCTAGCTCAACTCATCACATTCCATAATCCCTTTCTCTCAGTTTCTCCACCTTCACTGTATCTGTTCTTGAGATGAGACTTTCCACTGAGATATCTAATATGTGTCATTAAAGGGCTTTGGCTCAAAATGATGCTGCTTGACCTGATGAATTTATGTTTCACTTCAGATTCCAGCATCTGGAGTCAACTGTATAATCTATCTAAAATGTCCTCCTTTTTCAGGCATCCCTCCATCTCATCCATTTCCTTCACATTTGCTCTCTCCCTGCCTCTGTACCAGACAGAAGTAATGTTCCTTGACCACGGCTTTAGCCCAAACAGCCTTCTGCAAGTTATTCTTTGACATTTCTACCAGCTACCACATTATCCCACCCTCAGTAACAGGGACCACCATCTCTATGACTCCCTGGTTCGCTCATCCCTCTCCATCTCTTGGCAGTTGCCCCCAGCAGTCGGAGGAGTTGCAACACTTGTGCTGCACCTCTTTCCTCACTACCATCCATGGACGTAAACAACCATTCCAGGTGAGGGTGAGATTCACACCTATCTCTGCCAAATTTATGTTATATTTGGTACTCTCGATGTTGTTTCTCCTACATCACCAATACACACACAGCCGAGCCAACCACTTTGCCAAGCACCTCTGTCTCCAATTGCCATGTGGCGCTATTTTAACTCCCTCCCCATTCCTACACCAACCTCTCTTCCCTCCACCTCCTCCACTGCCAGAGGTGAGGTTAATCACGAACTAGAGGAACCTCACCTCATGTCTTGCTTGGATATCTACAACCCAATGACATGAAAGTTGTATTTTCCCATTCCAGATAGCCCATGGTCCCTCTGTTTATTTTTCTCTCTTTCTGACCCTTTCATCCCTTCTTTCCTCACTCCTACCTCCTAAAATGTATTTCCTGTTCCCCACCTAGCACCTTCTACCTATCATCTACACATTGCTCCCACTGGTTCCCTTATCACTTCTCTGGAACTGTTCCCCTCCACCCACCTTCTGTCCTTTATCTACCTCAACTCATCACATTCATTTTTTTATCACATTCCAAAATCGACACCCCTCCCCCCACATCCCACCTCTGTCACAATCTGCATCCTGCCCATAACACCCCCTTACTTGGACCCACCTATGGCTTGCCATCTCCTGCTCACCCCTCCACCTTACCATGTTAAAACACACTAGAAATCAAACCCGCAATGTCTTGGTATGTATGACAAAGTTTTAGCATTTGATATCTCTGATCAGGCAAGGTGGTGAAGGCCTTATTTCATTCTGGCCTTTAATTCCTCATCCTTTCTTTCAAATAGGATATTGAGTTTATTCTGAAATCAAAGCTAAGTGGAGATGACTCCATTCAGGAATTGGGGGAACCCTTTGGTTCAGTTTGAGGATGTTTCCCATGTGTCAGAATGGGCTATGCGCAGAGTCCCTCCAGATAATCGCAGAGGTCGAGGGAAGAACTAGTCACAAATTCTGGGCTCAGAATCGTGAGTATCCCTAAAGTCCTCCATCCCCATGGGCGGGTTGTGGGAACCATAAAAACCTTTCACTCAATGGGATACTCCCATAAGCTAGTGGAAAGATGGTTATGCATGTGGAAGGTGCATTTGTGTCATGGAAATGCAAGCAATTTCTTCAAGAAAGACACAATCAAACAAAATCTCATGAACGACATTATGGAAGGTTCTTTATTCATCTCTCACTACATTTCCTTGATCTTTTAAATCAGTGGTTCTCAACCTTTTTCTTTCCACTCATATACCACTTATTCCCAATGTCATTGGTTCTCTGTGCTTAGTAAGGGATTCCTTAAGGCAGGATGGGAGTGGGAAGGGAAGGTTGAGAATCACTCCTCTAGAACCAATTGTTACTGAAATATTTTGCTTGAGAAAAATTGTCATTGGCCCATTTCCTTTGGAGTTATGAAACCGTGCACATAACGAGTCAATTAGGGGTACGATTAAAACAGTGGTTTTCAAACTTTTTCTTTCCATCCACATACCACCTTAAGCAATCCCTTACTGATCACAGAGCACCTATAGCATAGGGAATACTTAAAGTGGAATGTGAGTGAAAAGAGAAAGGTTGAGAACCATTGTTTTAAACTATATTTTCCATCTCCTCATTCCTTTAAGATTTCAGCCTACTCTGTGATAATTTCTTTTTACCAGGAGCAGTAAAGGTGCATAGTTTGTGATTCTTGGAGGCACATCACCCTACTGTAAATAAGTAAATGGTTAACACCACTACAAAACACAGCTATACATATTTATTGTTCAATCCATCCATCCATGAAGCATAAGAACCAGAGTGCTGCTTGTGTAATAAGGCATGGTTTGTTTTTGGCTGGCTCTCGATAAGTTGGCACGTTGAGGATGATGGTGAGTGATGATAGAAAGGACATCTCTGATTGATATCTGCATGTGAAATCTTTTAATGAGGCAAAGCAACAATCTTACAAGCATGAAAGGAGAGAATAGAGCTCATGAGGCAAGGAGATTCAAAACAATTTGATGCCTTCATTCCGTGGCAGCCACTGTTCACCTTTATAGATCTCGAGTGGCAACAGGTTCTCGGACTCAGCTGACCTGCTGTAAAAGTCTTGTTTCTTTTGGATTTCATGTAGAATCTCAGCCCAGACTTGTTCTCAAGTGTGGTTCCTTTGGCATATGCAACTCCAGATCATGTAATTGTGAGAGGCATCTCCACCAAGACAAGGTAATAATAAAAAGAGAAAATTCATGAATGAGTATTAAATTGTGAATGAGTAGGGTCACATTATGACAAAAATATTTATGTAAATCATCATTCAGTTGAAGACAAATTTAAATAGAGGCCAGTTTAATTGCGCTAACACCTTGCATCAAATAGCCATCGGTCAAATGGGAGAATAAAAAGATGCCAATCCGTACCTCTAACAGGAGCATGGGAAGCAATGAAACATGAGCAAGACCTATCATCCTTGAAGATATGCATAAATGATGTCACCTCAATGTGCATCTCCCAAGGTAAATAATGATGAAAAGGATAAATAGAGATAGTTTCTATCAATTATTTCATCTCAGTACTATTTATCATCAGTTAAAAAAAAATTATACTTTACCATAGCGGTCACTTTATTATACCAAGTTTAAATTTAAATTTAGGCATACAGCACAGTAACAAATCATTCCAGCCCACCAGCATGTGACACCCAATTACACCCATATGCTTTTGAAGGGTGGGAGGAAACTGGAGCACTCAGAGGAATCCCACACAGAAACGGGGAGAATGTGCAAACTCCTTACACACAGCACTGGATTTGAACCTGGGTTGCTAGCACTGTAACAGTGTTGCACTAACCGCTACACTAACTGCACTGACCTAGTTTAGTAATGTATACTCTCCAAACCTCATTGTATATATGCATTAAAAGTTTTTATGTATTAAATATAAATTGAACAAAGCAGGAGAATGTAAATACGTAGAATGCAAACAGCTTATCAAGTTGCACTTTGCACAAACTTTGATGGAGTTGGAGACTGTTTGACAGGGAGGGGAGTATAAAAAGAATATCAACTCAATGATTTAAAGAAAGATAGTCTTGCAATTAGAAGTGATTCAGGTTGTCAAAATAATGCAAAAGATTTTGGATTGTATTTGACGTATGTTGCCTTCAAGGTTGATTTTAAGGATTTTGTAGGCTTAAACATGGCTCAGCAATGAATTTATGGCTGAACATTAAATGATTATCCTCAGCCTAATTAAGAGGATTAGAGACTTACTCAAAAAAATGTTGATGTTTTGTATTTCAGATTTATTGTCAGGGTAAATGCATGATATCACATACAACCTTAAGATCCATTTTACTGCGGGTGACGCAGAATGACCACTTATTGGTAGAGCAAAAAAAAAATAACTCTACTCAACGTACACATGCAAACAAATTAAAAAATATAAACAAAATTATTGTGAAATGCAGAGAGAGAGAAAAGATCAATAAAGCACAAAAATAAGAGTCTTTAAATGAGTCCCTGATTGAGTTTGTTGTTGAGAAGTCTGATGGTGGAGGGGTAGCAGCTGTTCCTGAACCTGGTGGTGCGAGTCTTGAGGCACCTCTGTCTCTTTCCTGATGGCAGCAGTGAGAACAGAGCATGTGCTGAGTGGTGCGGATGATTGCCTCTGCTCTCCGATGGCAGAGTTCCCTGAAGATGTTCTGGATGGTGGGGAGGGCTTTGCCTGTGATGTCCACTACCTTTTGCAAGTATTTATGCTCAGGGGTATTGGTGTCCCTATACAAGAGGGGATGCAGCTGGTCAGCTCTGTAGAAATTTGCTAGTGTTTCCAATGTCATTACCAAACCTCTGCAATCTCCTGAGGAAGTAGAGGCACTGACGTGCTTTCTTCATGATGCCATTAATATGTTGGGGCCAGGAAAGATCCTCTGAGATAGTGACTCCTAGGAACTTTAATTTGCTCACCCTCTCCACCCCTGATCTCCCAATGATCACTGAATTGTACACCTCTGGTTTTACCTTCCTGAAGTCAACAGCTTGTTGGTTTTGGTGACATTGAGTGTGAGATTGTTGTTGGTGCACCATTCAACCAAGTATTCAATTTCCAGCTTTATGTTGATTCATCGTCTCTTTTTATAATGCCCACTATCATGGTGTCATCAGCGAATTTGTAGATAGTGCTGTTGTTGTACTGAGCCACAGCGTCATAGGTGTATAGGAAGTAGACCAGGGGGCTAGGAATGCAGCCCTGTGGTGCTTTGGTACTGATGGAGATTGTGAAGGAGATGTTCTTACCATTGATTGTGGGCTGGAGGTGAGGAAATCCAGGATCCAATTACATGGTGGGATGTTGAGACCCAGGTCTTGAAGTTTGTTGATTAATTTTGAGGGGATGATGGTGTTAAATGCTGAACTGTAGTTGATTAAGAGCATCCTGATATTTGGCTGGTAGAGTGAAAGGTGTGGAACTAATGTCAACTTTTTGTCTGCCTTTTGGCAGGCAGATGGCAATTTCGTGTAATATTACACATTCTGTACTATTACATGACAATAAAGGAATCTTGAAGTGACACAATCTATTTTTAAGAGATTTTTGTTCCAAAATAAACATCATTCACCATAAATTATGTACATAAAAGAATACCATACACATTCTTAGTGCCATATCCATACATTTCCATCAATGTACATTGTTACATTCATTCTCATTTTAGCACCCTCTCCACCACTGTGGCAACTTGTCAACCCACTCTATTGTTTGAGGTTCTTCCCCTCAGTCTTGACTCCTCATGTGTGCTTTGAAAGGTTTTTTTGTTTGCAGAATATTTTCTCTTTTAAATCATTTGAAAGGCATGGTATGCTCCTTCAAAGCCACTTTTTGCCCCTTTAAGTGTACACATTTATGACTGGAGGTCATGATAAAATTCTACCTAATTCACCAAGCTAATTTGGTGAAGTCCCCTTGAGTCTGTTTATTAACAGCCACACAGAAGGTATACCTAATTTTATACAAATAAGGGCCCTTTTCACATTCAATATTTAAAAATGCTGTGAAACATTGGTTTTATAGTATAATACATTTCCACTCACAGAGAGGATTTCTTTTTATAATCATTATGATTGTTTTCTTCAAGTATTCCTATTCCCTTCTGAACAATCACACCAAAAATATTTGCATGGATTGGAATGATAAGCTATATATTAGGAGGACTCTGGTTGAAGAATAGCTGAAGATTGAGTTAGACTAAAAATGTTTTACAAACCAAACTTACACTTTAAGCATAGAGTTTCCTTTGCGGAGCTTGGAGGGGACAATGCGGCTCTCTGATGGGGACCATGAAGAAAAGCAGTGGGCTCCCCTGCCCTGATTCGTCCTTTCATTTCCCTCTCAATCCCTCAGCTGCCAATTAACTGGAGCCCAATGGACATCAAAGGACAAGCTGATCAATGCTTAACAGCAACCTTTCTGATTCACCTTCCTATTCATTCAACTGAGCAATGCACTGACAAATGAGACCCAAATAATACTAGGATTATAAACCCGAGGTCATTCACTCTTATCCATATTGGACCCAATTGACAGTAAAACTGGCTCCCAGGCTGAATTCCTAAGCCTCTGCTTTATATTATTTGCAACACTAACTGTTCAGGAAGTTTTTTTTTAACTATTTCCTTAATGGAAAGCAATCTATTACTGGGTAACCTAACTTAGGCTTCTCAACTCTTCTGTATATATATGCAGTATGCCACTTCAGAATTGATTAAGCATGCAATATAAATAGTAAGATGTTAACATGCTACTGGATAATATCAGAATAAGTGCTGGAAATAGCTCTTTATCAGGAAAGAATCTTTTTTTTTATGGGAAAGGTCATTAATCTACCTAAATCTATACCATGTGTTTCTTTTTGAGCATTCCTTCCAAAGCACATTATGAAATAAAATGTGGCTAGCATTATTTTTAATATGATTTAATATGATTCAGAAGTGGAAGGAACCTATTCCAATATCCATTCAATTAAGATTTTCAGTAAGTTCTTTGAGATTAACATATTCGTTCATTATTTTCTTCCCTTCATTTTTCTGGCAATGGTGAAGTATTTAATAGTATGCTTCTTCCAAGCTGGCGGCTTCTGATCTTAGTGGAGTTCGCATTTGAGGACTGAGATTTTCACATATGGGCTTCTGAGGTCAGGTGGTTCATTCCATGCTTGTTAAATTGTGACCATTTCTCCTCTCTCATACTTGGTACAGGATGGCCAGCGGTCTGTTCTCGGGAGTTAGGAGGATGGATATGTGGTGGGGAGGGGGGGGTGAAAGGACACCATAGACAGCAATGCTGTTAGACGCTGGTTATCCTCCTCTATCTGAATGAATCTCAGGAAGTTTTCAAAGTTCAGCAGTCAGAACTTAAAGGCTTTGAAGGCTGTAGCTGACTGTGGGTCGATAATCAAGTTTTTCTGGCCGAGTTAAACGCTCCATCCCTTTCAAAAAAAATTCTTTTTGCTAATAAAATTGTAGAGCTTGTCGAAAGAACCAAAGACTTGTTGATCCAAACCAAGGCTTTTATTAGCAAAAGACAGGAGCTCTTCACAGGCCGACCAGTCCAGAATGATCCGACCTGGCTAGGGACACAACCCTTTAAGGCCCAGACAATAGGCGTGGCTTAGCTCTCAGCCAATCGCTGTAAGCACAGTCTAGATACAGTAACTATATACACTATGTACATTGGTGATAGATCTGTACTATCACAGGGGGGTACATTTTATGTACTAGGGGTATTGGTGTAAACCCAATCCAAAGTGTTCTCTCCTCTCTTGGTGAAATTAATATGCTGTTGTAACTGTGATAAGGCCATTTTCAGGTTGGCGTGATTGTAGTCACCAACAACAATCATGGCTGCACAACACTCTCAGGGTGGGAGGTCTGGGCTTTGCAGATGGCATTGTAAGGCTTCTTCATGGCTTCACTCCCATTAGCCAAAGGAGGAACGCAGACTGCAGCAATCAGTGTGGCCGAGAACTCCCTGGGCAAGTAGAAGGGTCTACATTTCACCATGGGGCACTCTATCTCTGCTGAGCAGAAGGTCTTCACAACAGAGACATTGGTGCTCCTGATCTTGTTGATGTAAGGGCACAATCCCCCCCCCCCTAATCTTGCCAGAGGCAACAGCATCTATGTTTGCCCTGAAGAAAGTAAGACCATCCAGCTGGATCGCTGAGTCTGGAATGGTGTCCTGGAGCCACATTTCTGTGATTCTGCTGCAAGCTGAGTTGCAAAGGAAAATAAGTATAATTTCATTTATTTTTATTGCCAACCCACAATGTGGATACCTTCAGAAGGTATTTTTAAATGTTCTACAATAGATGAGTACTCTTCCAGAAGAAACTTGTATTTCACTTCAGAAGGCTGTTCAGTTCACATCAAAGGCTCCTTCTCACTCAACGCCATGACTTTGAATTTGCATTGGACTTTTTCCAAACACATAGGTTTTACCGAGTATGATCCTCTCAACTATTGGATGTCTGAATATTATCACCAGCTTTTGAGTTCATTGATTTGCCCATTTTCCCTACTTAGTGATTTCCCTAGGGATAATTATATTTTGTCCATTGCCATAAATGAAACCATTTTAAAAAATGGGTGGGGGGGGGGGAAATCTCTTCATTTCCCACGAGTTACAGTAAATTGCTGGTGTGTAGTAGTTTCAAATCATGTTTATTGTACTGGGGCTGTAACCCTGATTTTGACGATTCATTATTTAGATAGAATGGGATTAGATACTTCAACCTCACCTGAGCCTGTGTGTACATATTCATTCTGATGGAAGGTGAAACATGAATAGTTAAGTACAGATGTGGAAATACTGCTCTCTCTCCAGCCCCTAACAATATTTTCTTTACTTTGTTTAACTCTGCTAATTTCAAGATGTTTGCTTTGACCCTTTTACATCTTAAATGTGCCTCACGACAACCTTTCACTGCCTTTCAGCTTTGCTGAATGTAAAAGACTTTAACACTATCTCCTGTCAAAAATTGTTTGTGAATTTCGAAGTTCAGACATACAGTCGTGCCTCATATTGTAAATTAGACAAAGACGTCCTCTTTCCCCTCCAGCTCCTTTTAACCATAACCATGCTTTGAAATTCTCCACCACTCTCCATCTCTCGTCTCTCTTGATAAAACTTCCATCATTGATCTAACCTTTAGTCATCTAGTCCTTTTATACCTCATTGGTAAATTTTGCTGAAGGACTCTTAAATGAAGAGCATTAGCAAGCTTTATAAGATGAAAGCTGCTTTATAAGAATAAGTAGTTTTTGTTGTCAATCACCCTTTGGCCGAACTCCTCCATGTTATTCAAGTTGGCTTTATGAACAGATCCCATTTTGCGGGATTTGATCCATTTCTTTCCGAATATTTCCAATCTGTTAGCTGTTTAATTATCTTTTGAATGTCAAAATTGTACCCCTTCTATACTTTCCTCTGGCAGCTTGTCCCAGATACAGATGACCTTCTAATTGGAAAACCTCTCCCCTATCACCTCAAACCTATGCCCTCTAATTCTAGAATTGTCAAACTCAGGAGAAAAACTGAGCATTCAATCAATCCGTGCCCATTGTAATTTTAGATACCTCTATAAAATTGTGATAAATGTCAATTGGAAATAGCTTCCCTTACACATATGTTTTGGTCCTGTCCCTCTTTACAGAATTATTGGAAGGAAATTTTTTCCATTATATCTACCGTTTTGAATATTGATTTACAACCACATCCCATTACTGCAATTTTTGGATTACCTATGATAGATTTGACTTATTTATCTCTTCCTGCGGATCGTATGATTGCTTTTCTTACACTAATGGCTAGAAGATCTATACTATTGAATTGGAAAGAGGTTATTCCTCCCACTGTTTTCCAATGGTTTACCCAAACTATACTATGTTTAAATTTAGAGAAAATTAGAAACTCTGTCTATGAATCCCCTTCTAAGTTTGAGTTAACCTGGCGACCATTTATTCAATATTTTCATTTGTGGTGAGTCGATCTGGCTCTGTTTTCTTTTTATGATTATGTATGATAATTGGGCTGTTAGATGAGATCGGAGTGATCGGCGTGGTTTAGCTATATCAGTAGGTTTTTTTTTTAAGTTTTTAATTCATTTGTTTTTTCTTCCTTTTTGGGGTTTTTTTTTTCTCTCTTTTTTTATATATTTTTATTAATTATATCATTTTTTTAGAGATAGTTCATACTCTAAACTAATCTAAAAAAATTTTTAATGATATATTTTTATTCTGCAATATTATGGTTTAATATCTCTGTATTAATTCGTTATTTACTATGTATTTTTCATATCTCTTTGAACTGTATGTGTTTATAAATTATAATAATAATAAAAAGATTGGAAAAGAAAGAAAATTGCCCCTCAACCTCTGATGCTCCAGGGAGTAAAGACTCACTCTGTTAAATCTCTCCATAAATTTCAATCCTTCCGAGCACAGCAACATTCTGGACTCTGCTCCCCTTCTTACTGACGTCCTTTCAATAACTGAGTGACCATATCTGGACATAGTTCTCCACGTGGAGTCTCAGCAATGCCTCATGCAGCTGAATCGAAGCCCCAACTTTTGAAGGCCTTCATCACCTAAGCAGTGACATTCAAGGAATTTTATGTACATGTACTTATTCTTTCTCTCAACAGCACTCTGCAGCTCTTAGCCATTTACTGGGTAAATCCCATCCTGGTGTGTCAGAGTTAAATTCCATTTGCCACTACTTGGCCCACCATCCAAACTCATTTATATCCTACTGTAAACTTAGGCATCCTTCCTCACTCTCCACTACACAGCTAAAGTTGATGTCATCTGCAAGTGTATTAATCTTAATAACTACATTTCCATCCCAATCATTAATATAGGTAACAAACAACAGTGGACCCAACATTAACTCTGTGGTCACAGGCCTTCAATCAAAAGACTAATGTTCCACTTTTACCCTCTGACTTCTATCAAGCCAGTTTTGAATGTAATTGTCTAGATCAACTGCATCCCATTTGATGCAAGATTCTGTGTGCAAAATAGTCAAAAACATTGATAAAGTCCACATATGCAGCACCCTGTTCTCATCAGTACTCTTGGACACCTCTTCAAAGATCTCAACAAGATTAATGAGGCACAATCTCCCAAGCAAATAAAACAATGCTGATTATAGGCAGCTCCCCGTTTACGAATGCCCGGGTTACAAACAAGTCGTACTTATGAACTACAGAGAAGAGGTGGAAAACCTTGTGAAATGGGATTCTCAACGTGGGCAAGACAAAGAAATGATCGTGGACTTCATGAGGACCTAGAACAATCATCATCCACTACACATCAACAACTTTATAATAGAGAGAATGGAGAGCACCAAGTTCCTTGGAGTTTACTTAAGTAGTGACCTACTATAGACACTCAACCTCTCACTTTACAGGAAGGCACCACAGCAACTGCACTTCCTGAGAAGACTGAAGCAGGCAAGACTACTGGCCACCATTATGTCAACCTTCTATAGGAGCTCTTGTAAGAACATCCTGGCCAGCTGCATCACAGTGTTGTACGGTTGCTGCAGAGAAATGGATCAGATGTCAATCCTCAGGACCATAAGTGTGGCAGAGAAGATCACTGAGTGTCCCTCTCCCCATCAACATAATCTACTGGGATCATTGACTGATGAAGGCACGCAAAATCACTAAGGACCCATTCCACCTTCCACACAGCAACTTCCCATCAGAGAAGAGATGCAGGAGTATCAGAGCCAGCACCACCAGGCTGAGGAACAGCTTCTTCCCATGGGGAGAGAGAATCCTGAACGACAAAAGGAACTGCTCACACTAACCATCCAAGACTCTCATATTCATGAAACAATATTTATTTGTATAGATTTGTCTGCTTTTGTACTGTTTGACTGTATGTGTGTTATATCTGGTTGTGAGTTTGCACGTTTTGCATCCAGGACCAGAGTAGGCTGTTTCATTGGGTGGTTCAGTACATTAGATGATAATTAATGTTCACTTGAGTTAACATTTGCCAACCTTCAACCTTTCTGCATTTCACCTTAGGCCCACGATTAACATTCAGAAAGTGCAAAAAAACACATTGGTTTGGCATCACTTTTTATGTAAAGATAATTTGCACTTACCTGTCATCACAGAACAATGCTGACATCCATTGTGTTATGGGTACTTAATTCTAATGTTGTCAGTGGAACCATCTTCAGCTGAGGAGTATCTACATTTGTAAATGATTTTATAGGGGATAAATTGGATAATAGTTGAGAAAGTTTTATTCAATGAAATATTCTTTTCTCATTGTTTCAAGAGCGCATTGTCGTTCAAAGGATTATCAAGGAAGAAGGTAGGCAGAAAGATATCCAGAAAACATTGAGAAGAATGCACGTGCAATAGTTTGGTTTCCTGCGAATTAACTTATGAAGTGGATAGTGTTAGTCAGACAATAGACAATAGGAGCTGGAGTAGGCCATTTGGCCCGTCGGGCCAGCACCGCCATTTTAGATCATGGCTGATCATTACCATCAGTACCCCTTTCCAGCCTTATCCCCATAACCCTTAACTCCGTTACCCACAAGAGTCTTATCTAACTCTCTTCTGAACATAGTCAGCGAATCCGCCTCTACCACCCTCTGTGGCAGAGCATTCCACAGATTCACACTTCTCTGGGTAAAAAAATGCTTTCTCATCTCTGTCCTAAAGGGCCTACCCTGTATTCTTAAACTATGCCCTCTAGTCCTCGTCTCCCCCATCATTGGGAACAAGTAATCCGACTTGATTAATCAGCACCATGGTCACAAAAACTCTCAGGGCTATGATATGAATACTCATGCTCTTACTCCACAGGAGGGACTTCTATCTTTCTTCAAGCCAAAATTAGCAGGTCAAAGGCCAATGTGACAAAATGGGGTGCTGCACCCATTAATATTTCTCACATTTTCTTATGAAGTAGAAGACCATATGATTCATTGAGTTTCCGTCAGCATTCAGGGCATTCCCATTCCCATGTAACTCGAGAGTAACTGACTATACTCACTCACGTGCCCACTTCTTCCCTCCCACTCTTCACTTCCATACTGGAGACAATTTACAGTATCCAATTAATTCATCAGTGCATCTTTCTCACGTGAAAGGAAACCAAAGCCCTCGAGAGAATTCCATAGTCACAGGGAGAATGTGCAAAGAGCACCAGATGTCAGGATCAACCCCAGGCTGGAGGAATGCTCCTTCACGGTCCAAGAACCTACCAATGCCAACTCGTGAATGTGCTCTTAGCAACAAAAAAAATGAATATTGCTTTGATTGAATGCCCCACTGCTGGTCAAAGATTCAATGAACTTTCATCATCGCTCACATTCAATATCTGAATGACACAATAAGACCCTTTCCCCAGTTTAACCATCCAGATATTTCTCAGTGTACTGAGTGAAGGAATGACGAGTCTCCACATCAGCGGAGTAAGTTAATTAAAAGACAAAAATGAATTCATCACAAACATAAAGTTTATCCTGGGGTTCTTCTGCTATCTTAGGCCAGCTAATATTTGATTTGTTACCAATCATCCATAATTGTCATTTCTTCTCAAGAGCTTATCTCCGCCACTGAAGGTATGTTGACAATGCTCTGATTTTAAAAGTCCGCAGGGAGGAGGAGTTTCATCTCTTTGTACTTTGTATAAATGAAGCCAAGGATTTAGAGGCTTCCAATATTTCAGCAAACTGGAAATCCCTGGCAGTGCAAATGGAATTTTTTTTTGTAAAACCCATCCAATCTACCAATTAATTTTATCGCACTGTCAATCTCTTCTTAATCAGTTGTTGCTCCAACCAACATTAATATCATTTAATACTGTTAGGAATAGCCTATTACTGTTACAAGGGGAAGAGTTTGGGGGGAAAAAAATTACTCAGCACATATCCACAACATATTTACCCTTGGTATTTTTCTCTTTACATGCTCTTTATGTCACTTTCATGTCCTTTCAAGCTCCCCATCACACTCTAATGACCATTTGTAATGAATGCAGCTCACCTCAGCTTTTCTGTCTTATGAGACCAGATCTTTGGCTTAGTGACATTTTGCTGACCCAGTGACATTAAATCCCAAGACATTAAATAGCTCCACTTAATAAAAAACAAAGTTACATTTTTTTTTTATCATGAAATATACACTGACTGGTGGATCATTGTCCCAGACTGAGGCACTAAGCAGTTATAGTGGTGCAGTGAATTTTAACGTGATGATTAAACATTCAACATGGACATATTTGTGGAATTGTATTTCATTAAATAAAAGCTGCAGTGGTTCAGTGTATTTAAACAAGTTCATGATACCATGGAGACAATTTTTCTTTGCATTGATAGTGAAGAAATGTGTTAACATGAATTTTGCATTATTTTGGTTCATGCTGAAATGATAAGTATCTGTCTGGCAGTTTTATCGCTTCATTAAAATGTACTTTGTCACACAAAATTCAATGAAAAATCTGGTTTATATGCCAGAGACCATGGATGAAGAAAATGTTCAAAACTGAGATTAGTTTCCTGGTGGGTGAGAGCAGGAAAATATTAGTTGAATGGCGTTAAACAGAAAAGTCTGCAGGTGCTGAGGTTGAATGAAATACATAGAAGTGCTGGACAAACTGTGCAGGACACACAGCGTCTCTAGGAAGTAAAGGGTGACCAACATTGGACCTGAGCCCTTCGTCAATGTTGCTCTATAAACCTAGCTGACCTGATCCTTCATTCCACTCACAGGCCTGTACCAACAATTAACAGATCTATTTCTCTTGCGCCATCACCTGTCCTGCTCAATGTCTTCAGCTGTCAAGGCTTTCCTGCTGCTCTCCTCTCTCCTATCACATCTCTCTGCTATCATTCCTCTCTGCTTTCATTCCTCTCTGCTTTCATTCCTCTCTGCTTTCATTCCTCTCTGCTTTCATTCCTCTCTGCTTTCATTCCTCTCTGCTTTCATTCCTCTCTGCTTTCATTCCTCTCTGCTTTCATTCCTCTCTGCTTTCATTCCTCTCTGCTTTCATTCCTCTCTGCTTTCATTCCTCTCTGCTTTCATTCCTCTCTGCTTTCATTCCTCTCTGCTTTCATTCCTCTCTGCTATCACTCCTCTCTGCTATCACTCCTCTCTTCTATCAGAAATTACACTGCTGGAAAATGGAGAGTTTATGTTTCTGTTTCCTTCTCCGTGGCACAATAGGTTTATATTCCTTCTGCCTTTGGCTTCAATCTCATTTTAAATATTTTATACAGTTATAAACCAATTCCAGTTCCAAAGACTGGCACATGTGTCACTCTCTTCGAATGCATACTGCAGCTGTTTGCAGTTTTCATTCAGTCCTCAAAGAGCTTCAGCTGGGGCGCACTTGACATTCTCTTTTATAAAGGCTGTCTGAAAAAACCAGATCCCTCTCTGATCTTACTATAATCTTTCATAGATTCATCCATTTTTTTCCTTACCTTTAACCAACGTTAACCTAAAGCCTATTGGTCCAATCTTGGTATTTCCCTTAAACATGGGTGAACTGCAGACTCCCAGACATAGATCGACTCTCTTTGAGTCAGGGACAGTTCCAGACTAGCCACTGTTGAATTTTAAGCACTAAGGAATGCCTGCATTCGCAATGTATGCCAGAACATTGTGCTACCTTGACTTGCATCCTGCTCCTCGCAAGCTGGTAAAGGAATATGCTGTACACATGGTTCTTTATAGGGTCAATTTTCTTCCTATTAGACTGATACCTCAGGGCAACTGGCATTGATTGAAATTAAATCTATAGTAATTCCAGGCATGAACCTCAGGAAAGCCGATAATGATTGAATCCATTGTAAGAGCCAAAGGTGTGTTGTTTATTATTTTGATGCCCTGGGGTCCAGAGGGCTGCGTATATTCTGCTTCTTCCAGTGCTCATGCGCTATTCACTGGATTGTTGGCATATGTGCAGGGGTTTCATGCGATGAGGGAACAGTTAGCCCGCATCGACTGGTATGGCGGGATAGAGACAGGGAGGGTGAATAAGGCTCTGATATTTCCTGCTGTCTGTTACATGGATGTTAGCACATAGACATTAGAACGTTACTGAAGACAATACCTTTAGCATGTTACCACAGTTGTTATCACATATGATAGACAATACCGCATGACCACAGGTGTTATGAGTCCTTTTGTGTTCATTAATAAACAGTTTAAAACACATCTGGACTTCGCTATGAACTTGCTCTAACGCATCACAATTAAGCACCTGCTTAGCCACCGAGCGGCCTTTTTTATTGATCGTAGTTGTTACATTTTAGTCACCAGAAAAATAGCTGCAGCTATAATAGAATTGAATGGACATCGTTGGAACATTTTGACTGTTTCCCCTTTTCAGTTTGGAGCGATACTGAAAACAATACGGCGGGCATGTGGGAAATGCCAAGCCTCATTCGGTCTGAGCATTGGCAACAGAGGGTCCAGGGTTTCTGATCATAGAGCAGAATCTCCTATATAAACACTGGTAGAATCATTTGCTAAGAATCACAGTGATATTAATGACTTTTTCCACAGTGGAAACTTGACCGCCATCAGAAGCAGTAGGTTTACGTTAGTAGATTGCTTCTGTGCATTTGTTGCAAGTTTGAACACAGTTTGAATGTGCTGCTGCTTGTCCATTGAGGACTGTTGATTTTGGGCTTGTGTTGTGCATGTTTGGTGGTCAAGCTCAGGGGACGGTTGGAGGGAGATGCGCAAAATGGCTGCCGCCGCAGCCAGCGTCGCTGCTTAGGCCCGAAGCATCACAGACTTGTGGGTTGTAGATCTCAAATCAGAACTGAAGCAGCTGAACCTAGATACAAGTGGTGTGAAAAGCATTCTCATTGTGAGGCTGAAACAGGCAATAGAAGAAAATGTGGTTGAGACCCTGTAAATCCACTGTAGAAGACATCGAGTGAATTTAAAGTCAGCAACTTGGAAATGATAATGCTGATGAAGTGGATGAAGATGCAAAGGATGTGCTATTCAAACTGGAGAAAGAGTCAAATATTAAGGCAACATCTGACATACAGGATGAAATACAACCAGGTGACAGTGTGTCAAATATTGGAAGCAGAAGATGCAAACAAAGTTCTTCTGAATCAAGTTCCAGAGTTTCCAGTACTACATCTGCATGTATAAAGGCTGAGGCTGAATTGGCTGCTCTTATTGTTCGAAAAGAATTGTAGAACAATTGACAAAAACTGCTTAAGAATAAATGTGCCTTGGAAGGGCAGCTGGGGCAGCTACAGCTGGAAGCAAACATTGCTGCCACTATGACCAAATTTAGGTACTAGGAGCTTCAAAGGGATCCGGTGTTGAAAGAACA
Source organism: Narcine bancroftii (assembly GCF_036971445.1). NCBI lineage: Eukaryota > Metazoa > Chordata > Chondrichthyes > Torpediniformes > Narcinidae > Narcine > Narcine bancroftii. Next base: position 180,260,398 of record NC_091472.1, read on the forward strand.
TATCTGAGGTGTCTGATGGTATGGAGTCATATTTTGAGAAAGGACAACAGAAAAAGGAAACACAGTTACAAGACATGCGTACAGATGGATGAATTCTCCCAAAGCACGGTGTTACCAATCCATAAACACCAATAATAACAACTACACAAAGATCTCAATCCAATCTCACAGCACAGCTCCCTTGACACTCCAGTCAAGCACCAGAAATCCAGGTGAATATGCGAAGGTGACATCTCCAGCTACATTATGTGCTACAAGCAACGTTGAACAGAGCAACGTATTCTCAGTCCTGGAAAGGGAAAATGAAATCACTGCCTCATTAATCAAGCTACACTGTCACTCTTCCATGCCCAAGAAGGAGTTTCAAATTTTTGATGGTGACCCACTTCAGAGCCAAGTGTTCATTGAATCATTTGAACACAGTATTGAAAGCAAGAACAAAAACTGGAGATTGTCTCTATTGCCTGGAACACTACACAGGGATCTTGTAAGGAGTTGCCTACATATGACCCATGACAAAGGATTCAGGAAGGCTTATGTTTTTACTACAGGAGCATTTTTATATACGAGTATAAAATTGCTATATCTTATATGGAGAAGGTTCTTTCATTGTCATCAATAAGACTGATGATACAAAGGTTCTACAAGCATACACCCTCTTCCTAAGAGGATGTTGAAATGCCATGAAAGATATCAACTACATGCATGAACTTGACATGCCTGCTAATATGCTAGTCATCATAAGGAAGTTGCCCAACCAGTTGAAAGATATATGGAGAACTGTGGCCTGGGAAGTCCGGGAAAAACACAATCAAAGAGCTACCTTTAAGGATATGGTGGATTTCCTTGGAAGGCAAGTGAAGATTGCAACAGAGCCAGTAGTTGGAGATAGCAAAGACATTCCAACAGTGAGAAAAGACGTAAGGATGTCCAAGTCACATCCAACAATAATAGAAAGTACAGTACACCTCTGATTATCCAAAATCAGATTCTCCAAAATTCTCAGTTATCTGAAACTTATTAAAAAATTTTGGATAAATGAGGATATCCAAAACAAATCAGAAATCCTCATTTATCCAATTGTTTTTTTTGGAGCTGAATTGATTGGGGACGCCGGTGGCAGGAGTGGACCTTGGCCCCCAGCAGCAGCAGTAGTAAACGTCCAGTGGCGGCAGAAGTGGACCTCAGGCTCCCAGTATTGGCAGGAGTAAACCTCGGGCTCCCAGCAGCAGCTGAAACCTCAGACTCCCAGCGGCAGCAGGAGCAGGACCCTCGGGCTCTTGGGCATGAGGGCCCTTGGTGGGGAAGCGTCAGCGATCGGTCGTGGCCGGCATTTTATTTTTGTTGAAAATTAAACGTTATTTTAGTGCTTAAAAAGCCTTCCCTTGTTGTTTGTTGTTGTTTAAACACCGTTACAAGTGATTTGCTGTTGCTACGGGGCTGTTTTTTTTTAAAAATGAGCAGAGCTGTTGGTTCTGTGGAGGTGGACATGCTTTGGAGATGTGTCCACAGTTGAAAGAGGGCACATAGTGAGAAAATAGTGTATGTTTTGACTGTCTGTGTAAAGGACACATCAGCAAAAACTTCAGAAAGTGACTCAGCTGCAACATATGAAGTTTTAAAGCATCCCAGAACGCTGCATATCCACTAAAGGAAGAAGGACATGAAAAAGGAGCAAGCAGAAATATTGGAAGCAGCTGAAAACAGTGCTGTAGCCTCTGTTCAGACAAGTGGTCTTACTGGGGCCGGTCAGGATAACTTAAAACTCTCAATAGTGCCTGTATAAGTCAAGGCCAGGAAGGGGAATGAAACAGTGCATACTTATTAATTCCTTGACCCAGGTAGCACTGCATCATTTTGCACAGTGGGCCTAATAAACAAGTTTAATCTTCAGGGAAGAAAGTCAAGTATTATATTGAGAACTATGGGTGAAGCAAAGGTCGTTGACACCAGCATTGTTTCAAGCTTAAAGGTTGCTGGGCTGGACAACAGCGATTTTTGCGATCTCCCAGGCATATACACTCAGAAGATTATGCCTGTGCACAAAGAAAACATCCCGCATCAAAGCGTTATTGATCAGTGGTCTCATCTACCTGAAATTGTCTCTGAGATAGAGTTGCTGATTGGTTCAGATGTACCAAAGGATCTGGAACCACTTGATGTAATATGGGCTGTGGGAGATGGACTTTACACTATCAAAACCATACGTGGTTGCTTGATTAGTGGACCATCAAGAGGAAACAAAATGATAATGCCCAGGAGAAGTCAGCGACCGGATATTAGCTGTGAAACTTGAGCCATTCAGGACTGACTTTCTTGACTGTCACAGTGACGACCAAGAATCTTCAAGAGAAGAGGAGCAGTTCTTGGATTTAGTCTCTAAATCTGCCAAGCTAGTTGATGGGCATTATTGCATTGGGTTACCGTAGAAGTGTTGCCAAACAACATACACTGAGCTTAAAGAGAAGATTCAAGAGGGATTCTTTCTTTCACTCGGACTACACCAACTTCATGTCTGATGCGATCTCCAAAGGTTATACAAAAGTACCAGATGGTGTCTTGGAACATAGTGATGGCAGAAAATGGTATCTTCCACACCATAGGGATTTGCATCCACAAAAGAAAAAAAAATGTCGAGTGGTGTTTGACCATGGAACAACATTTTGGGCAGTTTCACTAAATTCTCAGCGCTTACAGGGGCCGGACCTGACCAGAATGATAGGACTCCTAGCTAGATTCCATAAAAAACCTGTTGTCATCACTGCTGAAGCAATGTTCCAGCAGGTGAAAGTACCAAACAAAGACCGGGTCCTGTCTGGTGGCCTGATGGAGCTTAGAGTCAGAACACAGTGAAATACAGAATGACAGTACATCTATTTGCAGCAACTTCATCTCCAAGTTGTGCAAACTTTGCTCTTAGAAAGTGTGCTGAGGACAATATGAAACAATTTAGCCCTCAAACTGTAAGCACCACCATGAACAACTTCAATGTGGATGACTACCTCACATTAGCAGCTTCAAAGGAAGAATAACTCTTTATTATGAGCTAGGAGTGATTTTTTACCAAGTAGACAAGCAACAATCATTATGTGCTGGCAGAGAGAGGAAAAGAAATGAAGTATCTGGACTTGGACCATGTCAACCTTCCTGGGGAGAGGGTGTTAGTTGTACAATGGTGTGTTCAGCCTGATATTTTTAAGTTCAAAATCATCTTAAAAGACTGACGCCCCTAACAAGAAGGGGGATTCTTTTAACAGTCAATTCAATATATGATCCCCAAGGAATATTGGCTGCCAAGAAGATCCTGCAAGATTTATGTAGGAAAGAATTGGTTGAGATGATATGATACCAGACTCCATTGTACAGGAATGGATGTGTTGGATTTAGGATCTTCATAAACTGGAAGACTTTAAGGTTGATAGATGCTTCAAAGCCACAAACTTTGGAATGGTGACATCTGCTCAACTGCATCATTTTCCTGATGCGTGTGAGGACCTGTTACTGCATAATAACCATGGTCAGGCACATTGTGGGTTTGTGATGGGAAAAGCAAGAGTGGCTCCATTTAAACCAGCCACAACCCTTCGAATGGAGTTGACTGTTGCCACCATGGTGAGCAGAACGGATGCAGTGTGGAGAAAAGAGGTTCAAATGAAATGAGCGGACTCGATATTTTGGACCGAAAGCATCTCTGTGCTCAAGGTCATCAACAATAAGACCACAAGGCTCTGAACTTTCATGGCCACAGAGTTGCTGAAATTGACAACATTTCACATGCATGACAGCGGAGATGTGTTAACACAATTAATAATCCAGCAGACATGGCTTCCCGAAGTTTGAAAGTCAAATCTTTTCTGAAGAAAGAAATATAGGTGTCCGCGCCTCAGTTTTTCCTTCAGCCTCAGCAAGAGTGGCCTCAGAACCCTGATGGATTGGAAGAAATCTCAGCAAAGGACTCTGAAATCAGGAGCGTTACTGTAAATACTGCTCAATAATGTCTGAAGAAGTGGATCCAGTAACCCGCTTAATCCATTACCTCTCATCCTGGACTCGTTTGAAAAGGGCAGTAGCATGGATGGTCAGACTTCTGTATTGTACAGAAAGAGGAAACAAGCAAGTGGCATTCTTGTTCAGCTTCATCCAGATAACATCCACCAGATAGATCTGCCACAAAAGGAGATATGAAATCATGAGACTCAGGTAAAGGGTGTCTCACAGTTCAAGAACTGGGCAATGCTGAAATGGAGATCATCTGCTTTTGCCAGAAGAGATTTGCAGCTGGGACGGAGGCCACATGATGCAGAGAGAGGAGAAGGCAGAATCTCAGAGCTCCCAAGATAGAACAAAAAATAACAAAAGAAAACTTCTAAGTGAATCACCTGAATACAATTAGAGGGCGTAGGAACATGCCATGAACATAAAAATGTCAAAAAAAGGAAAGTCCCCGTCAAAAAAACAGTAAACCTTTGAAGCTGAAGACCAATGTGGAGGAGCCTTGTGGCGAGGCCGCGTCAAGGCCCGCTGAAAGAACGGCCTCTTCAAGTGAGAAGCCCGTGAAGTAGGAGGACTCAGTCCTAAAAGAAGATGTTGCCCCAGGCTGTCAGATAGTGGCAGGAAGTCCTGGAATGAGTGGTGGAGGGAGAAAGAGGTCTGGTATCCACCCACCCCCACCCCACTCCGATCACAATACAAGCGTCAGAGTGAGTAGTCCGGTGGTGCTCAAGATCTGAACGGCAGTCCCAGTGGGCGCGAGGATCATGATCTGGGGGAGTGGAGCACCACAGAGATGGACGCTAGCCAGCGCCCAAAGAGGTCATGGGGGCCTTTACCTGACCTGACCCTAAGGAAAGCGGCGCTTACTTGGGTCTTGGCCACAGATCCAGCCCCAGGTCGAGTGGAGCGGCGGGTCAGGAGGTGTCAGGCACCAGGCGTGAAAGTGAGCCCTGGCGGCAGATCCAGCGGAGTGTCCAGTATTGGATCAGCTGAAGAGGGGAGCGGCAGCAGCGAGTGTGAGGAAGTCGGTAACTGTGGTGAGGCCCCAGGCAGCAATGGACTGGAGAAGGGAGCCCCTGAGGAGCCTTAGGGCTCAGGAGGAAAGCCTCAGTGAGGCAAAGCATATAGGGTGCATTAGAGCCCTCCTTGCATGATATTATGACAGCACTCAACCTTATGAGTAGGCTTTCCCATGCTATGGATAAAAGGGCTGAGGATATGGGGAAAAAGCTAGATAAAAATGCAGGGGGCACTTACAGAATTAATGGGAAGGATATCAGAGGTTGAGGGAAGAGTGGGGGCAACAGAGGATATTATTAATAATTTGGGGAGGAAAATTGATACTGGGATCAGGTATGGGGGAAGCTAGATCCCCTTTAAAATTTCAGTAGGAGGAACAACACTAAAATAGTGGGGTGGAGAGAGGGGACCAAGGGACAGAACCCCTTATGCTTTTTTCAAACATGGATCCCCAAGGTGCTGGGTGAAAGCACACTGGGGCAGTGAGTGGAAAGGGCACATAGGTCCCTCCTTCTGAACCCAGGCCCTGGACAGAGACCGTGCTCTGTCCTGGTAAAATTATTGCGATACCAAGACAGAGAGGAAATACAGAGGGCAGCAGCAATTGGGGGAAAAAAGAGAGGGGGCCCCATGGAAATAGAGGGGAATAAGATATTCTTTTACCCCAATATCAGTGTGACACTCTTAAAGGCGAGAAAGGCGCTGGAGCCAGCAAAAAGACTAACCAAACAGAAAGGCCAGGAGTGCGTGCTGAGGTACCCGGCCACCCTGAAAGTGGTTTTACCGCGGTGAGGGGGGGAAGGAAATTTATTACAGACCCCGAGAGAGCACAACAAATGATGGAAGATTTACCCGCACTAATGAGTAAAAAGAAGAGCCCAAATCGAAATGAGAACTAATCCACAGATAGTTATAGGGACTCATTGAGAACTGCAAGGTACTCGGGTGTTTAAGTAAAAAAGATATGAGAAATAAGACTATGACAAATGGAAGTGACATTACAATTGTAATTTTTTTTGTTTAGGAGCGTGGGAGACTGAGAGAGGAGATGACGGGGGTGAATTGCACAACCTACTGTTGGGGGAGGCAGTGACAACTGATGAGAGGTAGTTACTGACCAGGGGGGGGTGGTTGGGTGTGGCATGGGGCAAAAGCTGTGATGGAAGGGTAATAGGGGATTGAACAAGTGTATTATTGTAAATGGTGTTTGTGTTTTTACTTATTTTCCTTTGGTTAGTTACCTTAGTTTTTAACTTTATCCTTGTTATTGTCCTTGTCTCTTATTGGTGAAACATGTCACCCTAAGTTATATATGTGTCTTCCTTTTATATTTCAGTGTGGTTAATTATTTTGACTTTAGTTTTTATCCTCTGGGGTCTGGTGTGGCTCGGGTACTTGAGGACGAATGCCGATATGAGGGGCTGGGTGAGGAGGGGTTTAAGGACAACAGAGGCACAAAGAAAATACTGCTATGACACCCCCTGGAGCAATGGCTAAAAGTTTAATATTTGCAAGTTTCAATGTTAACGGTCTGAATAGACAGGTCAAGAGAAAGAGAATCTTGGCATACATCAAGAAAATGGGAGTGGACCTGGCCCTCCTCCAAGAAATTCATTTAACAGAACCAGAGCACCAAAAGTTAAGGCCAGGTGTTGGCCTCCTTGTTTGGTTCGAAAGCAAGGGGGGTGGCAATTCTGACCAGGAAAAGTATTCCAGTGAGAGTGTAGGCTGTCACAACAGATAAAACCAGTAGATTCATAATGGTACACTGTCAAATATACTCAGAGTCCTGGACCCTAATGAACTTAAATGCCCCCAACGTAGATGAAAAAAAAAATTATGCAGGATATTTTCCTGAGATTGGCAGAAGCAAAAGAGAATATTCTAATTTGGGGAGATTTTAATTTTTGCCTGGACCCTGTTTTGGATAAGTCAACAAAAAGAATAGTGAAAACAAAGGTGGAACGGGCCGTTATTGGCAGTATGAGGGAGCCGAATCTGATAGATGTGTGGAGGTGGAAGCATCTGAGGGAGAAGGACAACTCCTTCTATTCAAAGCAACATGACTCCTACTCTAGAATAGATTTTTTTTTTCCTGGCTTCAGCCCATATAGAGGGTAGGATCATGGAAGCTGAGTACATGGTGAGGCTACTCTCAGATCATTTGCCTTTAGTAGTCGAGATTGAAATGCCTGATAAGCAGGAAACGGTATTTAGATGGCATCTTAATGCATTATTGCTAAAGAAGCCAGAGTTTTGTAACTTTATCAGAGCATAGATAGATTTGTCTGGGAGGCCAACTATATCTCCGCTCCAGATAAATTATTTTTATGGGACACTCTCAAAGGGTACTTGATGGATCAAATAATTAAATATATTAAAATAATGAAGAAAGAATATAGAGGGAGGTGGGTGAATTTGAACAAAAAATTGCTCATTTAGAAAAGGACTTCCAAAAGTCACACTCAGAAGATCAATACAGGGTCCTAATGAACAAAACGATGAAGTACAATAATGCTCCAAACGTATAATAGGCCATACCATGATCCAGGCAAAAATATTATGAATTGTGGGAGAGAGCCCATAAAGCATGGCAGTTGATACATGTAATACAAAGGGGGCATAGAAGGATCTCTTGCAAAACAAAAGAAATTAATGACACCTTCCGGGAATTTCATGAAGGTTTATATAAATCAAAATTGGAAGGGAGGTCCAATAAAATGGCTGAGTTTCTGAAAATATAGAGTTGCCAAACTTGGATCTGGAAGGATAGGAATGTTTAGAATGTCCTTTCATGGAAGAAGAAATAGTCCAACAAGTCTCCGGGGAAGGATGGGTTTCAATCTGAGTTCTGTAGGGAATTTAAAGATTTGTTAATACCTCTTTACATGGAGATGATAGACCAGGCAATGGAGACTCATAGATTCCCAGAATCTTTCTCAACAGCAATCATTATGATGATTTTGAAAAAGGTAAGGACCCATTAAAGCCATCCTCTTATAGACCTATTTCACTATTAAATACAGACTATAAGATAATTGCCAAAGCGCTGGCAAATAGATAAGCAAATTATTTGCCAGAAATAATTAACAAAGATCAAGTGGGCTTTGTACCAAAAAGACAGGTGGCAGATAACGTGGGCATACTATGCATAATGAACCTGGCGAAAACTAGAAATGAGAGGGGTCTCGCCATGGCTCTCGATGTAGAAAAGGCATTTGATAGATTAGAGTGGGACTTTTTATTTAATGTCCTGGAGAAAACTGGGGCTATGGCCAACTTTTATTAATTGGATAAGGGCACTATACCATGCACCCAAGGCGAAAGTTGTGACTAACAGCCTTCCCACTCACAACATCAATTAGACAGGGATGCCCACTATCTCAGCCGTTGGCTGAGGCGATTCATCAGGATCCAGACATTAAGGATTTTAAGTCGGCCAGGAGGAACGCAAGATCAGTTTATTTGCTGATGATGTATTGGTATATTTGACAGATCCAGTAAGTTTGTTGCCCAAGCTGCATTCTGCTCTGGAGAACTATGGGGAGGTCTCCAGGTACAAAATAAGTTGGTATAAAAGTGAGATTATGCCACTTACGGGAGGGGACAGTAGACAATGCAAAACAAAAATGGTTCGCTAAAGTGGCCCAAAAATGGGATTAAGTACCTAGGATTCAAAATTGATAATGACTTAAACAACCTATATAAGTTAAACTATGCCCCCTTGCTGAGATAGATTGAGGAGTAAGTAGATGGATGACCCTGGTGGGCAGGGTCAACTACGTAAAAATGTATGTGTTGCCAAGATTTCAGTATTTCTTTCAGACCATGCCTGTGGCATTTCCCAGGGGATTTTTTTAAGCCTTGCTCTCACGATTAAGAACATTCCTATGAAATGGGAAGGTAGCCAGGGTCTCTATGGAAAAATTAACATGGGACTACAGTCTGGACAGATTATGGTTGCCAGACTTTAAAAAAGACTATTGGGCTGTCCAGTCAAGGTACATTTCTTCATTCTTTGAGGGGAGAGAGGTACCATCCTGGGAACAAATTGTACTGCACTTGATGACCAAGAGAATAGCATTTATAAATGGAATGCCAAATCATTATCTGGAAAAACAGTCAGCCCCATCTTAAAACAAATTATTTGCATTTTGAGTGATATTAACTGATATTAGGAATAAAATTGGGGCTGTCTCCAAAAACACCCTTGACTGCGAACCATTTCATACCTTTGGCAGTCAGTAACAAGTTCCTAGACATCTAGCGCAAGAATGCCATCGGGTGCATGAGGAGTGTTATGAGCAGGGACAATTAATGTCATTCAAGCAGCTTAAACATTCCACTGCTACCTTCTGATAAGATCTTTTCTCCAGGACTAACTAGATCCAACCATGTCCCTTCAGTGATATAGAGACCAGGATTCGGAGGGGGAACACACAAAAATTCATTTCAGCAATGTATTTCCTGCTCCAAGTGGAAGGACCCAAATGAGGTCTTCATAAAGCGAGACAGAGATGGGAGTCTGACTTGGGAACAAGGATTAATGAGTGCTGCTGGTCCGACTTGAGTTGGATCAGCATGATCACGGTAATCATTGCAAGATACAGGATGGTGCAATACAACTTCTTGCACCAGCTGTATCTAACACTGCAAAGGATTAACTGGTCCAAGCTGGAACTGTCGGATCAGTATTTCAGATGAGGCATTGAGACAGGAACTTTTGTGCACATGACCTGGGCATGTACCAAGGTGAAGTCCTTGTAGGCAGAGTTAGGTGAAGTCCTAGAGATAATCGTAAGTAAAAACTTCCCGCAGGATCCTGAGCTGTTCCTGCTGGGTAACATGATAGATGTAAGAGTTACAATGAAGCTGTCCAAATTCCAATTTCAATTTGTAATGATCATATTGGCAGTGGCCAGGTAGTGCATAGTGGTCACCTGGAAATCTGACTCTCACCTGGAGCAAGGAGATGAAAGCCTGTGTTCTCCTGGAGAAGATTACCTACAACCTGAGAGGAAGGTGCAGCACCTTTCAAAAAATCTGGCAGCCGTACCTGAACCACATAGGAGTGCGGCTGTGAGGAGTACAATTTTCCCTTGAGGCCCAACTCATCCTAAACAAGGGGCCTGCCTTAGCCCAGCCAGGAGAAGTCAAGGAACAAAGGGAAATGGGCCTAGTTCCTCCCTGCTGCACTGGACCTAACCCATAATTCCCCAATATGGTTTATCCCTACATTTTGGGTGTTTTGTTGTTTAAATGTCTTTTCTGGTTACCCACTTGTCCATGTGTTGTGTATTTGATGTTTAGGGAATGGGGTGGGGGGTCAAAATGAAAGGATAAGGGGTATTAGGTTTGGACCAGTTTGTAAATTTGTATAGATATGACATGGATAAGTGGTAATCAATGTCAGCTTGTAACGATTATTGGTGCCAAGCTGTAAATTACCATGTCTTAACCTGAAAAACTATAAATAAAATATACAAAAAAAAGAGATTTGCAGATGAAATCTCAAGTCTGAGTAAAGGAATGAATGTTAAGAAGACTGGCACATTTGTAATCTAAACCCCATTCTGGAAAATGATGCATTAAAAGTTGATGGGAAACTTAGCAGAGCAGCAATGTCAGGAGAGATGAAACATACTAGGCATGGATTTTCACATTTCTGATCTAATTCTTCAACATGTTTATGAAGAGGTAGGTCATGTTGGTTGCGACCATATGTTATTCAGACTACTCCCAAACTATTGGATTCCTGGTGCCAATGTGTCAATCAGAAAAATGATGTTGAAATGTATTATTTGTCAGTGTATAAATGCTACTCCTGGACAACAGCAGATGGCAGATTTGCCCCTGGATCTTCCATCCCCCAGCTAGATCACACGAATGGAGGTGTATGGGAAAGATTAATTAGACCAGAGCGAAAGGTTCTCAATTCCACCCTAAATGTGCAAATTCTTGATGAGGAGGATCTTCACACAGTTTTATGTGAAGCTGAGGCTATCCTCAACTGTCATCCAATCACCAAGGCTTCTACAGATCCAAATGACTATGAAGCACTAATTCCAAACCACCTTAAGACTATGCCATAGATGCGACCGGGGCAGGTTCAGGTGGAGGCAAGTTCAGTATATGTTGGACTGGTTCTGAATATCTTCCCCAAATGCAGGAACAATAGGAATGGTCTAACATCAGACTCAACTTCACACCAAGAGACATAGTGATCATCATGGATGATTCCATGCCTCGAAATTCCTGGTTAATTAGAAAAATTGTTGAGATCATCCTGGACAAAAAAGGGACTTGTACGTTATGTTCGGATCAAGACCAAAACTGGTTTTCTGAACAGACCCATCGACAAAATCTGCCTTCTACAGGAGACAGAACTATGACTAGCCAAAAACTTACTTTATTTTGTTGTTTTTTTGGACCTTAGCCCTTCCCCACAAAACAGACTACAAAATTTACAGGTCCACAGTTTTGGTAAAGTTCACTCTTTTTCAAGGCTATGTGCTAGAAACTTGTGGCCTTGTGAAGATTGAAGAAAGAAGATCAACATAATATTGGAATTTACTGTATTTGATTGTTATTTATAATTGTGTAATTATTATTTGAGACATAGGGGCCAGTGTAAAAGCCAAAGGTGTGCTGTTTATTGTTGCTGGTTTGACTGCAGGCATTGGCAGCGTCCCAGGGTCCGCAGGCTGCACGTGTTCTTTTTCTTCCAGTGTGCACATGGGTTTTTGTCGCATGTGTGGGAGTTTCATGGAGTGAGGGAGTAGTTAGCCCATATCGACTGGTATGGCAGGATAGAGATGGGGAGGGTGAGTAAAGCTCCAATATTTTCTGTTGATCTTTATCTTTAGCACGGTAGTAATACTGTTAGTCGCATTAGCAAGGACAGTATCATTACCAAGTTCATGGACGTTACCTCATTACAATAATCGTTGCCACACTATGAGTCCTTTTGTGTTCACTAATAAACAATTTAAAATGCATCTCGACTTCATAATGAATTTATTCCAACATGTCACAGTAATTTAGCCTCCTTGCAGTTATGGACGATAGTCGCTACACCCATTATCATTGAGCCCAGGTAAATGAATTGCATAAAATTTATATTTACAGATTGTGGGGTCTCACTGGAAAAAACTACCACAAGATATTAAAAATATAGTACATTTAGTAGGGCAGTTACTTACTGGTGGTTTGAAGAATGAATGCATTAGCCTTGGGATGATACCTTGCGATGTTAAGTCCAGGACATACGCTGTATTAAATAAAAGAAGGGAAAGTGGAAGACACAAAGGGAATACTGAACTGGGATGATGTTCAGGGAGGAAAGGAGAATGGTAAAGGATATGGCAGAAAAACTTGTACTGTATAAAGAAAAATCAGTCAAAAATTGAGAACTAACAGCTCAATTCATTGGCTCTAAAATTCCACTGTGTTTCCCATATCTCCCATTGCAATTAATTAGAGTTGTCGAATCAAACAGCATGGAAAGAGGCCCTTCAGCCCATTGAGTCCATGCCCACCATCAATTTCTCAGTAACACTGATCTTACATTATTTCATTGATTCTCCCTCCATTCTGTTGGCAGAAGAGCATCTAAACACAGAAATAAATTAGACCAACTACAGTTAGATTTCTGGAGTATCTGGCAATCTGCCACTGAGGGCACAAGCTCAAATAAATGCCTGAGGTGTTCCAAGGTCACAGAAGACACCAAAGGAAAAGACAAGAAGAGTGTACTGAACTGTTAACTCCTTTTCTCTCTTTTCAGAGGTTGCCCATCCTGTTGAATTTTCACACCACTTTCATTTTTATTTCAATTTTCCAGCATTTCTTGATTTTCACTTAAATACTTGTTCATGGGTGTGTTGAAAATAATCTTTTTTTTTCTCGTAGATGTGAGAATTTCACAGTGCAATGGAGAAGGCCTTCAGGTCCATCAAATCAATCCCACATAATTGTGCTCATCTGCTCAGGTCCAGGTAATATCGCAGAGGAGGAAAAACACAAATAAAACAGAGCCCATATCTCTCAGAGGGAAAATCTAAAATAAAATATTCTTTCCAACCTCTTTAGGCAGTTGAATTTAATGTTGGACTGAGAAAAACCATGAGCAATAGGCCAGGATGTTTATCTCCAATTCAGGATGACCTTTGCTCCTTCCAAAAACAAGTCTGTTCTCTGAAAGGCAAAGAGTGAATTAGCTTTGGTTGTCTATGTCAACAAACTATTCAACAGGCCCAACTATACAACTTAGTTCTGTCGTTACTCAGACCGAGAGTTGATTCTCCCTAATCTATTGATTTGAAATATTTTTTTCTTTTCAAAATTTCAGTCAAACCATTCCATTTTTCTTAATTTCTAAAGTGAACCCTTCCAGTTTGTTAGCCCAATGATGCAGTGAGTAGAGCTTCTGTCCCATGGCTCCAGTAACCCCGGTTGAATTCTGAGGATCATGAGGGTTACAACTTTTGCAAAACCTTGGGCTTTTTTTGAATATGTGAAGGAAACCTGAATGGAGCTATTTGATTGTGTTCAACTGGGCAATAAACAAGTGCAGTGGATTAATGGAAATCTCTCTTAATGTAAGTCAGCCAGTATCTGGAACAGGCAACCAATCCATTACACCATTCAAGCCCTGGAAATGAAAATAACCACCAAATGACCAAACATGAAGCTTTGGTGATCTAATCCCAGCAAGAAAAGCAGGTTCTGAATTCTGGTTGAGGATGAAAAGACTTACAACTCCAGCATGAGTGGCAGGCCACTGAGTATGTTAGGGACGTTTACCACAAGCATGGGAACCCTGGTGATAGTTTTGTGGATGCATTGGAGAGAATGGCTTTGCTGTAAAACAGTTGCAGAGATTATTGCAGAGTTTGACCTGCCGAGTTTCTCCAGCATGGTATGTTTTTACTTCATTCGTGGCTTCTGATTACTTTTGTGTTTTACTGGAGAGGTTACTGTATACACTACCACACAGCTAACTTTTATATTAAGGCACGGGGAAATAAAATTTGGAGATATTGATATTCTCCAACACTTAGCCAAAAAAGATGATGAAATATTTTAATTTTACAGTGCAAAAATAAACATATATTCAATATACTGTACTTTTATGAGTTTACAGGACTAGATGATTGATAAACTGAAGGAAATACTGGCTAAAATTGGCACCAGCATTGGAAAAATTAACAGCAACACCAGAAATTTGATCCAATGGTGAAACACACACATTTGTAGGAAGCATAAACAGGATGGTCAATGGATCCACACAGAGGTGGGGAATACCAAATTGTTGTCCAATCTTAGGTGACCACCATCTCTATCCAGTTCCATTGATTCAAGATTTTTTTTAAATCTAACTTATAAGACATAGGAGGGGGAATTAGACCATTTGGCTCATCATGCGTCCCCCGCCATTCCATCATGGTTGATTTCCTATCCCTTTTTAACCCCCTTTCACCTGCCTTCACCCATAACCCTTGATTCCTTTCCTGATCAGAAACATAGCTACCTGCACTTTAAATATCTGCAATGACTTGGCCTCCACAACTGTCTGCGGAAATGAATTCCACAAACTCACCGCCTTCTGGGTATTCCTCCTCATTTCTGTTCTAAAGGATCTTTTTGTATTTTTGAGGCTGTGCCCTCTGCTCCCTGACTCCCCCACCATAGGAAATATCCTCTTCACATCCACTCTATCCCATTCTTACTCTGCATGCTAAACTTTCCCCTCTCGCCCCCTCCCCCCCCACCCCCCGCGGGACTCTCCATCTCCCTATCTCTCTACCTTTTGACCAATACGCTATTGCCTCTTCATCCCTCCTTAGCGTTTCCCCTTCATTCTGGTCCTTGATATACTTTGTATTATCCCTTGCCACTTTAGCCGTGATAAAGGGTCTCGACCTGAAGCATTGACTGACTCATTTCTACCATAAATGCTGACTCTCCAGCTTCCAAACATTGACTCAAGAATCCAGAGTCTGCAAATTTTGTTTCTCAAGCTGTCCCATAGTTCAGGGAGCTCATGTAATGAAAACCCTTCAGCAACAATTTTCCACTGATAATTTCTCCCTGCTCTCTCCATTTCTCACGATCTTTCCCCTGCAATGTCCCCAACTTTCCATAGGATACCTGTCTAGCAGCTGGACTGCATAAGTTGCACATTGATTCTACCACCTCTTAACTGGACTGCATCTTTCTAAATATTTCTGTAAATATAAGTGCATCACCAGTTCATTTTTTTTTGGTGACATTTGTTTTAGTTTTAGGATGATAAATCACATCCAATTAAAAACAGTTGGGCATGTTAATATTCCAGGTTTTCTGTACCCTGATTCTAGATTTTACAAGATGAGGAACAATCCTTTCAGCATTTAAACATTCTTAGGACAAGCAATTAGCTGTATTAACTCTAAATAATGCAAAGTATTTTGAACTTTTCTCCCGAAATTGTCTTGCCACTGTTTCCATATTGTGTGCAGATTTGTTTTCACATGGAGAGAAATATTAGGTTTTGAAAAGGTTCACCACAAAATTTTTTCCTCAGTTCTCCAATATCCAAAGAGTTTCATTGAGCCTTGGAGAGATAGACCAGCAACACACAGTCTGTGACAACCCACAACCACCCTGATAGGCTCTATTAATTACTCCATATCTGTAGAGTGAGAACGATAGGCTTTATTACACTTTAGACTTGTAGCTGGTCCAATTCCAAGTGCTCCATTGAGGACAGGGAGAGGGAGGTCAACCTTTATTCCAGGGTCACAAGGGGAGGAGTTACCAGCGAGCGTGTCGCCAGCGTAGGACGGGTCAGCAATTACATATTCATATTACTACATTCACCCCCTCTTTTAAAACAAATACCCCGCCGGGTTAAAAGTTCTAGAGGCTCAGCCGGTCGGGTGGTCGCTTTTGCCTGTGTGACCGGCGCAGTTCCACCAGTGGTATAATAGTCGGCTCTATTGCCAGTCATGTGTCCTGAGGCTGGGGAGGGAGGACTGGCTCCATCCGAGGTGAGGCTTGGTTGTATGTGAGGGAAATTGTAGTGGTCGGGACAGCTGGAGCAGGGTCTGAGGTGTATGGCATGGTGGGTGGGGGTGAGTCCCTGTTGGGGGCAGTATGGGTGTCGGTAGGTCCTGGTTTGAAAGGGGTTGGAAGTGGGCAGGGGTCTCCGGCACGCACCAGGTCCTGGACGGGGACCGAGTCCTTATGGCCATATGGGTACACCATGTAGGAAAACTGAGGGTTGACATGCAGGAGTTGCACCTCTTCAACCAATGGGTCGGATTTATGACACCTCTCATGTTTCCACAGCAGGATTGGTCCCAGGGATGAGAGCCAGTGCAGCAGTGTGGTTCTGGTCACCGACTTCCTGGGGAAGAAAAACATGCATTCATGTGGGGTTGCATTTGTAGCAGTGCATAACAGTGATCGGAAGGCATGAAGTGCATCTGGCAGGACTTTCTGTCATTGGGACACTGCCAAGCCTTTTGATTTAAGAGCCAGAAGGATTGCTTTCCAAACTGTGGCATTTTCTCTCTCTACCTGGCTGTTCCACCGGGGGTTATATCTGGTCGTCCTTCTAGTGGCAATGCCTCTAGCAAACAAGTATTGCTGCAGTTGGTCACTAATAAAAGAGGACCCCCGATCCTGTAGATGTAATTTGGGCACCCGAAAAGGGTAAATATGCTGTGGAGCGCCTTTATGACTGTGACTGAGGTCATGTCGGGACAGGCGATGGGAAAAGGCAACCTGGAGTACTTGTTGATGACATTCAGGAAATAAACATTCCTGTTGAATGAGGACAGAGGCCCCTTGAAATTGATGATGAGTCATTCAAAGGAAGGTGTGGCTTTAATGAGGTGTGACTTGTCGGGCTGGAAGAACTGTGGTTTGCATTCCGCACAAACATGACAGTATCTGTTCAACGACTTAACATCATCAATGGAGTTGAGGAGGTTCTGGGCTTTCACAAAGTGAAATAATCTCGTGACTCTGGGATGGCAAAGTTAATCATGGAAGACGCATGCTGGCGCACGTCCCCCAGGATAGGGCATCTCGGGTCATTGAGCATGGGAACCCTGGTGATAGTTTTGTGGATGCATTGGAGAGAATGGCTTTGCTGCAAAACAGTTGCAGAGAGTTTGACCTGCCATAACATTGGTTATCTTTGCTCCATTAAGTACACTATTTAACCTGCTAAGTTTCTCTAGCCTTGTGTTTTTATTTCAAGTACTGACCTGGTTCCCTTTTGAATGCCATAATTCTCTTCCTCATTAGTTCCTCAGGCTTAAAGACAACATGCTCCTGTATTTTTTTAATAACACCAATGATAGCATTGCAGATGCTCGCGAAGATGGAGCTGGAGGTAATTGACAAGTTGGGCTGATGATACTGTTTGTAAGATACTGTCCCTCCTGCTGACATTCTGTGTCCTCCTGATGCATGGGTTCAAGGATCATATGCTCACAGATTTCACAGGAGGACTTGAGATGACAGAATCACACACCATGATGGTGATACTCACTCTTTGTGCCCGAGTTGAGATCTCCCCACACTGGATTACCCTGAGAGTCCTGATTGGTGACCTTCATTTGGTGAAGTGGAAGTTGTCTGCATGTGGTTTCTTTTAACGGGAGGCAGTCATTGTGCACCAGCTTCTACAAGGACTTGATAATTGGAGGAACCAGGTGAGTACACTCTGCCATGAGGTTTAATGCTCATTTGTGTATGGCTTCATGCCCTTGCCTATTGCTTCCCTCCTCACTTCGCAACTCTTTCACCCACTACCTGTGCTCTCAACCACACTCTCGGATTTCAGCTCCTAAATCCAGCTGCACAGATGCCTCTGGACACAAATACTTATATTCCCAACCCCCGTTCTGGCCCTACACCTACGCATGTTTCTGATCACAGTTCTGGCTCCACATTCCCTCCCCCATCACCATAGTTCCCAACCCCATTTCCAGCCTCATTCCAAACCATAATCCTATCCCAGTTCTTCTCCACATCTTAACACAGTCCCAGTCCTGGCTCCAGCCCCACACCAGCCCAATACCCACTCACATTTCTGATGCTGGTTCCAGCATGACATTCAATACACGATTCCTTATTCAGGTTCTGCCCATATTCCTGCCTATGTCAATGGAGTTATCCAATTATCATCAACTGGGCAATAAAATAGTGGGATGAATCAATGGAATTTTTCAAAATGAAAGTCAATCACGCTCTGTAAAATTCATTACACCAAGTCTCCACTCACTGAGTGTAAGTGAAAATTACCTCCAATTGGCCTAATTGAATGCTTTGGTAATCTAATCTTGTGATAAATGGATCCACAAGGAAAACTTCTATACAAACTTCTATATCAATGACCGTTTGATTTTAAATGCAGTTCAAATGCTCCTCTCAATCTTCTTGGTTCAAGGAAAAACAAATTGCCTTACTACCTTTCCCCATTCCTGCAATTGTTCTTGTGAACCTATCCTGCCCCCTCTTCAACTACATCACATCTTTTCAGATGGGGCTGAACAAATGTTTTCTGAAGTTGTGCACAGTACTAGCCACCTGGATATCGGAAAGATATCATCAAGTGGAAAGGGTGCAGGAAAGATTCATAAGAATGTTACTGAGAATGGTCGGCCTGAATAATGAAGAGAGGCTGGATAGGCAGGAACTCTTCTCCCTGAAGCAATCAAGGCAAAGGGAAGTTCTGATAGAGGATTACAAAGTCATGAGGGACAAAGATAAGGTAAATAGTCTTTTCTTTCCCCCAGGAAAGAGTATTTAAAATTAGAGCACATAGATTTAAGGTGAAAGGAAAGATTTAAAGGAACTTGAAGCTAGTTGCACAGAGGGTGGTGGGTACCAATGAAGTGGTAGAACTGGGGGAAAGTGTAATGTATAAAATACATTTAGACAGTAACATGAATGAGACTGAATTACTGAAGAGACTCTGCAGGCCGGACAGCATCAATGGGTGGAAAAAGTCAGTCAATGTTTCAGGTTTGAGACTAAGATAGAATAGGTGAAATTACATTTCTCAAGGAAGAAGAGTGTTTGTTGGTTTAACTGAGCTTCCTCTAGTGAACCATTTTAATACCCCCCAACCATTCCTACAATAACATGTCCGATCCCAGCCTAAATTTAAACCTGAGGAACAGCACATTATATTCCTCCTGGATACCCTTAAACTTAATGGCACGAAGATTGAGCTTTCTCATTTTAAGTCACCCAACCCCATCTGATTCCACTGCTTCCATCTCTTATCTACCTAAACCTGTACTTACTTTTTAAAAAAAAAACTCTAACTTTTCATTCCCCTTGTTAGGAGTGAGAAAACAGATTCGATGGATCTCAAAAGCAAGAACTCTGAACATTGTCTTGCAGTAAATGATTTTATTTACAAAAGATGAGAATGGGAAAAGAGTAACAGGAATAACACACAAACATTCACAATTTATAGCAAATGTGGGCAAATGGTAGCAGGAATAAAGCACATAAATGCACAATTTATAGAAGAGCATGGGAAAGTTGCACTGCAGATGAAACGCACGCACGCACGCACGCACGCACGCACGCACGCACTTAACTGGATACATGAAATCAAGGAAAAATCAATACGATACCCACCACCCCTTGACTCAGTGCAGGCACGGCTGTATGCGATTAGAGACGCTAACAAAAACACTCCAAACCCTTTAACAGTGCACATCTTATCAACTATTTATCCAGTGCCATTCCACAGATCTTGGCCTGGAGTAAAGCAGGGTGATCCCTCAATGATGGCAAGGAGAGGTGTATTGTGAAGGGTTATGGCTGTCACCTGACAGCACTGTCCACTTCCTGGTCAGAAGACACACCACCTGCCAATTAAGATTTGGCCCTGCCCCACCCATAAGTGCACACCTTGTGTTGGCTAATTTAAATTCCTTTGTACTTGGCCTTGGGCCATTGGCCTTTGTAATCTGCTTAACCTTGCTGGCACCAAGACATTGTCACCCTGTAAATTACCTGGGCTGGTCCCCCAGCCCTTTATAGTTCTTCCAGCAATTCTTTGTCTACTCAATATTCCTGTGCCATTAGCTTTTGTGTTTCTCTATTACATGAATGAGAAAGGTTTAAAGGGATATGAGATGAATACTAGCTTGGTTGGCATAAACAAGTTGAGCCAAAGGGTCTAATTCCATGCTGTTAATCTCTATATCTCCATGACTCTAAGATTCCATTACCCCTTGTACTCTTTGTCCTAATGAAGCCCAGGTTCTCACATTATTGTTTAATCACTTTCTCACACGGCCCTCCCACTTAGAGTAATTCATGTACATTTTGCCCAAAATCTCAGTTCCCATTCCTCATTCAGAAAGATACCTTGTAATTTAATTGCCGATCCCCATTCTTCCAACTGATATTCCATTTTACTGTTACTTCATTTGGCATACATCCTCTCATTCTACCAGCATGTCAATAGAATTTTCAAGTCTATTCCTTTTCTCCTTGTGATCACTATACTTCCAAATTCATTGTCATTCCCTACTTGGATATTTTATTTTATGCACCCGAGTCCATCATTAAGATATATATTTAGAAAAGTGATAGTCCAAGCCTGGATCCCTGGGGAAGTCTACAGCACACTTCTCATAAGACTGGATAGTAACCATTCAATACTTCTCTCTGTTTCCTGTCATTTAGCCAATTTTTGACCCATGTTGCTTAATGGCCCTTTTATTCCATGGGCTTCATCTTGATGACTAACCAATTTTTCATTTCTAATCAAAATAACTTTTTTAAATTCATGCACACTACAGCATCAGCATTTCCCTCTTGGAAGTTATCTTTACCTCATTAAAAAATTCTGTCATTAGTTAATTTGCCTATGTCATTAATTCATATGTTCTAGACTTGTCCTACTCTAGAAAAATACAGGAGAGAGGTTTTCCATACTTTATCAAAAATTTTCAATATAGATTTAACACTGAATACTTTGGTACAACAGGAGGGAATTATTCTTCTTTGTCTTCAGTTTAGAGTCGAGCTAACTCTTTTGCCTCTCTTTTGGCGAGACATGTGATTTTACTTAAGTGGAAAGATGCTGCCCCACCTACTCATGATCAGTGGTTGCAATAGACAACAGACAATAGGTACAAGAGTAGGCTATTCGGCCTTTCAAGCCAGCACCACTATTCACTGTGATCATGACTGATCACCCACAATCAGTACCCCATTCCTGCCGTATCACAATATCCCTTGATTCCTCTATCTTTAAGAGCTTTATCTAACTCTTTCTTGAAAGCATCCAGAGTATTGGCCTCCACTGCCTTCTGAGGCACAGCATTCTACAGATCCATTTGAGAGATAAGATTAATATAGCACATAATACTATTTTTTTCTTTCTTTTCTTCTTTCTTTGGCTTGGCTTCGCGGACGAAGATCACATTTAAAAAGAAAATTAGGGAGAAATTTTAAATTACCAGAACAAAGTCTATTTGAATATCTAATGATGCATATGTTTATTGAAAGATTTATTTCTAATATGTATATCAAATTTCAAGAGTATTCAGAAAAAGGATTTATTCAAATCCAAATCCATATGGGAAAAGTTTTAAATATACAGATTCAAGGCAAAGTATGGTCAAAATTATGCTATATAAGTGTAACTAATACAATTAATGTTGGATATCAAATGGTACAATTTAATTATTTACATAAATTATATTTTACTCCATCCAAATTGCATGCACTTCATTTGAATTGTTCTGATCAATGTTTTACCTGCAGCCTCCACCACGCCGCCATCCAACTTGCCCTAATTAGCTATGGCTTAGAATTGTTAAGTAAACTGAAATTAATTAATTAAAAGATATAGATTTATTAGCCAGGCTCTTTTCTTTTTTCCTACTTTTTTGGGGAGGGAGGGGAGTGGGTGGGGGAGAGAAAATATATAAAAACTGCATTACTTTTGTGTTGTAGTTTTTATTTTTTTTTTATGTTATGGAATAATACTGTATATGTTTTAACGCAAATGGAAAATAATTTTTTTAAAGTTTTTTATTAAAATTAATAAAAATATTTTAAAAAGAAAAGTTAATTTGCCTTCAACAAATCCACACTGGCTTTGCCTCATTAAACCACATTTGCTGTTCCTATGATTGCCTTCAAAAGTTTTCCCATCACTCAAGTAAAACTGAACCTCTGGCATTTGCTGGATTTATGATTACACTCTTTTTTTGAATGAGCATATGACATTTGTAATTCTCAGACCTGAGCCATCATCCCCTGTATCTGCAGATAGTTGGAAAATAATAGCTAATATTTCTGCCATTTCTGACTTTGCCTTCTTCAGTAATTGAGCACACATTCCAAACTAAAAACAGAAATGGCTGGGCACACAAAGCAGGTCGCTTCAATCTTGTTAACAGTTTCAGGTCCGGAATCACTGGTCAAATCGGTTAGATGGATAGATTCTGTGGTTTCATGGTTCTAGAGTTTCTCCTTATTCAATTTGAATGAATTCAACATCTCAACATATCTCCCTTTAGTGAGTGTCCAGAAGTATCTTGCTCCTTGTTAAAAATTTTGAGTAATACAGTAAAAATCCTTGGTATCTGGAATTCAAGCAACGAGCAAAAAAAATGGAAAAAAATAAATTATAAAAATTAAAATAAATAAGAATAAAATAGCAGCTTAAAAAATGGAGAGTTTAAATTTTTAAAAGTAAATGATCTCTGAATTAACACATAAACCTTTGGTGATGATGGGAGCAAATATTCAGCCAGTGGAGTACCTTGATTGTGCTTTGCTCGCAGTAGCTGTTTGAATAAAGTTGTGTGAACAGCAATGACATCACTGAGGATGAAGAGCTGGTTGAATCCGTTTGTCATTGGAGTGAATTCCTTAGTTAGAATCACCTCAGTTAGAGGCTTTATTTGTAAACTTGAGGGATGGGGATTAATTATTTATAATATTTTAGTTCATCTTTCATGCAGCTCTGTAGAGGGGGAGGAACCGCAGATTCAGTGACGGTTAAATGTTTTCGAAGAATATGACTGAAAAATAAAGAAAAAGCTTTAAGGTTTATGTATTCATGTAAGTGAAATTTGTTTAGTGTAAATACAGTATTGTATAGTATTTTTGTCATTTGTCTTTCAAACTATTTATACTTAATGTGGGTATATTAGTTAAGCATTGAAAGAGCAAATCTCAAGCAACCAGAAAATACACTAATCTGCCACCTACCAATCCCCATGGGTGCCAGATACCAGGGATTTTACCGTAATTTACTCAGACTTTGTAAGCAGATCTTGCTTTGCGTCTTTGATCATCCACAGTAACCATTTATTTGTTACATAGAATAATTACATAGTTACATGCCAGATGGAATAATTATTTTGTCATGCATCCAACCAGATCATTCTCATTGTTCCTCTTATTCCCTTTTTTTAAAACTACTACCCTGAATGTCCTTTAATCAGCTTGCCTGCAGCTTTAACCTGACATCTGTAAAATTATTTGTCTTTCTGGTTTACTGTATTCACTTTTTTGGGGGGCATCTGGGAAACTCAAGCTCTAATGATCCTACCATGGGAGCATCCTAGATTGTGCCTGGACCACTTCCTCCTTCAAAGAATCCTGTTGTTCAATTAAATCTTTGACTCCATCCTTTTATTTAAGTTTGCCAGGGCACATAAATTCTCATCTGATCAGAAATGGGGCCTTCATCGCTTCACAATTGTTAGAGAGTTAAACACTGAAAGAGAACCTTTGACCCCAGTGAATTCACCCTGATCATTCTTCTTTCTTTGGCTTGGCTTTGCGGACGAAGATTTATGGAGGGGTATGTCCACGTCTGCTGCAGGCTCGTTGGTGTCCGATGCGGGACAGGCAGGCACGGTTGCAGCGGTTGCAAGGGAAAATTGGTTGGTTGGGGTTGGGTGTTGGGTTTTTCCTCCTTTGTCTTTTGTCAGTGAGGTGGGCTCTGCAGTCTTCTTCAAAGGTCATTAAGCACCAATTTAAGCATGCAACCTACCCTTATCCATTTAATTCTCCCCAAATTCTCATCACACTTCCCCTCCAGATTCTAACACTCACATTCACAAGGGGTAATTTACAAAGGCCAATTAACCACCAACCCACACATTTTGAGATGCAGATTGGATTGGCAGTAAAGAAAGCAAATGCTATGTTGGCATTCATTTCAAGAGCAATACTGTAGAAGACTAAAGAGGTGTTGACGAGGGTCTATGGGACACTAGTGAGACCTCATTTGGAGTACTGTGTGCAGTTTTGGGCCACTTAGAAGGGATGTAATGATGTTGGAGAGAGTACAGAGATTTACCAGATGATTCCTGAAATGCAAGGGCTAACATATGAGGAGCTCTTGGACTGTATTCATTGGAGTATAGAAGAATGAGAAGGGATCTCATCAAAACATGTTGGATGCTGAAAGGATTGGACAGAATAGATGTGAATATTTTCTTTGATGGGTTAGCCAGGACAATTAGAGAATACCCATTTAAAATAGAAATAAGGAGATATTTCTTTAGCCAGAGGGTCGTGCATTTGTGAATTTGTTGCCACATTCAGCTGTGGAGGCCTGATCATAAGGGGACTTTAAGGAGGAGGTTGATAGGTATCTAATTATTCAAGGTATTAAGGGAAAAGGCTGGAAATTAGAACTAGATGTGAGAATGGTTTAGTCCATGATGGAGTGGCAAAGCAGACTTGATAGGCTGAATGGCATACTTCAGTTCCTTTTCCATGCGATCTTGTGAAACAAGAGCACCTAAAGGAAACTATAGTATCCTTCAACATTGTTCTTCCATTTCCAAACCTTCCATTGTATAAACCCCAGCAACTGCTATTGCCCCATGTTGAAATTAAGATGCAGTAACTCTTTCCTACATTAACTTTTATCCAGCCTTCAAGTTAAGGATATTTTTTATTGCTTTGATCTTTGTATTGCAATCATGTTTAAAAGCTCAGCTGATTGCCTTCCTGTTTTACCTCAACTCTTTTCAGCCTCTCAATTTCATTTTGGTTTCTCAATCTATTTATTTTTCAACCTGGTCCCTGCAATTTCCCATGACCATCAGAAAGTTTGTCAAGGAAAATAATTCCCTCAAGGCAAAAGTTGCAGCTGATTTAGGTTATAATTCTGTGCAATGGTGAATCCATGTTTTCCCTCACAACAGAGGAGGCCAATTCTCAATGCAATCCACCAATCGCATCCTCCTCAACCTACTCTATCACATTTCAACCACATTCTGATTCCGTTAACACTCACCTGCATTTCAGATCTATTGTCAGATTACGAACACGACATCAAATACAACACTGAGTTTCCTTTTCCCTGCCAGTCAAGCAAAATTGCCATTAATTGTAGTGCAAAACAAATATGTAAACAAATAAAAGGACTGTAAACAGATAATAAATGTAAACAAACTGACTATGCAATACAAGGAGAGCAAAGAAAATCAATAAAGTGCACAAGTAAGAGTCCTTAAACGAGTCTCGGATTTACTTTGTCATTGAGGGTTCTGATGATAGAGAGGTAGTGTGTTCTGGATGGTGGAGGTCTTTGATGATTGATGCTGCCCTCTGACAGCAGTGTTCCCTGTAGATGTACTCAGTAGTCGTGAGGGTTTTGCCTGTGACATCCTGGGCTGTCCACCTACCTTTGGAGGGTTTTATGCTCAGAGGTATTGGTGTTCCCACACCAGACTATGATGCAACTGGTCAGCATACTTTCCACCACACCTCTGTAAAATATTGCTGGCGTTTCTGGCATACTCCTGAGGAAGTAGAGGCACTTGCATGCCATTTGTGTGTGGCATGCAGGAAATAGCGTCCTAAGATAGTGACTCCTAAGAACCTAAATTTTCATTTATCAGGGTGTGGTGATACAACCACTCCACTGGCTGCACTCCTACCAGCCTACTGCAGGTAGGCAAGCTGGGAGGCTGGCCCCACCTGGCTGGCTGTCAATCACCGGCCTGTATATAGACTCGAACCGGCCCCTTCCAGAGTCATTCGGACACATGGAGCCAGCAAAGGAAGCCAAGCCCACGTGGAGCCAGCAAAGATATTAAAACTAGTGAGTACAGAGTTTAAGCTGATTAAAGCCTGTAGTAAAGTCTTCTTGTGTTTTGTGTTTGCTTGCTGCACCACAGCACACCACACAGGGATAATATACAATAACCAAATCAAATCAAGCCAGCATGTCTGTAGTTTATGAGAGGAATTGGATTAACTAAGGAATCACCAGTGGCTACTGATAGAACATGCACAACCAGACACAGAGAGCACCCATAGTCAGGATTGGATTAGGGTCACAGCAGCGATGAAGCAGCAACTCTATTAACTGTGCCACTGTGTCACCACATTGTTGGAATTTCATTACCCTTGACTCATTCTAAACTGAGGTTCCTAAAGTCATTTTACAATTAAAATGTGATTGTACACTGCTTGTAAGCCTATTCAAATTTCACAGGAATAATTTCTTTGATTTACTTGTGTCCACGTGTGAGCAGTGAAAAAGTGGACAGCGCATCATTTTCTAAGTTACACCTTCCACGGCCCTTCAGCATGAGCCACACCTGGTACCAGATCTTGAACAAATTATTTCCACCACTCTCATAGATTATTCTCTTGTCTTATTTTCCTTTTTCCTTCCTTTTAAAATATTTTTTGATGTTTAATTAAAGAATATACAAATAATATAATTCAATATATATTATGAAGAGTTACACAAAATTAATAAAACCGTCCAGTATATTATGAGCATACACAAGTTGTAAATCATATCCATAATTCACATTCCAAGTTCGATATATTTTTATTTAAAAAAGCTAGTAACAAAAACATTATAAATAAAAGAGACAAAAAAAAGAAAAAAGGAACAAATAAAAAAAACAAGGAAAAAATAAAAAGGAGGAAAACTCAAAACCTTTGCCTAACAGTGTTGTCAGATGCTACATGATTAGTAATAAAATAAAAATGAAGATAGAAAAAAATGTGAAAAAGAACATGGAAGAGATACAAATCAGACAAGTTAATTACATTGAAGTGCAATTATAAAGTAAGAAAGTGAGCCATTAATGTCTGAAATCTTGTATCTGAATTATTAACTGAATAACAAATCTTTTCCATATTCAAACAGGACATGATGTTACCCAGCCTCTGATCATCAGAAAGTGGGGCAGCATCCTTTTGTTTAAGTAAAATTGCACACCTTGCCAAAAGAGATAGCACGACTGAACTAAAGGAAAAAAAAACAATTGTTCCCTCCCATTGTACTGAAGAGGGCCACCAAAGGGTTTGTTATTAAATATTTTTGATAGAAGTATGGAAACCTCTCTCCAGAATTGTTACAAGTCCAGAACATATGAATTAATGTCGCTTCTCCATTCTTACACTTGGCACAACAGGGACTCACAAAAGAATAGAAAAAAGACAGTTTAGCCTTCAACATTTGTGCTCTATGTACCACATTAAATTGTAATAAACCTCGATGAGCACTTAGCAAAGAGCTATTAACCAAATTAAGAATTGTGTCCCAATCCACATCCAATATAGTCAAATTTAAATCCTGTTCCCAAACATTTTTAATTTTAGTTAACAAAGTCTGATTTAAACATAAAAATGTCTCGTGTATAGTAGATATTAATCCTTTACAAGAAAACCTTAAACTAAAAAAAAAACTCATCTACAAAATTTGATCAGATTCTCTTGGGAAATCATATACTTGTAACCCATGAAAATGCTGAACTTGCAAAATATCTGAAAAATTGAGATTTGGCCAAGTTAAATTTAGCAGAAATCAGCTCAAATGATCCAAAATATCCATCAATGAACAAACTGTTAAAACTTTGAATACCCTCTCTGTACCATTTCTGAAAAGTTACATTATGTAAAGAAGGTTGAAAAAAATGATTGGATACAATAGGGCATGAAAGAGAGAAATTATGAAGTGCAAAATGTTTTCTAATCTGTGCTCAAATTCTCATAGAATATTTAACAATTGGTTAACTTGGTTGAAAATGGAAGTGAAGAACCAAGAAGCTTCAGGGGAATTCAGCTCCATTGATGCCCATAATGGGCAGTCAGAATGATTATGAAAAAAGGACCAAAATGTATATTGGCACCCAATAGTAAATAACTTTAGGCATTTTCTTTTTAAATGATTTTTATTTGCTACTGGTAGTACAGTTCTATGTTCTTTAGATTCAGTTTATGAAAATATCTTTTGGGTTAATGCTCAAAATGCACATGTGGCTGTTGGTGAGAACTCTTTTTTTTACTGAATCAAACCTAGTCCTTGCTGCTTGTGTTGTAACCCCACATGGGGAGGCTGCATATTTTAAAGATAGAAGGATATTCATTCACATTTTTCCAATTGCAGATGTTTGGCAGCGGCAAAAATTCTCCTCAAAATGAGGAATCGAGTCCACCACCAAATCCATATATGTGGTGAAAATATAAAAACCCTGAAATCTTCTCCCTGACTCTTTCAAGCCTAGAGGTGACTTAATTTTGAGTTAAACATGAAAGTTTGCAGATGCTGTGATTGTAGTAAAAACACAGGAATGCCACAGGAACTCAACAGGTCTTGCAAGAAGGGCTCAGGCCCAAAATGATCAGTTATATATCTTTACCTCTTATGGACACTGCAATTCTTGTTGAATTCCTCCTGCCCTTATTTTGCCCCAGTTATATGACACATCCTTGGACTGATATGAAGTGATTTTACTTTATTATTTGTTCAAACAATGAAGTTATGACAACATAAAGGAAAGGAGAATAATTCCCAAAAGCAATAAAGGTTTTTTAAAAAATGGTTTTTGAGCTGAATTATTCACACTTGTTGTCAGAAAAGTCACCATCTTGTTGTCTCTTAACAATGTAAAATAAAATGGCCAAAATTTGGTAAGCAAATCCTTACATAACTGAATAATCAGACTTCCATTATGCTGGAGAATTACAACATAATAATTTGGGCCATTTGAGGCTATATTAGTCTGTTCTGGGTGACAGCAATACATTTTTTTTGTTTGATGAGATTAAAAGACCAATTCAATACTCTATTTACCTGGCATCAATTAAACCAAAGGGAGTTCAACAGTTTTTCCATTGATTTTATGCTTTTTTTTCCCCTCTCTCTATCAGTGTGTGCTTTATTACCTTTTTGTTTGGCCTAGTAGAATAAACTTGTGTCTTGCATTTCAGGGACATTCATTTGTTTGCTGTCAAACAGTTAAATTAATTATTTGTGATTTGCTACCTGCTTGTTACTTTGCAACAGTTATTTGTTTACTTATGTGCCTTGGGATCAAACACAGTAGGCCACTGTCTATTTATTTACCACCCGCTATCTATTGAATGTCAGCTTTGTGTTTTTTGGAATGTTTAGTTTGGTAGAAATTGTAGTTTATCTTCACTGTCCTTCACTGACTTCTGTTTGCAGCCATCAACTGTTTTCTGGTATCACCCACGAGCCAAAGGCTCTTGCACTGTGTGTCGTTGTTTGATCCATTCACGGACTCTTGACCATTTGGCCTTTTAGCTGATATTAGATCTATAACATCAGCAAGCCTGACTGGCCATTTTATCGACAACCAAGCTGACCTTTGCTTGGCCAGCTGACATGACCTGTATTTCACTATTGGGCTGCGATGTGCGTCATAATCGCCTTGGCTGGTAGGAGCAACTGGCACTTGCAAATACGAACCAAAATCTAAAACCTGAACAAAGATCTTTTTACGATCACTGTAGCACTAAAAATGAACAAGCCTGAAGAAAACATTCTGCTGTAGGTCAACAAGGTTGCTAAACAGATGTCAGTTCAAAATAAATCATTCTAAATTTTACATGAATCTTTGAATGCAATGTAGTATGATATCCATTATTTTTTTAAACTTTGAATTTGCTCAGTTCATCTTATCTGTTATTCCAAATTGAAATTTTAAATCTTTCAAATTTGAGTTAATTTGCAGCTTTCATTTTGTTTTAAACCAAAACAGCTTTGAATTGCTTGGTGTAAGTTGCATGTAATGCAGTCCAATATGAGGGGCATAGTTTTGCAGTAAATAGAATATTGGAAAGATTCACTTGGCTTCATAATGGAAACCAGAGCACCAGTCCTCATGTTGAAGGAAGTGTTGGCAAAAATTGGGTCTGCAATAAAACTCAAAATATGCTGCACACATCCCATTCATCTTTATCAGTCACTTAGAACATCAAACACTAGAGCACAGTACAGGCCGTTCAGCCCTCAATGTTGTGCTGACCCATACATTCCTAAAAAAAGTACTAAACCCACCCTACCCTATAGCCCTCTATTTTTCCTTCATCCATGTCCCTGTTTAAGAGTCTCTTAAATGCCCCCAATTCAGCCTCCCAGGCAAGGCATTCCAGGCACCCACAACTCTTTGTGTCATAAACTTACCCCTGATGTCTATCCTCCCTAACTTTGCACTCACATCCTCTATTATTTGCCATTCCGGCCCTAGGAAATTAGCACTGACTGTACACCCTATGCCTCTCATAATCTTGTAGACTTCTATTAAGTCTCCGCTCATCCTTCTTCGCTCCAAAGAGAAAACTCACATCTCTGCTAACCTTCCCTCATAAAACTTGTTTTCCAATCCAGGCAACATCCTGGTAAATCTCCTCTGCATCCTCTCCACGGCTTCCACATTCTTCCTTTAATGAGGTGACCAGAAATGAACACAATATTCCAAGTGTGGTATCACCAGAGATTTGTAGAGTTGCAACATGACCTTTCTACTCCTGAACTCAATCCATTGTTGGCAAGTCTAATCGGGGGAGAGGGGGGATTAGGGTAACTGCAGGGGGGGGGGGGGGGGGCACAAACTTATATTTGAAGACTCACTCAGCAGGGGTGGGTAGCATGTGTCATACCTACCATGAACCTCTTCTGTGTGCCGCTGTCACATTTCACCCTCCAACATAACAGACAAACACATGTGCTTATAGCGCATGGAAATGAAATCACATCGTGCCAGTACTGCGGTTGAGAGGAGGGAACAATAATTCATTTGAGGGGCATGGGTCACGAATTCCCCCCCATGACACCAAGCTTGACTCAATCTGCCCATTAGTGAATCCCGACATCCCATAGGCCTTCTTAATTATCCTATCAACCTGTGCAGCAACCTTGAGGAAAGTATGGATTTGAACGCCAAGGTCCCTCTATTCATCCACTCTCTTAAGTAACTGAACTTTAACCCTGTACTTATCCTTCTGGTTTGTCCTTCCAAAATGTATCACCTCACACATCCAGATTGAGCTTCATCTGCCACTTTTCCGCCCAACTCTGCATCCTGTCTATATCCTGTTGTAACCTTCGACAATGTTCAGCTCCATCTACAACTCCTCCAACCTTCATGTCATCAGCAAACTTACTGATGTATCCTTCCGTCTCTTCATCCAAGTCATTTATAAAAATCACAAAGAGCGGGGTCCCAGAAAACAATCCCTGCGGCTTTCCACTAGTCACTGACCTCCAGGCAGAATACATTCCTTCCACTACTACACCTAGCAAGCCAGTTTTTTTTTATCCACACAGCCAAGGTTCCCATGCCTCATGACTTTCTGGATGAGTTCATCGTGGGGGACCTTGTCAAATGCCTTGCTAAAATCCATGTAAGACCACATCTACCACCTTATCCTCATCAATTTCTTTTGTTACCTCCTCAGAAAACTCAATTCGGCTCATGAGGCATAACCTTCAATTCACAAACCATGCTGACTAACCTTGAGTAGATGGTAGTTCTCCAAATGCCTGTAGATCCAATCCTTAAGAATCCTCTCCAATAATTTGCCTTCCACAGATGTTAGATTCACCAGTCTATAAATCTTTTTTTTAAACAAGGGGTCTACATTTGCCATTTTCCAATCTTCCGGCACACTCCCCTGCAACCAAAGATAACTGCTACTGCTCTAGCTATCTCTTCTCTCACTTCCAATAGCAACCTGGGGTACATCCAGGTTCAGCGTCAGAGGGGAGCATTCACAGGCCATGCCTCCCCCAATGAGTTATTGTGCCGCCTCCTGCCCACCTGCAGCATTAGCTTCACAGTCTCACTAGCATCAAATGGGTTCATCTCCACGCACTGTTACATCGGTAGGAGAAAGTGTGAGGAGGTTTTAGCACCTGCTTCCCCTCCCACCCCCACTGAGTGAGTTTTTGAACATCAGCTAGTGTCCCCCTCCTCCACTGCAATTCCCCAAATGCCCCCAATTAGACTTGTTCTGATGCTGACTCCCAGTATATCAAGATTTATCAATCTTGATGTTTCTAAGAAGATCCAATACTTCCTTGAGATCCACATTGTTCAGCATAGAGGCCTGTTCTATTCCGACTTCATCCTGATCAAGGTCCTTTTCTTTTGTGAATACTGAAGTAAACTATTCATTTAGGACCTCTCCAACCTCCTCCGCCTCCAGGCACATTTTTACCTCCTTCATCCTTCAGTGGCCCCACCCTCTTTCTTGTCATCCTTCTGTTTTTCACCTACTCATCGAATACTTGGGGTTCTCCTTAATCCTTCATGCCAAGGCCTTCTCAAGCCCCCATCGAGCACTCCCAAGTCCATTCTTAAGCTCCTTCCTGCCAACCATATATTTCCCATGAGCCCTTCCTGCTTCCTATATCTAACATATACTTCCTTCTTCCTCTTGATCAGCTGCCTCACCTGTTTCAACAGCCACGGATCCCTCTTCCTTGTTCCAGTGGGGCCAATCTATCCTAAACCCAGCACAAATTGTCTCCAAACTTCCTCCACATTTGTTCCGTGCTTTCACCTTTGAACACCTGTTTATAATTTACTTATAGAATAAAGTGTACAAACTCACCTCTCAGCCCAACAGCCCAGTTTTACACTTTTCAAAGGTGAACTATTTCTGACAGGTGAGATGCTGATGCAAATAAAAAGCCTCACCCAAAGGTCATTATTGCTGTCAGCTTAAGTCATTTTCAAACCATCTGCAACACAGTGAAAAATCAATTCCTGTGTCCTAGTTTTGAAGCATTTTCAGGTTTTTGCTTTTATTAAATCAATGGCTGAGATTGATTAAGCTAGCTGTTGCTCAATTGCAAAACTTCTTTTTGAGTTTTGAGTTCAGACTTTACTCCAGAGGAGTTAAGGTGCCAGCACAAATGAGAGATACAATCTTTCAAATGAGATGTTACACTCATACCTGTGTCTCAGATCTTTTGCCCACTGACGTTAATCCCATTTGCCCACATTTAGCCCATTTCCTTTCATGCCTTGCCTAATTGAGTGCCCTAAATTTCTCTTCAATGTCACAATTATATCTGAGTCCTGCACCCTACTAGTCCACCAAAGTCCAGATATCAACCACTCTCTGAGTAAAAATATTCCTCTCAAATCTCCTTTAAGACTCCTTCCTCTCACCTTAAACCAATGCCCTATTATTTTGGATACCTCTACCATAGGAAATACTATCTCCCCTATAAATTTTCAAACCAACTATCAAGCTTATAATTTTCTCTCCCTTTATTAGGTCATTCCTGAGTCTCTTTTTCCCCATGAAAACAAACACAAATGATTGAAATCTACCCAATTTCTAAAGATATCCAATCAAGGCAGTAGTGTCACCAGTGCATCTACTTTCTTCTTGTCGGCTGGTAGCCAAAACTGCATACAGTATTCCAAGTGCACTCTATCAGTGTTTTGATAAGTTCCAACATTATATTCTATGTGCAGACATACCAAGGCAAACATACCATATGCCTCCTTCACCATCCTATCTGCCTGTGTTGTCACTCTCAGTGAACCATGAACTGTGGAACTTCAATGGCCGAAAAAGTCAGATTGTACACAACTTCAGATAGACAATGAAATATATGTTCTTTCCTATGAATGTAATTGAATGAAAATACTCATGAAAAATGAATTTGTCATACCACAATGGTCTTAACTTTACTTGATAAGTGATTGCAAATGTCAGGACTCCTGTATACATGTAGAGGCCATTAATTTCTTAGCTGGATTTTGCTGACCAGTTCCTCAGCAACTTGCTCACACCTACCAAGCCTCAACCACCCATTGCATGCATTTATTCACCTACAGAAGCACCTAGTTAAGCAAATTTGGGGTTTCAAATTCATATCCTTGTTTTTACTGACCTCCGGAATCTAGAATATCTTGGGGACCTGAACCTTGACAAAAATCACAATTAATAATAATCTATAAATTTGAGTTATTCTGAAGGTGAATTATTTAAGAAGAAAAAAATAAATTAGTCCAGGCCAACAGCCCAAGGAGTTCATTGGATATGATAAGAGGAGAGGTGAGAATTGATTTTGGCTCTGTGAAAAGAGACAAACGGAAAAGGGGAGAGAGAGAGCGAGAACAAATTATAGGGAAGGTGATGGGGAAGAAGTAGTGGGGGGTTATTAATGGAAATCGGAGGTTAATGTCAATGCCACCTGATTGGAGGGCACCCAGGTGGAAGGTGAATGTTGTTCCTCTAATTTGCGGGTGGTCTCAGTGTAGTGGTGCATGAAACCATGGACAGACATGTCAGCAAGTGAATCAGATGGGGAATAGAAATGGGTGGCCATTGGGAGATCCATGCTATTGTGGCGGACAGAGCCGAGGTGCTGAACAAAGTGATCCCCCAGTCTACACCCAGTCTTTCTGGTATAGATGAACTTCTTCTTCTTACCTGTTTCCTTCCCTCTAGTTTTCTCTCTCCCTTTCTCATCTCTCCCCCCCCCCCCTTTCTCTGCCTTTTTATCTCTGTCTCCTTTCACAGAGCAAAAAAATCTCACCTTTCCTCTTGTCGTATCCAATTAACACCATTTGGCTATTGGTCTGGACTCCTCTCTCTTCCATTCTCCCCCCTTAGTCTCTTGTCTTTAATTAAGAATCCTTCCTACTTTTTGAAGAAGGGTTCAGGCCTGAAATATCAGAAATATACCTTTAACTTCTATAGCCACTCCAAGACTGGCCGAGTTCCAACAGCATTTCTGTGCATTTTTACAGCAATCACAGCATCTGTAGACTTTCGTGTTTCACTTTACTAGTTGTAGAGTCTTGGTAATACTCCAGACCACTAGAGGGAGTGGCAAAGTAGTTTGTTGCAGCTTGGTTGGATTCAAGATGGATGCCTCAACATGGTTATGAGTTCTATAGCTAATAAAGCATATTTGTTTTAAAAGAACCAGGTTTCTTTATTACAATAAAAGAAATATCATATGGTGACAGGAGTGAGAATAAGTCAATGTCAACAGAAAATATGGAGCACATAAAGGCTCCTGATGCTCTAAATTGGACTGGAAATTCTGACCATGAGTGGAGGCTGTTCAAACAAGCCATTAGACTAGATAGCAAACATGATGCATGGAAGATGACACAGCTACTTAAAGTGGTGGGCCTCAAGCACTAGAGGTTTTTGCTGAGGTAGAAGACCAGGGTAAGTTCAACAAGGGTATCGAGATATTTGATGAATACTGTTCACCAATGAAATAAGAAATGTTCAAGAGGTATGTGTTTTCCTCATGCATGCAGCTGCAGGGAGAGAGCTTTGATACATTTTTTAAATGGACTTGAAATTAAAAGCAAGAACATGCAATTTTAGATTTCTGCTAGTTTCAATGATCTGTGATCAAATTGTATTTGGGATTATTGATATGAAAGTAAGTGAGAAGTTGCTGTGAGAGAGAGAGAGTTCACCTTAGCTGGAGTTGTGAAGATATGCTGTACCAGTGAATTAGCTCTGCAGCATGCAAAGAAGCATGGTGAGTGTGCAAAAGCCAGTGCCAAAAGAAGGCACATTTGTCGCCACAGTTTGTGTCAACACACATAATCATAAAATGAGACAGAGGAAACAACAAAAAGATGGAGAGACATTCAAGTGCAAGTTATGTGACAATCAACATGCTCCAAAAAAATGCACTGCCTATGGAAAAGCCTGTAATAAGTCCAAAGGGTAGAATCACTATGCAAAGGTATGTTTTTCCGAAGGGAAAATAAACAGAAGTGAAAGTAACACACTGTACATACTGAAGAAGAAACTGCCCACAGTGATACAATTTTTGCTGGCATAGTACATACAAATAGAACAAATATTCCTTTCAAGCTGGACACAGGGGATAAGGTAAATTTGATCTGTGAGCACAACATCAGGGCAATGAAGATAAAGCCATACATCCATGCAAATCTTGCACTGCTCAAAGCCTACAATGGACAGAGCATTGACATGAGAGGTACATGTAAACTTAAGGTGAAAGTTAAAGATTTAAAAAAAAACACCACCTCAGTTTCACTGTATCCCAGATGGATATGAATCATGGCTTGGTGACAAACCATGTGAAACTTAAACCTAGTCAAGAGAGTATTCCACATTAACAGCACCAATGCATGGAATAGTGTCGAGGAAATACTGGATCAATTTCCAACCACCTTCAAGGGGTTTGAAGTTCTACCATGCACCTTTCAGATACAGTTAAAGGAAGATGCACAGCCAATATTGTGCATGTCCCAAGGCGGGTTCCAGTGCCACTAAAAGAAAATCTCAAGTAGAACTCGACTGAATGACATCACCAGGGGTCATTAAAAAAAAAAGTGGAGGAGCCCACACAATGGGTGAATTCAATGATGTGTGTCAAAAGAAGAACAGTAACCTATGCATGTGCATGGACTCAAAATATTTGAATGCCAATATAAAGAGGAAACATTATCAGATTCCACCAGGGATGAAATTACAAGTGAGGTGGCCGATGCAAAGTTTTTCACTAAATTGGATGCATCCCAGGGTTTCTGGCAAATAAAACTACATGAAGATAGCACAAATACTCAACATTTAATACATCATTTTAAAGTTCATCAGTTTTCAGATTTATTGTAAGAGTACATACGTTTTCTTTGGCTTGGCTTCGTGGACGAAGATTTATGGAGGGGTATGTCCACGTCTGTTGCAGGCTCGTTGGTGACTGACAAGTCTGATGTGGGACAGGCAGGCACGGTTGCAGCGGTTGCAAGGGAAAATTGGTTGGTTGGGGTTGGGTGTTGGGTTTTTCCTCCTTTGTCTTTTGTCAGTGAGGTGGGCTCTGCGGTCTTCTTCAAAGGAGGTTGCAGCCCGTCGAACTGTGAGGCACCAAGATGCACGATTGGAGGTGATATCAGCCTACTGGCGGTGGTCAATGTGGCAGGCACCAAGAGATTTCTTTAAGCAGTCCTTGTACCTCTTCTTTGGTGCACCTCTGTCTCGGTGGCCAGTGGAGAGCTCGCAATATGACACAATCTTGGGAAGGTGATGGTCCTCCATTCTGGAGACATGACCCACCCAGCGCAGTTGGGTCTTCAGCAGCATGGATTCGATGCTTGCAGACTCTACCAGCTCGAGTACTTCGATGTTGGTGATGAAGTCATTCCAATGAATGTTGATTGACATACAACCGAGATTTCTTTTTCCTGTCAGTGCGGAATTGATAGTGCAAAAAATAAACTGCACAGAGCAAGAACATGTAAACAGTCAAAAGAATTGTAAACAGATAATGAATGTAAACAAACTGACTATGCAATACAGGGAGAGCAAAGAAAATCAATAAAGTGCACAAATTAGAGTTCTTAAATTAGTCCCTGATTGAGTTTGTTATTGAGGAGCCTGGTAATAGAGGGGTAACAGCTGTTCCTGAACCTGGTGGTGTGAGTTTTGTGGCACCTAGACCTCTTTCCTGATGGCAGCAGTGAGAACAGTGCATGTGCTGGGTGGTGTGGGTCTTTGATGATTGCTGCAGCCCTCCAACAACAGCATTCCCTGTATATGTACTCAATAGTGGGTAGGGTTTTTCTGTAATGTCCTGGACAATATCCATTACCTTTTGGAGGGCTTTATTCTCAGGGGGATTTGGTAGTGATGCAACTGGTCAGTGCACTTCCCACCAGACATCTGTAGAAATTTGCCAGGGTTTTTGGTGTTATACCAAACCTCTACAAATCCCTGACATGCTACAGTGCATCCAGAAGTATAGATTAGAGTTAAACAGAGAGAAAATAGGGAATAATATCAGTTTGTTATGAAGTAAATCATATTTCTGGGAGATGAACTGTATGAAGCCAGACAAGAGCAAAATGAAACCAATTTTAGAGATACCAGATCCACTGGCAAAAAGGCACATTGAGAGTGCTGGGAATGATCAATTTCATTGGTAAATTCATTCCAAACTTATCTCCAAAACAATGTACCTATTACAGGACAAATGTGAATTTAAGTGGACAGGCAAACATGAGGAAGAATAGTGATGAATGAAGACCATTCTAACTACAGAACTGGTGCTTTCAACATTCTTTAACACATCCAGAAAGACAAAAATATCTACAGACACTTTAAAAGATGGAATAGGTGACATACTACTTCAGGCTGTGGGAGAAGATTGGAGGCCAGAGGCATATGAATCAAGGACAATGACCAACAATATCTGAATATCAATATGCACAGATCAAGAATGAATGTCCAGGTCTGGTCAATGGACTCGAGAAATTCCACAGTTATATGTATGGTCTACAAATATTCATGGCAGAGACAGACCACAAGCCATTAATAGCAAAAATCAAGAATGATCTCAGTGAAACGCTGCCACAAATCCAAAGACTGATGATGAAGCTACAACGTTATGACTTTGAATTGGTGTGCACACTACAGAAACGTATTGTGTTAGCTGATCCATTATCCAGGGCAATGACACAGAGTGAGCACACTAATGAGAGTTCCACAGAGACAGATGGGAATCTCCACATGAATCCGATCACTGAATCTCTTCCCATATCTGACATGAAATCCAAGCAGATCACAGCTGAAACAGAAAAGGACACAGTTCTACAGAAGGTCATCAAGAATCTGAATGAAGGATAATCTAGAGGTGAATGCCAGCCATACTACAACATCAGAGCTGAACGGAGTGTTATTAATGGACTTCTATTCAGTCAGAACACAATTATCACTCTTCAATCACTGCCACAAGAGATGCTGAAAAGGGTGCACGATGGACACCTTAGAATTGAAAAATGCAAGAGGAGGGCCAGAACTGCTGTGTAGTGGCCAGGGATAAATACTAACAGTGACAGGATGGTTTCAAGCTGTGAGACCTGTTTGAAACAGCATGCAAAGCAGAAAAAGGAACCCATAATAATAACTGATTTACCAGTAGAACCATGGCAGAAAGTTGGGATTGATCTGTTCCACACGGAAGGAAATAATTATTTGCGGTTATTGATTGTCTATTGAATTTTCCAGAAATTGTCCTGCTTTCTAGTAAGTCTGTTGCTTGTGTAATCCAATATATGAAATCGATTTTTGTAAGACACAGAATTCCTCAAATTATCTACAGTGACCATGCTACATTTGTAGAGAATTCCAGAACTTTGCAGAAGAGTATGATTTCTGACATGTGAACTCAAGTTTTCTGCATCAACAGTCAAATGGTAAAGCAGAGAAAGTAGTTCACATAGTTAAACAGCTGCTCAAGAAAGCACTAGATAGGGGCTCAGATCCATATCTAGCTCTGTTGAGTTACAGAGCCTTGTCACTTGAACATGGTGTGTCATCCACTGAGCTTCTGATGGGATGTAGACTACGCACCACATTTCCCTACTTTGCAGACCCAAACACGAACCGAGATGTCGAACGGAAACAAGACCATCTGCAAGGGAGACAAAAGACAAACTATACAAGTCAGAGACAAGCTTAGAGTTACTGGCACAACATGATACAGTGAGACTCCTAGATTCCCACACTTGGGATAAAATGGCTACTGTTTTGGAGGAAGTAAATCCAAGATCTTATACTTTCAGAAAGGAGGATTGTCAAATACTGAGAAGGAATCGAAAGAGCCTGCTGATAATGCAAGAGACACTGCAGGAACAGACAAAAACAGAAGATCCAGCCTGAACAGCAACAGAGGAAATCCCACCAGTGTTAGACAGTAGTTGACCAGCAGAGCTGACACAACCACCTGTGTTAAAAAGATCCTTACATGTTATCAAAGAACCTGACAGATTGAATCACTAAAAGAAAAAGAACTGCACACTTAAAAGGTTTGTGCTGCTGATGCTGTGTTTATGTTTGTGTTGAACTTTAAATTGAAATTAATACTATATTAGTGTGTCGTTTTTTGATTAGACATCTCAAGGGAAGGGAATGTAGTAATAGTGTACTAGTAAAACTCCTGACCACTAGAAGGAGTCAGAGACTAGTTTGTTGCAGCACAGTTGGATTTGAGATGGATGACTCCGCACGGCCATCAGTTCTATAGCTAATAAAGTATAGTTGTTTTATAAGAACCCAACTTTATTATTACAATAAAAGAAACATCACACTAGTTGCATGATATTTTCCCAGCATTTCAAACATCTTTCTCAAAGAAATAGTACTTATTTTTTTTCATTAGTGAGCTAACTGATCCTCAGCAGGAAAAGCCAAATTCAAGGAAATCTTTTGCTGGAGCAAGATTGGTTGTGACAATGAAGAAAAAGTGTGTCGTACCCCCATGTCAATCTTTCTCTGATTTATTGGCCGACTGTTCCAGAAATTTGGTAATGTACCCGATGAATAAGATATGGTCAAATAAACTGTACTCAGAATATTCCAGTTCAAGCAATGACCTCAGATGGGCAGAATAATTACAATGTTTTTTTTTAACGGTGTCTTTGAGTGGCACCATTCATGTAGCAGTTAGTGTAACACTATTACTGCACTAATAACCTGGATTTGAATCAGTGAGTTGTTTTTTTTATGTTCTTCCTGCGATCATATGGGTTTCCTCCAGGTGCTCAGGTTTCCTTGCAACCTTGAAAAACATGGGGTTTGTAGGTTAATGGGTGTATTTGGACAGCATGGGCTCATGGGCCAGAAGGGTTTGTTACAGTACTGTATCTCTAAATTAAAAATTAAAATAAAAATCAAAATGAATATTTATTCTCCAGAGGCTGGTGGTGGTATTGAGACACCACATCAACTATTGGAGTCCTTGTACCATATACTGAACAATGTTGTGCGATTTTGATTTTTGTCCTGAATTAATTGACCTTCAGAATTCCCATAAAACTGTTAAACAGTTTCTTCCTGTATTTTAACCCAACAAAAATATTTCCAATTCATGATGGCATGCATGCTACAAAAGGAAATCTTTAGGAGAAGCTATTATTTTTGTGTGCTGCCTTTATTCATCAAGATTACGGAAGGTGTGAGTTTCCATGGTACTGCCAAAAGGTAAATTGGTGAGTTAATGCTGTGTGTTTGTCATTGGCATATGTTGATGCCATTGTGCATTGGTGACAGAGAGTGCGGTTGGAGTGCCAGCAAAACATGTGTCTTTGTCCTGGATTACATTAGGTTTCTTTAGCATTGGAGTTATGCTCATCCAAGTTAGTTAAAAACATTCCTGCACATATCTGACTTTTGACCTGCAGATGTTGGAAAAACATTGAATAATCAAGGTTTAAAACTGCAATAATTTAAAAGAATGCAAGAGCTTTACTTTGACTGAGATGAAGGGAGAGTCTTAAGTTGATTATATATATAACTCGCCAGACAATTCATACCCCACGGGGAACTGTAAGGGCCGACTCTCCCTCATAAACCTCACAAACTCTGTGTGTGTGTGTGTGTGTGTGTGTGTGTGTGTGTGTGTGTGTGTGTGTGTGTGTGTGTGTGTGTGTGTGTGTGTGTGTGTGTGTGTGTGTGTGTGTGTGTGTGTATTGTGTGCATGCACATGTGGTACAACTGTATGCATGTGTGTGTGGTACAAGTGTATGTGTGTGGGTATATTGTGGGCATGTGTCAAGGTGCCTGTGTATGTGTGGGTATATTGTGTTCATGTGTGAGAGTGCCTGTGCAAGTGTACGTGTGTGTATATTGTGTGCGTGTGAGAGAGAGAGAGCACTAAATGTGTGCCATGCAGAGGGAATTGGAGATATTACCTTCTTACCTGTCTGCATGTCTGGAAGCCTGAGAACCTGTGAACAGTCTGAAAGTCACGCAGAAAAAACTGAGCAGACATGCCACTGGATTCCTGGCTGAGATTTAAGTCTGGGCTAAGTTCACTTGTGAAAATAGGAAACTATATATATTTTTTTTTAAATCAGCACAGTGCTCCCCGAAACCATCTTCCGTGGTGGTGGAGTGCAGAGTAACTCAGCATCAGTCAGAGAGCCTCCTAGTTGTCTTTAGCAGAACCTCATCACACACCACAAGGTGGACACACAATTGAGAAGAACCCCTCGACTCCCATCTGGATGTTGTGCCCCATCATGACGCCACTGATTTATTTTTCTTTTGAGCGATGTGGTTTCTTTGCAATTCATCTCTTCTTTGCTGAAGAATTCCTACTGCAGTCTTCCTGTCCCTAACAGCTGACTTCACATCTGCAGATGGTCCTAATATTGACCAAAATATTTTGGAAAGAGATTTTATGCCTAGGAAAGAAAGGCAGGGTGGATTTGAAACTCAAACATAGAGCACCCAAAGCTCAGATGTCTCAGGAATCATATTATTTGATAAAATAGGTAGATCACCAAGCTGTGCCATACCTTATAATGCAGGAGCTCCAGGCAATGCCAAGTGCTGCAATAGCCTTAATATTAGTTGCACAAGTCCCCACAGCATTGTATCTGTATGATAAGCATGGATGAACCCTTGGTGGCACTCTTTTAAACATTAAGTCATCCAAAAATAATGGAAGCTTGGCAAGGACCCAGGAGTGCAAGGAGTGGAGTCTTAGCACTGCTCGGCAGGGCCTACTGCATGCTCATGATTCCAATTTTCCATGCAGTCTTCAAATGGCCAGTTAAAGGAGCCAACAGTATTTTTTTTAAACAATCCTGCAACCACAGAGGTCTGTGGTAGCGCTGATACTTGGCAGCATACCACAAGGGTTGCAGACTCCAGGCAAGCAGCAGACTGAGGCAGGGCACCAGAAATGGAGAAAACAACCACCACTCCCCCCCCACCCTCACCTCCATTGAGAAGGAGAAGCTTGGGAGATGACCCTATGGGGAAGGTGAACGCACCAGAGGACCAGCGAGGGACTCAGTAGCTGAAGAATCCAAACATTCCGGAAACTGTTGGCAACACAGACAGTGGACTCACACAGGCTGCGGGCTGCTGGAGACGGGCTCATGGGAACTTTGCATTGGCACTGGGATTCGAAAGGGGGCAGAGGGCAATAAGAGCTCCCAAAAGGCCTTGGGCACTGAAGGCTTCCCGATCGCATCGAAGGTTTGGACCTGGAGCTCGGCCTCCCAGTGGTTTGAACTGGAGTCAGGGTGGCTGGAGAGGCTGGGGGAGCATGAGTCGAATCCACGGATGCTTGGTGTCTCTGAAGGCACTCTCCTTTGCTTCTCTTTCTCTTATTGTTTAATGAGCCAGACAATGCTCATGATGACTCTGTCTTATGGCAGACAAAAACTAAAGTATATCATTGTTACTGTATTATTACCTTGCTACATCCACTAATGGGTAAGCCACGGAAGCCTTGTTTATCAGGAACCAAAGCAATATCATTAATTTTGCAATGAACAGAGAGAATCAGTAGTGTCTTTAGATTCATCAAAGCAGAGGAATTATTGAAAGGACTCGTGTCAGTGCCCAACTTCCAAACTGCACCTGGCATGTCTGGATTGCAAGCAAATGATTTGTGTTGAGATGGGCAGTGGACTTTGATGAATGTAGTGAAGGTGGCACATATGTGCTGCATAAATGGAGGGGTTGGTGCTGGCATGCTGTTGAAAACAGGGGTAGGTGTTGACATGCAGAGTGAAAGACAGGGTTAGTATTTACATGCTGGATAA
Source organism: Narcine bancroftii (assembly GCF_036971445.1). Lineage (NCBI taxonomy): Eukaryota > Metazoa > Chordata > Chondrichthyes > Torpediniformes > Narcinidae > Narcine > Narcine bancroftii. The sequence goes on from NC_091472.1 coordinate 180,304,269, forward strand.
ATAGTATGCCTGATATTTATGCTGGATAAATGGTTGGGGGTGGTGGGGTGGGGAAGATGTCAGAATGCAGCCCAAATTGAGGAGACTGTGTCTGTCTGCTGTAAGCTCACAACACAGGTGACCCTGGGATGGGAGACACCTTCTCTCATTATCCTTCTTACAACCTTCATTCCCCCTGCATGCTGCTAATGGGAAGGTAAGATCATAATGTGACTTGCAGAAATGGTTCTCGGCAGCCAGAATAGAATTGAGAGCAATGTTTTCTTACTAGGTTTGGAGAAGGCAGAAATTTACTCCAAACCATGTTGATTGGAAATAGATCATTCTCAATAGTAATGCAAAGACTTAATTTTAACTAAATAGCACTCAAAGTAACAAAAGAGTAACAAAAAATCATCAACTTTATCTTCAACAATGTACTTTGTAGTTGGGCTACTATCAACAATTCAAATGCATGGCCATGTGTGTTGTACTGATTGCAGAGTTGTGAGCACAGTATGGTTTGAGGCGTTATTAGAACCATACTATAGAATCATAGAACATTACAATCAGAAACAGGCCCTTTTGGGCCTTCTAGTCTGTGCCAAACCATTTTTTTTTGCCTTCTCCCACTGAACTGCACCCAGTCCATAGCCCTCCATTCCTCTCCCATCCATGTACATGTCCAAATTCTTCTCAAATTTTAAAATTGAGCCCGTATTCACCACTTCAGCTGGCAGCTCGATCCAGACTCCCACCACTCTCTGTGTGAAGAAGTTCTTCTAAACCCTATCCTCTGGTTTGTCTCTCACCCACCCTCAGTAGAAAAAGCCTACCTACATTTATTCCGTCTATCCCCCTCATAATTTTCAATACCTCTATCAAATCTCCCTTCACTCTTCTACCTTGCAGAGAATAAAGTCCTAACCTTTTTAACTTTTCCCTGTATCTCAGTTCCTGAAGTCTGGGCAACATCCTACTAATTTTTTTCTGCACTCTTTCTATCTTATGAATATCTTTCCTGTACATAGGTGACCAAAACTGCACACAATTTTCCAAATTTGGCCTCACCAATATCTTATATGACTTTAACATAACATCCCACTCCTATGCTCAATACTTTGATTTATGAAGGCCAATATGTCAAAAGGTCTCTTTACATCTCTATCTACCTGCGATGCTACTTTCAGGGAATTACCGTAAATATGCGTGCATAAAGCAAAAAAATTTGTACCAAAATTCGAGCTCAAATTAGGGGTTGCATTATACACACCTATTTATGGCAGTGTGAATCAGACGGCCGAGGGGGAAGAGACACGCCAGTGCCAATCAGGCGGGCGAGGGGGGAGAGAGAAGCCAGCACAAATTGGGAGGGCGAGGGGCGGAGAGAGATGCCAGCGTGAATCGGGAGGGCGAGGGGAGGGAGAGAGATGCCAGCGCGAATCAGGCGGGTGAGGGGGGAGAGAGATGCCAGTGCGAATCTGGCAGATGAGGGGGAGAGAGACAGCAGCACGAATCGGACGGGTGAGGGGATGGGGTCGTATTATACACAGGGGTAAAAAAAATACTCCCTTTTTCCCCTCAAAAATGAGGAGGGTCGCATAATACTCGAAACGCATTATACACGCATATTTATGGTATATATCTGTATTCCCATATCTCTCTGTTCTACTGCACTCCTCAGTTCCCTACCATCCACTGTGCATTTCCTATCTTGGTTTGTCCTTCCAAAATGCAACACCTGTATTAAATTCCATTTGCCATTTTCAGTCCATTTTTCCAGCCAGTCCAGTTCCCTTTGCTGTCCACAACTCCTTCAATCTTAATGTCATTCGCAAACTTGCTGATCCGATTTACCACATTATTATCCAGATCTCTCATATAGATGAAAAACAACTATAGTCCCAGCACCGATTCCTGAGGCACACCACCAGTCACAGCCCTCCAGTTTGAGAAGGAATTATCCACCACTACTCTTTGGCTTCTTCGGTCCAGCATTGCCAAATCCAGATAACCACATCACTATAGATACCTAGCATCTGAACCTTCCTGATGAACCTCCTATGTGGGACCTGTCAAAGGCCTTACTAAAGTCCATGTAGATAATATTCACATCCTTTCCTTCATCAACTTTCCTGGTAATTTCCTTGAAGCACTCTACAAATTTGGTTAAACACGACCTACCTCATGTTGACTATCCCTGGCTATTCAAATAATTGTATATCTGATCTCTTAGAGTACCTTCCAATAATTTATCTATTACTGACATCAGCCTCACCAGCCTATAATTTCTCAGGTTACTTTTGGAGCCTTATTTTAAAAATAACACCTCAATAACATGAGCTACCCTCTACCACCATATCCATGGCTAAGGTCAATTTAAATATTTCTGCCAGAGCCCCTACAATTTCTACATGAGCCTCCCTCAAGGTCTGAGGAAATACCTTGTCAGACCCTGGGGATTTACCTATCCTTATTTGGTTTGACAGCAAGCACTTCCTCCTCTTTAATCTGTGTAGGTTCCATGACCTCACTGTGCCTGTTTCCTGAGTGATCAAGAAAACATTTAAGATTCCCCCCTCCATCTCTTTTGAATCAAAGTCGACCACTCTGATCTTTAAACGGACCAATTTTATCCCTTACCATCCATTTGCTTTTAATATACCTGTAGAAACCCTTAGGATTTTCCTTCACATTGTCTGCCAAAGCAACCTCAGTCTTCTTTTAGCCTCCTGATTTCTTTCTTGAGGTTATTCTTACATTTTTTTATACTCCTCAAGTACCTAATTTGCTCCATGTTGCCTTTATCAACTATAGACCTCTCTCTTCTTTCAAACCAGATCACCAATACTCTTATATGTTTGCTAACCTTGCCTTTAATCCTGACAGGAACATGCAAATCTGTATTCTCAAATTTTCACCTTTGAAGGTCCTGCAGTTACTTCACACATCCTTGCCTGAAAACAACTTATCGCAATCCATGCATTCTTGACCTTTTCTCATTTCCTCAAAATTAGCCTTTCTCCAATTTAGAATCTCAACCCAAGGCCAACACCTAGTCTTCTCCATAATTAACTTGCAAGTAATGGCATTCTGATCACTGGACCCAAAATGTTCTTCTTCACCTGTCCTGTCTTGGTCCCTAAACGAAGATCCAGTATTGCATTCCCTCAAGTTGGTACCTCTAAATATTGATATAGAAAACTTTCTTGAACACATCTGACAAACTGAAAGCCATCCAGCCCTTTTATAATCTGGGAGTCCAGTCAATATGTGGATAATTAAAATCCCCTACTATCACAACCTTATGTTTCCTGTAGATGTTCGCTATCTCTCAACAGATTTGCTCTTCCAATTCTTGTTGACTATTGGATGATCTATAATACAACCTCATGAGTGTGGCCATACCCTTCCCATTCCTTAGCTCCACCATATAACCTCATGAGCTCGCTGGACTGTCCTGCCTATGCACAGCAGTGATATTTTCCCTGACGAGCAATGCTACTCTTCCCCCTTTCGCCCCTTCACCCCCCCCCCCCCACCCCCACCAGCTCCTGTTCTATCATGCCTAAAGTATCGCAAGCCTGGAACACTGTGCTGCCGTTCCGGCAACCAAATTTCACTAATAGCCATGCTGTCATAATTCCATATGCCAATCCATCCTCTAAACTCATCTGCATTTCCTACAATACTCTGCATTGAAATAGATTTTTCTTAGAAAATTTCCACCAAGTACAACCCGTTGACTTCTAACGGTACATGAAATTTTCACATTGTCTTTTTCCTCCTCCACTCCTCTGTCTACTCTGGTTCCCAACACCCAAAAACCTAGTTAAACCCACCAGAGCTGCACTACTAAACCTTCCCACAAGGATATTAGCCCCCTCCAGATGCAAAACTTCCCATCAAAACAGGTCCCACCTGAGGTGATAGAGTGCTACCACCAGGAGAATTCAGAGACAGAATGTGTAGCATCTTGGGAATGCTGTTGCATCTTGGGTAGATTCAAGATGGATGCCTCCAATGAAGTCCGGCATGCATGTTCTGTCAGTGCTGTTTGCTTAGTTAATAAATCTAGTTGTTTTAAAAAGAACCCACATTTATTTATAGTAATTTTTAAAAATCACATGATAGCAGAAGTGGAGGAAACAGCCAAGGTCTGCCATACACAAGAGTGAAAGATAAAAAAAAGAAACACGTAGTTTGCATAATGAGTAACAGATGCTTCAGCAGTGAAAATATGGAGAGTTTAAAAGCTCTTAATGCTGTAAAATGGACTGGAAATATTGACCATGAGTGGAGATTGTTCAAACAAAGCTTTATGCTGTACATGCAACCCATTGGAATTGATAGTGAACTGGATACACGGAAGATTGCCCTGCTACTTACTGTGGCAGGACCTCAAGCATTAGAGGTGTTTAACACATTTGTTTTTTCCGAGGCTGAAGACCATGGCAAGTTTGACAAGATTATCAAGATGTTTGATAAACACTGATCACCAAAGAAAAATGAAACATTCGAGAGGAACATGTTTCACTCACGTTGGAAGAGAGCTTTGATACTTTTTTTAAAAATAAATTTAAAACTAAAAGCAAGAACATGCAACTTTAGACTGCTGCAAGATTCAATGATCCATGATCAAACTGTATTCAGAATTAATGATAAGAGAGGTTGCTGCAACAGCCAGAACTTACCTTGGCTGGAGCTGTGAAAATGTGCCAGTGAATTAGCTCTGCAGCACATGAACAATTCAATGGTAGTGTAAAAGCCAGTGAAAACAAAGGAATACTCATAGCTACAGTGTCCGGACACACACACACACACACAAACAACATATGAGATACAGGAAACAGCAAATTTGTGAACAACATTCAATTGTGAACAATGCAACATGAAACATGTGCCAAAGCAATGCACAGCTTATCGGAAACTCTGTAATAAGTGCAAAGGGCAGAATCACTATGCAAACCAAAGTTGTTCCAAAAGGAAACTAAACAGAAGTAAAACTGTATACACTTTAGAAGAAGCTGCACTCAGTGACACACTTTTCGTGGGCATGGTGGCACAGGAAGTGAACAGTGTCAATCTGGATAAATGGATTATATTATTGCGTACAAATGGAACAAATATTCCTTTCAAGTTCAACACAGGAGCAAAGGTAAATTTGATCTCTGAGCATGACATCAGGGCAATGAAGATAAGACCATACATCTGTACAAATCCTGTACTACTCAAAGCCGACAAAGGACAGTGCATCAACACGAAAGATACATGTAAACACAAGGAGAAAGTTAAAGGTAAAAAGCACCACCTCAGGTTCACAGTACCCAAATTGACATGAATCACTGCTTGGTGACAAAGAATATGAAAGCTTAAACCTATTCAAGACATCGTATCACATTAACACTGACCATGAACGGAAGAGTGTAGTGGAAATACTAGATCAATTTAAACACATCTTCAAGGGGTTTCGACTTCTACCATTCAGATACGGTTAAAGGAGGATGCACAGCCAATTGTGCATGGCCCAAAGTGGGCTCCAGTGCCACTAAAAGAAAATCTCAAGCAGGAACTTGACCGAATGACTGCACTAAGGAGTCATAAAGAAAGTGGAGGAGCCCACAGAATGGGTGAATTCAATGGTGAGTGTCAAAAAGAAGAACGGTGACCTACATGTGTGCATTGACCCAAAAGACTTGAATGCCAATATAAAGAGGAAACATTATTAGATCCCAACCAGGGATGAAATTACAAGTGGGATGGCCAGTGCAAAGTTTTCATTAAATTGGATGCATCCAGGGCTTCAGGCAAGTAAAACTGCATGATGATAGCATAAAATACTGTACATTTAATTCACCATTTGGCTGATAGTCCTGTCTGAGGATGCCTTTTGGAATTTCCTCAGCTTTGGAAGTGTTCCAATAGCAATGGAGAACATCTTAGAAGGCATAAATGGTGTACATGCGCACATGGATGACATGATCCTATGGGGATCCACACAGGAGCAACACACTGAGAGGCTCTGCAACACATCCAGAAGTATGGATTAAAGCTAAACAGGGCAAAATGTCAGTTTGGTGTGAAAGAAATCACCTTTCAGGGAGATAAATTGTCAGAGGCAGGTGAAGAGCAAGAGAGGAGCAAGATGAAAGCAATTTTAGAGATCCCCAGACCCACCAACACAAAAGGCACATTGAGAATGCTGGGAATGATCAATTGCATTGGTTAATTTATACCAAACCTGTCTTCCAAAACAATATGCCTAAGGAGGTTGTTATAGGACAATTGTGAATTCAAGTGGACAAACAACCACAAGAATGGGGATGTATGAAGACCATTCTAACTACAGAACCAGTTCTTTTGCGTATCCAGAAAGACGAAAATATCTACGGATGCTTCAAAAGATTGTACAGGTGTCGTACTATTTCAGGCTGCGGGAGAAGATTGTAGGCCAGTGGCATATAAATCAAGGACAATGACCAACCACATTTGAATGTCGATATGTACAGATCGAGAAAAACTGTCTAGGTCTGATCTATAGACTCGAGAAATTCCACAGTTATGTAAATGGTCTACCAACATTTGTGGCAGAGAAAGATCACAAGCCATTAAAAGTGATAAAGAAAAAAATCTCAGTGAAATGTCGGCGTCAATCCAAAGACAGATGATAAAGATACAGCATTATGACTTTGAATTGGTGTACACACCAGGGAAACTTATTGTGTTAGCTGATGTGTTATCCAGGACAATACCACAGTGAAGCACACAATGAGAGTTCCATGGAGACAGTTGGGAATCTCCATATGAATCCGATCACTGAATCTCTTCCTATTTCTGACCTGAAATCTAAGCAGTTCACAGCTGAAACAGAAAAGGACACAGTTCTACAGAAGGTCATCAAGAGTATGAATGAAGAATGGCCTAGAAGTAAATGTTAGACATACTATAACATCAGAGCTGAGCTGAGTGTTGTCAATGGGTTCCTACTTAGACAGAGCAGAATTGTCATTCTTCAGTCACTGCAACAAGAGATGGTGAAAAGGGTGCATGAGGGGCACCTTGGAATTGAAAAATGCAAGAGGAGGGCCAGAACTGCTGTTTAATGGCCAGGGATAAATGGTGACATTAATGGTTTCAAGCTGTGAGATGTTTTTGAAACATCATGCAAAGCAGAAAAAGGAACCTATGATAATAACTAATTTACCAGCAGAACCATGGTAGAAAGTTGGGACAGATCTGTTCCACTTGGAGGGAAATAAGTACTTGCTCATTATTGATTATCTATTGATCTAGCATGTCTTCTGCTTGTGTGATCCAATAATATGAAATTGATCTTTGTAATACACAGAATACCTCAAATTGGACTATGCTACAGTTGTAGAGAATTCCAGAATTTTGCAGAAGAGTATGATTTCTGTCATGAGACTTCAAGTCCTTTGCATCCACAGTCAAATTGCAAAGCAAAAAAGTTCATATAGTTAAACAGTTGCTCTAGAAAGCACTAGACAGTGGCTCAGATCCACATCCAGCTCTATTGAGTTACAGAGCTTTGCCAATTGAACATGGTGTGTCAACTACTGAGCTTCTGTGAAGACGTAGACTATGCACCACACTTCCCTACTCTGCAGACCCAAACAAGAACTGAAATGTTGAATGGAAACAAAAGTGTCTGCAAGGGAGACAAAAGGCAAACTATGACAAATCAACAAGAAGCTTAAAGCCACTGGCACAACATGCTACAGTGAGACTCAGAGATTCCAACACTTGGGACAAAAATACTACTGTTCTGGGAGAAGTAAATCCAAGATCCTACAGAGGAAAGTCAAATTCTGAGAAGGAATCGAAGGAATCTGCTGGAAATGCCAGAGATACTACAGAAACAGATAAATACAAAGGTTTCAGCCAGCAAAGAAACAGAGGAAGCACACCAGTGCTAGACAGTAGTAGACCAGCAGAACCAACACAAGCACTTGCAGACTGACACAAGCACCTATGTTAAGAAGATCCACATGAGTTGTCAAAGCACTTGACAGACTGAATCTATAAAGGAAAGGCACGCTTAAAAGTTTCTGCTGCTGATGTTCATGTTACATTTGTGGTGAACATTAAATTGAAAGAATACTGTATTAATGTGTCATGTTTGATTAAACATCTCAAGGAAAGAGGATGTAGTGATAGAGTGCTATCACAAGGATGAGTCAGAAATGGAGGGTGCAGCATCTGAGGAATGTTGCATCTTGGAAATGCTGTTGCATCTTGGGTAGATTCAAGATGAATTCCCCCACATGCTACCTGGCATGTGTATGTTCTGTCCTTAGTACTGTTTGCTTAGTTAATAAATCAAGTTGTTTTAAAAAGAACCCAAGTTTCTTTATTGTAATAAAAGAACCATCACACCATCTTCCCTGGAAGAGGCCCCAATGATCTAGAAACCTGAAGCCCTCCCTCCTGCACACCATATCTTTAGCCATGTGTTCAGCTGCATTATCTGCCTATTTCTAACCTCACCAGCATGGGTAGCAAACCTGAGATCACTGCCCTAGAAGTCCTGTCCTTCAATCTTGTGCCTAACTCCCTGAACCTTCCTTGCAGGACCTCCACACCCTTCCTACCCATGTCGTTGGTCCCTACATGGACCACGACATCTGGCTGTTCTCCCTCCCTCCCTGTTGAGAGGAGGCATTCTCTGCTCATGAAGATCTGGACAAATGGACCAAGATTTCTTTACAGATATTTGCCCTTTGAAAAGAGTTTCAAAAACAAATAATAAATTTTCATAAATAATAAGTTTTGCCTTAAGAATAAAAGAATTTGAACATTTATTTCAATCAAATAAAAGAACTCTGGCTTTTCCTGCAATGTACTTAATTCTTGGCACGAGTTCTCCCTTCAAACATTAGTTAAGAATTAGGTCATTTTATTGATTTAAAGCCAAGATTGCTTTGAACTGATACAAAGTCCTGAGAAAAATTATTCATTTAATGTGATTATTTCTATTTCATTTGTCAGCTGTGAATGAGGTTGTACATTACATACAAGCAATTTTATTTTTTTCTTCAGTCGGTTAGTCATTCCCGATATAATACTATTGTATCAGGTTTTGTGCACAATCTAGAAAAGTCAACATGTGTTGACGCATTTAACTCTGACACGTGGAAAGGGAGAAAAGTGTAAATAGTCTACTTACGAGGTGCCCAGCATTCCCTTGTTTTAGCAAAATCACAGAGCAAATTCCACAGAGCAAATGTGTAACTACAACATTTGCCATTCCAATCACAAAAATAGTCAGGTCCAGAAAATGTAGGCATGGCTAGTGAGTGCACTCCCTCCACTGTTAACACTGGACTTCTGCGTCCACTCATTGTAGGGAAATTGAATGGTTCTTAGTAAAACAAGGAACTCTGCAGACATGGCGATTGCAGTGAAAACACACCGCAATGCCGGAGGAACTCAGCCGGTCATTTTCAGTGTCCATAAAAAGCAAAGGTACATTGCTGATGTTTTGGCCCTGAGCCCTTCTTCGAGGAATGAATAGAATGAGTCAGAAGCAGGAAATCTCAGAATACAGACAGTGCTGGTTGGAGGAGGAATCCAGACCAACCAAAGATGTTAATTGGAATTGATAAGGGGAGAGAATGATGAGGGGAGAGTGAGAAGTGATTTTGGCTGTGCGAAAGGAGACAGGGAAAAAGGAGAGACAGAGCTGTGGGAAGGCGACAGAGGAAGAAGTGGGGAACGAAAGTCAGAGAAGTCTATATTAATTAATGCCATCTGGCTGGAGGGTACTCAGTCAGAAGATGATGGGTTGTTCCTCCAATTTTCGAGTGGTCTCAGTCTGGCAGTGCACAAGACCATGGACAGATATGTCAACAAGGGAATGGGATGGGGAATTGAAATAGGTGGCCACTGAGAAATGCATGCTTTTGGGGTGGATAGAGCTGAGGTGCTCAACAAAGCAATCTCCCAATCTATATCCAGTCTCCCCACAACAGGAGCATTGGATACAGTAGATGACCCTTGCTGATTCACAAGTGAAATGTTTTTTTTCACTTGGAAGGAGTTTTTGGGGCCCCAATAGTGGTGAGGGAGGACATGTGGGAGAAGGTGAAGCATCTCCTGCAGTCACAGCTGTAGGTCTCAAGGGGACGATTGGTGGGTGTGCTGCACACAATAATCACATCGACATGGAGTGATTAAATGCCTTTAATTACCAAAAACCTGAGCTTTATTGATATACTACTTGGCCATGTTCCAGGTACAGGAGCATCAGGGAGCAAGTCTGGGCACGCCAGTCTTTATTAGGAAATCCAGAGAGGAGCCAAGGGAGTGTTTTGGGAAAATCAGGGAGGTTTGGACTGGCCAAACCATACATCTAGGCGAATACCTTTCACCACATTCGGGAGGGAGGAGTGGACAAGAGAGTCATGGGGGGAGCGGTCCCTGTGGAAGGCAGAGAGGGGAGATGAGGGGTATATGTGTCTACATGGTGGGGATCATGTACTAGGTAGCGAAAATTGTGGTGGATGATGTGTTGTGTATGGAGGCTGGTGGGGTGGTAGGTGAGAACAAGGGGAATCCTGTCTTTGTAGCATGTGGGGGCGGAGGGGGCCAGGGAAGATGTGTGGGGAATGGAAGATATGCAGGTTAGTGCCAAGCTGATGGTGGTAGAGGGAAAGCCACGTTGCTTGAAGAATGAGGATATCAGCACACCACCAATTTGAGTGTCATCTGCTAGTTTAGTCATGATGTTAACTGCATTTTTGTAAAAATGTTCACATGGATTACAAACAGCAATGATCACCATTGATCACAGGACCGTAGTCAGGTAATTGGCTGTCAGTGCAGTTCTGTGAGGAATGATGGCACTCATGATATTATACATCTTTGATAATGTTACCCCTCTTTGCACATTGCCTCTGTCATTCCCAGCTAACGAAGTTCTGCAATATAGCTTTTCTTTCAACAATATTGCTTGCAGCAAATTATTCTCATTCCCCAATATCTGTTGAGATCTCTGTACCAGGCCCACTTGTTACTGGACAAAAAAGAAACAAACGGCAGAGTTGCTGTAGCGTCAATGCTGCAGACCTGGCATGGAGGGTTGTGGAGACACAGTACTACTCCACAGTATCCTACTGCCCAGTCCTCAAGTCCTCATGCCAATGGGTCCTTATAGGCTTGAAACAGGTCCTGCAACTGTTGAGGTCTGTGCCCAAGGAAGCAGCCTGTGTGCTACTAATGGACCATGATGGGCTACAGACTCTGTGGGAGCAGCGGACAGGCACAGGGTGACAGAACCAGGGGGCACATGCTGCTTTGAGAAGGAGAACCAGAGAAGACATCAGGGTACCAGCGAAGCTCTCAACATCTAGCTGCAGCCAGGTAGTGACTTGAGGTTGAAGGATCCACTCATGCTGCAGGCTACTGGAGAATGATTCATGGGAACCAGGTATCAGAACCGGGATTAGAGAGGGTGCTGAGGACAAAGGCTCCCTGAAGGGCCTTGGGTGCCTTGGCTTCCTGATAATATCAGAGGTTTGGATCTGGAGCTCGGGCTGCCAATGTTTTGACCTGGAGTGTATATGGTTACAGAAGCTGTGGGAGCACTGTAGGCAAATCCACAGACACTCAACATTTCTGAAGGCACTCTCTTTTGTTTGTCATTCTCTTATTGTTAGAGGCCCTGGGCAATGCTCATGATGACTCTTTGCCTTATGGCAAAGCATATTTTCATGTGTTTTTACGTGACAATAACAGGAACCTTGAACATTATTTCTGGCCTTGTGTTGAATGACAGAAATGCTACTGGGATGTTATTTTTTGAGCTCATTGGGCCTCCCTTTATTTGATAAGAAGAGAAATACCAGTTCAACACTATACCCAGGAGAAATAACAGTGACAAATTTTCCCCAAAGTTTCAACACTTTTTACTCACACCTACTTTTTCATCATGGTGAATGAAATGGAGCTGTATTAGATCTTAAATTTTCAACAATATTGTATTAATGTCGACATTGAGTAATATCACACAATAGCAGACAGTATGTACATCAACACGGAGTTTTGACATAAACATTGTTACAAATAAAATCACACAGACAACGAATTTGGATGTGACGGCGAGGCTCGGAGCAGTTTGATTTTGGGTGGGAGTGGCATCTGTTTTATGTTTACTGGATTGATGAGCTGTCATGGAAGCCATTTCATTAACGGCCAGCCAGTTTCATGCGTCGTTTTGAATTGAAGATGTTGAAACCTTCAGCATCAAGAGAAACATCACTACATACTGAACTTAACCATCGAGGGAGCTGTTATACTCAGGAGTGGATGGTTGGGGGGGGGGGGTAGTGGGGAATATCTATTGCTGCATTATTTCCTTCAGGTGTAGCATCAATTTTACCTTCTCATATTCCCGTTTGCAATTACCTAATCACAGAACAAATCTGAGCTTGAAAAACAGTTGTACATCACTTACTCTCAGCAACAGTTTCACAAAATTGGAATTTATTCCCTCCTTCTATTTAAAGAACAGATCTCAAAACTCCACAGCTACACAATGTTCAATGAAATATAGCAATGAAATGCATTTGAAATTAACCTGATATTGTGTACAAAATTGTTGTGATAGAATTCTAGTGACAGTCCTGGTCACTAGATGCTGTCAGCAACTAGTTTGTTAGCAGCTTTAGTTGGATTCAGGATGGATGCCTCCACACAGTTTTGATTCTATAGCTAAATATAATCATTTTAAAAGAAGTAGGTTTCTTTATTACAATGAAAGAAACATCACATGATACCAGGAGTGTACAGAGCAGTAGAGAAATGGAAAAGTGAAGATTCCTGATGCTGTAAATTGGACTGGAAATGTCAACCATGAGTGGAGGTTGTTTAAACAAAATTCATGCTCTACCTGCAAGCCATTGGAATCCATAGCAAACTTTACGCATGGAAGATTGCATTATTACTTATCGTGGTGGGATATCAAACACTTGAAGTTTTCAACACATTTGTTTCTGCTGAAGCAGAAGCCTAGGGCAAGTTCGAAAAGGTTATTGAGATATTTGATGAACACTGTTCACCAAAGAAAAATGAAACTTTCAAGAGGTATGCATTTTGCTCACGCACTCAGCTGCAGGAAGAGAGCTTTGGTACTTTTTTTAAAGGACTTAAAATTAAAAGTAAGAACATGGAATTTTTGATCTCTAAAATTAAAAGCAAGAACATGGAATTTTGAATCTCTTCTCAGAGAAAGCTCGGGATTAGAAACCCCCAGTACCGATCAATGGCGCTGTAAAGGCTTTGTGCTAACCGCTACGCCAGTGGTTCTCAACCTTTTTTTTCCCACTCACATACCACCTTAAGTAATCACAGATTACCTATAGCATAGGGTTTACTTAAGGCGGAGGCCCCGGTCCGGGCAGGGAGTGGGAGGCGGTGGCCCCAGTCCAGGTACAGGGTGAACTGCGGCGGCCTCGGCCCCGGTCCGGGCAGTATGGACCGACCTAGGAGGGGAGGCAGGCCCCTCCAGCCCGGGTAAGAAACCTGCATAGGAGAAGGCCACTCCGATATAAAACCTACGACCCAAGGACCTCGCTGCCACGTCCCAGCTTGCTTGGCCACGGCACACGAACCATGGGTGTAAAGGGTGGGGCCAGTACTGCGCGCACTGCACTCCACCTAAAAGCTCCTTTGCGCAGGCCCGAGGACAGGTCCACGTCCTCCCCCTCCACGTCCTCCCCCTCCACGTCCTCCCCCTCCACGTCCTCCCCCTCCACGTCCTCCCCCTCCACGTCCTCCCCCTCAAAAGATGCTCACAAACTCAAGCTAGCATGCTGGAACATCAGAACCATGCTAGACAAGACTGACAGCCACCGACCTGAACGTCGGTCTGCCCTCATTGCACATGAACTCCTCAGACTTGACATCGACATAGCCGCTCTCAGTGAAGTCCGCCTGGCAGATGTAGGCAGCCTCCAAGAACGCGGCGCGGGCTACACACTCTACTGGTCTGGCAAGCCTTCGGATGAACGACGCCTATCTGGTGTAGGCTTCATGGTCAAGAGCTTCATTGCCTCCAAACTCGAAAACCTTCCGACAGGCCTCTCGGACCGAATCATGTCCATGCGACTCCCACTTCAAAACAAGCGTCACATCACCCTCATCAGTGTCTATGCTCCAACCCTCCAGGCGGAACCAGCAGAAAAGAACAAGTTCTACACCGACCTGCGCAACCTCATCCAACGTACCCCTACAGCCGACAAGGTTGTCATCCTGGGCGACTTCAACGCTCGTGTCGGCAAAGACTCAGAAACCTGGCCAGGAATCCTGGGCAAGCATGGCGTCGGCAAGTGCAACGACAATGGGCGCCTCCTGTTGGAGCTCTGCGCAGAACAGCGGCTTGTCATTACAAACACCCTTTTTCAGCAGAGGGACAGCCTTAAGACCACCTGGATGCATCCCCGATCCAAACACTGGCACCTCCTGGACTACATCCTGGTGCGAGAAAGTGACAAACAAGATGTGCTCCACACCAGGGTCATGCCTAGCGCGGAATGCCACACTGACCACCGGCTGGTTCGCTGCAAGCTCAACCTTCACTTCAAGCCAAAGCCCAGGAACAATAAAGCCCCCAGAAAGAGGTTCAATGTTGGAAAACTGCAGTCAGACGAAGCGAGAGGAAACTTCCAGGCAAACCTCAAAGCAAAGCTCGACGTTGCAACCCGCCTCACGGACCCGTCCCCTGAATCCCTCTGGGATCAGTTGAAGGCTACCATACTGCAATCCACTGAAGAGGTACTGGGCTTCTCCTCCAGGAAAAACAAGGACTGGTTTGACGAAAACAGCCAGGAAATCCAGGAGCTGCTGGCAAAGAAGCGAGCTGCCCACCAGGCTCACCTTACAAAGCCGTCCTGTCCAGAGAAGAAACAAGCCTTCCGTCGCGCATGCAGCCATCTTCAGCGCAAACTCCGGGAGATCCAAAATGAGTGGTGGACTAGCCTCGCCAAACGAACACAGCTCAGCGCGGACATTGGCGACTTCAGGGGTTTCTACGAGGCTCTAAAGGCTGTGTACGGCCCCTCACCCCAAGTCCAAAGCCCGCTGCGCAGCTCAGACGGCAAAGTCCTCCTCAGCGACAAGATCTCCATCCTCAACCGATGGTCAGAACACTTCCAATCTCTTTTCAGTACCAACCGCTCAGTCCAAGATTCCGCCCTGCTCCAGCTCCCTCAACAGCCCCTAAGGCTAGAGCTGGATGAGGTTCCCACCCTGGATGAGACATATAAGGCAATCGAACAACTGAAAAGTGGCAAAGCAGCAGGTATGGATGGAATCCCCCCAGAAGTCTGGAAGGCTGGCGGCAAAACTCTGCATGCCAAACTGCATGAGTTTTTCAAGCTTTGTTGGGACCAAGGTAAACTGCCTCAGGATCTTCGTGATGCCACCATCATCACCCTGTACAAAAACAAAGGCGAGAAATCAGACTGCTCAAACTACAGGGGAATCACGTTGCTCTCCATTGCAGGCAAAATCTTCGCTAGGATTCTACTAAATAGAATAATACCTAGTGTCGCTGAGAATATTCTCCCAGAATCACAGTGCGGCTTTCGCGCAAACAGAGGAACCACTGACATGGTCTTTGCCCTCAGACAGCTCCAAGAAAAGTGCAGAGAACAAAACAAAGGACTCTACATCACCTTTGTTGACCTCACCAAAGCCTTCGACACCGTGAGCAGGAAAGGGCTTTGGCAAATACTAGAGCGCATCGGATGTCCCCCAAAGTTCCTCAACATGATTATCCAACTGCACGAAAACCAACAAGGTCGGGTCAGATACAGCAATGAGCTCTCTGAACCCTTCTCCATTAACAATGGCGTGAAGCAAGGCTGTGTTCTCGCACCAACCCTCTTTTCAATCTTCTTCAGCATGATGCTGAACCAAGCCATGAAAGACCCCAACAATGAAGACGCTGTTTACATCCGGTACCGCACGGATGGCAGTCTCTTCAATCTGAGGCGCCTGCAAGCTCACACCAAGACACAAGAGAAACTTGTCCGTGAACTACTCTTTGCAGATGATGCCGCTTTAGTTGCCCATTCAGAGCCAGCTCTTCAGCGCTTGACGTCCTGCTTTGCGGAAACTGCCAAAATGTTTGGCCTGGAAGTCAGCCTGAAGAAAACTGAGGTCCTCCATCAGCCAGCTCCCCACCATGACTACCAGCCCCCCCACATCTCCATCGGGCACACAAAACTCAAAACGGTCAACCAGTTTACCTATCTCGGCTGCACCATTTCATCAGATGCAAGGATCGACAATGAGATAGACAACAGACTCGCCAAGGCAAATAGCGCCTTTGGAAGACTACACAAAAGAGTCTGGAAAAACAACCAACTGAAAAACCTCACAAAGATAAGCGTATACAGAGCCGTTGTCATACCCACACTCCTGTTCGGCTCCGAATCATGGGTCCTCTACCGGCACCACCTACGGCTCCTAGAACGCTTCCACCAGCGTTGTCTCCGCTCCATCCTCAACATCCATTGGAGCGCTCACACCCCTAACGTCGAGGTACTCGAGATGGCAGAGGTCGATAGCATCGAGTCCACGCTGCTGAAGATCCAGCTGCGCTGGATGGGTCACGTCTCCAGAATGGAGGACCATCGCCTTCCCAAGATCGTATTATATGGCGAGCTCTCCACTGGCCACCGTGACAGAGGTGCACCAAAGAAAAGGTACAAGGACTGCCTAAAGAAATCTCTTGGTGCCTACCACATTGACCACCGCCAGTGGGCTGATAACGCCTCAAACCGTGCATCTTGGCGCCTCACAGTTTGGCGGGCAGCAGCCTCCTTTGAAGAAGACCGCAGAGCCCACCTCACTGACAAAAGGCAAAGGAGGAAAAACCCAACACCCAACCCCAACCAACCAATTTTCCCTTGCAACCGCTGCAATCGTGTCTGCCTGTCCCGCATCGGACTGGTCAGCCACAAACGAGCCTGCAGCTGACGTGGACTTTTTACCCCCTCCATAAATCTTCGTCCGCGAAGCCAAGCCAAAGAAAAAAAAAAAAAATGTGAATGGGCAAAAAAGGTTGAGAACCACTAGCGTAGTGGTTAGTGCAAAGCCTTTACAGCACCAATTATCTCGACTGGGGGTTTCTAATCCCGAGTTTCTCTGAGAAGTTTTTACATTCTCCCTGTGTCAGCATGGGTTTCCCTGGGGGCTCCAGTTTCTTCCCACTGTTCGACACAGACTCATGACCTATTACCATGCTGTATGTCTAAATTTTATAAACATTAAATGGAGTCAGGAATCAATATTGCTCAGGAGATAGCACCAGAATATCTCTCAAAATGGTGCTTTTTACCGAAAGAGATCCCTATTTAAAACATTCAAGAAATTCTATTCACTGCACAAAATTTATGGGAAAAATTTGATAAAAATCTTCATTTGACGTTTACAAAGTGCATCCAAGGACTGTCTCATATTGTCTTTTTTTTTTCTTCGAACCCTTCATGTGTCTAAAGGACTTAATGGATTAAGCTCCCCAGATATTTACAGTAGCAATACATTTCTCACACTTCTTTCTGTAACTTGTCTTCATACTTTCAAAGGCCTCAGATGGCAAAAGTTTATTGTGCACTTGGAGAGAAGGCAGATCTAAGACAAGGATGACCAGGCTGAAAAGATTTCAAGCCCCCTTCCTGGTTTTGGTTCGCATCATACCAACCTGAATGAAATTCTGGCCATGCATCCTTCTTTTTCTTTAACACCCTCCCACAACCCTCAGTACCACAAGCCTTGAGATTCCATTCTCCATCCTGTCACCACATCGCAATTCAGCCCAAGGTTTCCCTTTCTTGTTTTCCATCTCTCTCTCCTTTCACTCCAATGGCCACTGAGTAGGGTGTACAACCTATCTGCCCTCCTCACCTTCTGCAATGATGTAGCTGGTGAGAGGAAGAATGTTAACCTACGTTTTGTGCCCATGTCTTTGGAGGGAGTGGGAATTGAATCCACAATCTTGTAACTGAGAGTCACTTTTGAGAGCAGTTTCCCAGATGGGAATCCTCAATGTTAATTTGTAGCATTGGTTTCAGTAAATACTTTAAAAATATAAATGATCTATATTTCAATAGCATATCCTGCATCCTTTATGTCCTTGGGAAGGTTGCAGCAAACACATTTTTGAAGTTGGATCACAGTTGCTGTTGGATCAATGGAGAGAAGGCAATGCATTTCCAAATTATGAAGATAAGTGACTTAGAATTGAACTTGGAGGTAATTGCGATCTCTTGCACATATGGTCCTTGTCCTTCTAGATATCATGGATTGTGGAGATCCCATCGAAAACATCTTGACAAATTGCTAAAGCCACGTTGTGGATGCAACACATCGCCTGTGATGAAGGGAGGCCTTGTCAATCAGATTGCTTTTCTGGATGATATTGAGTTTGTTGTGTAGTGTCAATACAACATTCACCTTGACAAGTTGAAGAGATATTGTAAAGGGCAAAATACTGTAAAGGGCAGTAATCTTATGGTGTGAGTTCAAAGTACAATGTATTGTCAAATATATACATGACATCACATACAAATTTGAGATACTTTTTCCTGTGGGGCAGGCAGAATTTCTACATTTCAGTAGTGCAAAATGATGCAAGATCATATTCTCTGAAATTGCCAACATCAGTAGAAAGAATGGAAAGAGGGGCATTGTATGCTTTTCCCCATTGACAGGGGCATTGAATGCAAGTCATGAAGTCCTATCAAAGATGTATAAAACTTGAGTTAGGCCACACTTGGAACATTCTGGTTGCCACAATATGGAAAGAATATAGATGCTTTGGCGAGGGTGCAAGAGAGGTTAACTGGGATGCTGTATTAGTGTATGGGCTAAGAGGAGATGTTGTACAAACTTGGATCGTTTTCTCTGGAGAGGCGGAAGGGTGATCTGATAGATGTTTATACAATTATAGGAGGCACAGATGGGGTACATGAATTTTTTTCAAGTGTGGAAAGGTCCAATATTAGAATGTTGTGCCAATAGGTTTAATGCGAGAAGGCGAAAGTATGAAGGAGATTTGTGAGAAAAGTATTTGGTCCAGAGAATAGTACACACTGCCAGGAGAGGTGGAAGAAGCAGACACAACAGCAATATACAAGAGGCATTTGGTCAGATACCTGAACTGGCAAGGAATAGAGAATATAGACCAAGTGGGATTAGTTTAGATTGGCATATACTATTCTAATTGCAAGAAAATGTAGGCTTGTACATTTTACTCAGAGTTTTATAGCAATCAATCTTTTTACCCTATCTATGCCCCGTATAATTTTATGAAGGTCTATAAGGTCCCTCCTCAGCCTCCAATGCTCCAAGGAGAAAAGACCTAGTCTACTGATCTTCCTATAATTCAAGTGCTCCAGTCCCAGTAACATTCTTGTGAATTTTTTCTGCATCCTTTCCAGCCCTAATGATATCTTCAGCTATAGCTGAACTGAATAACCAGAACCACATACAATGCACACTGTAACCTCACCAATATCTACTGCAGTTGTAACAGGCAAAACTACTTGTGTACTCAATGCCCTGACCAAACACTTTCCTCACAACTGTGCAGCCTGTCACTTTCAGATCCCCAAGCTCTCTCTTCTACCACACTCTCCAGACCCCTGTGTGACTCACCCTTGTTTAAGCTGAGTTAAATACCATCTGCCATTCCCAGTTCATCCAGATTATGCTATATTTTCCCCCACACGAAAAAAAAATGTATCTTTTATTTAAATAGGTCTTTTTGTTCTGCTGTAAGCCAGTGTTAAGATTGCTCATTATGTTGCAAATTATCATCTGGTGTAATAAAGCCTGCATAAAAAACTGACATTGTCATGCAGGAATGAAGATCAATCTTGGTTCAGATTTGGAGTACCCAGTGGACTGAGTGCATTAATGCCAGCACTATCACTTCGTTGGTTTGAAAATGTTCCTATTTAATGACTAACAGGTTTCAGGGCAAAATGTTGTTGTCAATTCAGTTAAATGGGTTGTTTTAAAAATCCATTGCAGAGGAATATTTAATTCTCAGCCTTTGTGGTTTGCAGCTGCCCATCTAAATGGGTTTTAGTTCTTAAGAGTTTACTTTTTTTTTGTCTTGACGTGAATTCTGGGTACATCTGAGGAGAGGCTAGTCAAGAATGTGCTCCTGGGCTTGGATGGTTCTCCATAAAGAGCATACGAACACATGAATTAGGAGCAGGAATTCTGACTTCTCGTGCTGGTTTGGCCTTAATGTGAAATAATAAGTTTAACAAATATGCTTAAAAGATCAATGAATCAGGTGAGAATATAATTGCCTTGTCACATAGATGAGAATGTGACGGCCTTCAAATAGGACCTTCCCTTTGCTGTAGTGAGAGTAACTAACACCAAGGACACCCTGTTTTTGCCAGCTTGACTGCAGACAGCACAATGTAACATGTTGTAAAAAAAAACAAGAATTGTGCGAAACTCACAGGAAACATAGGGTCTCATGCAGACCCCTGGCTCAAAGGTGTACAAAAATGGGATGGATACTCTATGCTTTGAGTGAGGATCAGTGTGGAGAAGAAGTTACTGAACTCCCTCACTCCCACTAGTGTTAACAAGGCTGAATAAAGGAAACTGTTATATGCTTAATTGGTTCTGCTGTTTATTTTATTACAGTGTGGGCTGACTTTCACAGCAATTTCTGCCCTGTTATGGCCTGCCTGAGGTAACCTTTAACCTCACATCAAATATCTATTAGAAGTATTCCCTAAAAACATTAAGGGGCATGGGGATGTGAGGGGAACTTTTCCATCAAGGAGGAGAACATGGTGGAGGCGGGTACAATTTCAACATTTAAATAACATTTGCACAAGTAAATAGGTAGTAAACGTCTCCATGGATACAAGCTGAGATGGGCATATTTGATGGCAGAGATAAGGTGGGTTGAAGGGATGTTGCGCATCTCTATGAATTTATGAATCACAGCAACCGCAGACATGGTGGGTCAGCCAGTCTGTTCTATGTTCAAAGTTTGTGGGAGGACTGTTCCATCACTGTCTGGATTTACACTTTGAATATAATGAAATGCCATGGGAATTAATTTCATTTCTTTCCCTTGGTGATCATTTTATCACTGGAGCGGGGGAGAGGAGGTTGTGATGGAGATGTATATTGGTAAGCAATCAAGATCTAATGGGTTTAGAAAAGCCATTCAATCCAAAGCCAAATAATTGAAATTTCCTATGTGCCATAAATTAATTGATCAATAGAATTTTATCAAGCAGCCGTTGTCTTCTCATCACCACTGCACCCTGTGTAACTCATCTTCCTCCACCTGACCCCTTTTCTTTCCTTCTCACTCTCTCCCTTTGGCATTTCCTACTCCTCTCCCCATCATATTTCACCTGTCTCACCCCACCCACCCTGTCCTCTTCACACAGTTTCTGAACTAAAAGTTCAAAATTCAAATTATTCTCATAGTACATACATGACATCACATTCAACCCTGAGATTCTTTTTTCCTGGGAGCCAGACAGAATTTCTAATGACCGATAACTGTAAAGTGTACTCATGAAATGTAAACAAACTGACTGCCAATACAGAAAAAAATATTCAGTAATAAATGTTGAACAAGGAACGAGCCTGAAAAGAGTGTCTAATGGATCTGTACTAATATTGTTGTTGGAGCTCATGTTGAGCTACATTTCACATAAAAATGTCTTGGCCAAGTAAATTATAGAGTTAAATGCATTTCTAGTGCAGGAATTTTGGGTTGGAACAGGGTTACACACACCCATACAATACTTTCAGAAGCGAGGTCATCTTTCAGAGTCGTAACATCTACAAGCCAGAGTTATGTTAGAAATTGGAGCAGACAAATGTTAAAGATTCCAGTATATGGTCATGCAATTTCCAAGAATTGAGATTGTCACATTTTTTTAATTTTTTTTTTCACACTATGAACCATACTAACCAAAATACCCACAAACATTTCCCTCTTTTCTCCCCTTTCCCCCCTCCTTCCCCCCCCACCTCCCCACCCACTCAACGTTCCACCTATATGATACATTAAACCCATTAAACAATGTAATCACACAATGAAAATAAGAAATTTGTGTCTTCTACTTTTACATACTGGGTCACTTCATTTCGTATTCTACTCCTTCTCCTTCTGTCATTTTAGGGGGTGGAGGTCCATGGTAGGACTTCTCTGTTGTGTTCCATGTACGGTTCCCAAATTTGTTCAAATACTATGATGTTATTTCTTAAATTATATGTAATTTTTTCCAATGGAATACATTTATTCATTTCTATGTACCATTGCTGTATTCTCAGGCTATCTTCTAATTTCCAGGTTGACATAATACATTTTTTTGCTACAGCTAAGGCGATCATAATAAATCTTTTTTGTGCACCATCCAAATCGAGTCCAAGTTCTTTACTTCTTATATTACTTAGAAGAAAGATCTCTGGATTTTTTTGGTATGTTGCTTTTTTGTGATCACCATTTAGATGGCAAACACAAGCAATTCGATACCTAGGTATACAACTAGATAATAATCTAGGTCATCTATACAAACTAAATTATCAGCCATTAACGAAGAAATTATAAGACGACTTAGAACATTGGAAAGACTTACCATTAACACTGATAAGAAGGGTAAATCACATTAAAATGAATATCTTCCCAAGGATACATTACCTACTTCAATCGTTACCAATTCACCTAACAGAGAAATTCTTCAAGGAACTAAAGAAAATAATAAGGAAATTCTTATGGAAAGGGGGGAACCGAGGATAGCACTAGATAAATAAACAGAATGGTACAAACAAGGGGGCTTACAGCTACCAAACTTTAAGAATTATTATAGAGCAGCACAATTAAGATACCTATTAGATTTTTATCAAACAAGGGAAAAACCAGATTGGACCAGATTAGAGCTAGATAAAAATAGGGGAGAAGGTACCTGAATATATACTATATAAATGGGATGAGAAGCTGGTGCAACATAGGAATTCACCAGTACTGCACCATCTGCTCAACATTTGGAAGAAGATTCACGTAGAAAGGAATAAAACAAATTATCAACTACCAAAATTAATATTGACACAAAATCAACTAATCCCTTTCACAATAGATAACCTTTCCTTTTGAGAATGGGGGAGAAAAAGGATCAAAAGAATAGAAAATTGTTTTTTGGGAAATAAATTATTATCTTTTGAACAAATTAAGGAAAAATATGGTATAACTCATGCTACAATGTTTGCATACCACCAACTGAAAACCTACTTGAAGGACAAATTGGGAAGCAGACTGAGGTTACCAGAAGAAAGCAATTTTGAATATGTGATTACAGACACAATGATAATTAAATGATTTATATAACAAACATGTACATCAAACTGCAAGAGGAAAGAGAACGAGGAAACAAGCTGTAAACCCAAACAAAAATGCGAACAAGATCTCAACATAAAGATAAAGAATGAAACATGGGAAAAGCTATGCTCCGGAACTATGAGAAATACAATAAACACGAGGTTATGCATGATACAATATAATTGGTTACACAGGCTACACACCATGCCCCAAAAGTTAAATAAATGGGACCCAACAGTATCAGACAGATGTTTTTGTTGTAAGAAGGAAACGGGAACAACAGTACATGTAATTTGGGCATGTTAGAAAGTGGAAAAGGTTTGGGAAGATCTAAACCAAGTATTAAATAAAATCACAAAAAAAGAGATTATCTCATTGATGATGTAATGTCACGTGATTTTGAGAAATATATTGGCAAATTCAGACATTTTGAATCAGTTCAGAAATCAAGACCCTGTGGGGCACACAGGAGGTGGACCTTTGTGAAAGAAAGGGTTGAATTACAGAAACCATAATAATTGCTGTTATGTGTTACTCCCTAAAAGGGAATACAGAAAAATTGGATTTTGAAGGGAAGCCCATTTTCTGACTGCTCTTTTGAAAATAAAGAATGCAGCCTCATTGTGGATGAGAACTGAAGACATAAGACAGAAGATCTGAAAAATGACATCCTGAAAAGACAGGACTGCTCTTTTAAGAGAAGTAGCCTTGTTTTGTGCCCAGAAGATGGTCATTCCTGCTTGAAGAACATCTCTCTGAAAGACAGTTCATCAAGAGACTCATGAGTTGAAAGAGATCTGAAAATATATATATATATTTTATAAAAGTGTTTCATAATTACTTCTGAACTAATTTAAAAGGATCCTGAGGTCAACAAGATATTTGAAACTGGACTTCAAAATTTACTTTTTCAGAATCAAGTTTAAACTGTAAGGGTTTTGGACTTTAATACACACACACACATACTTGCATTTGCACATAGTGGGGTTTAAGATAGAGTTAAGTTTAGAGATAAGAAATGTTAGTTCAATAAAAACTATTATTTTGAATTTACCATTGTATAATGAATTTTTAATTGCTGTTCCTTTGTTAGCACTAATAAGGGTTTATTAGTTCATAACAAGTGTTTGAGTGAGTCTGTTCAGGGGCCTGATGGTTGAAGGGTAGCAATTATTCCTGAACCTGGTGCACACGTCCTGTGGCACATGTACTTCCTTTCTGAATGCAGCAGCGAGAACAGAGAATGTCCTGAGTGATGTGAATCCTTGACACTTGCTGCTGCTCTTTGATGGCAATGTTCTCTGTAGATTTTCTCAATGGTGGGGAGAATTTTGCCAGTGATGCACTGATCTATATCCACTAAATTTTGCAGGGCTTTTTACTCAGAGGTTTTGGTGCTCTACATCAAGCCATGATACTGCCAGTCAGCACACTTTCCACTAAACATCTGTATAAGTTTGTCAAGTTTTCTGATGACATGTTGAACCTCCACAAACTCCTGAGGAAGTAGAGGTGCTGCCATCCTTTCTTCTTGATGGCATTAAAATGGTCATGGTGACATTGAATAAGAGGCTGTTGTTAGTACACTATTCAGTCTCCTTCCTATATGTGGCTCATTGCCGCTTTTATCCAGCCTTCAACAGTGATATCGGCAGCATATTTGTATATGGTGGTGTCGTATCAAGCCACACAGCGTGTGTAAAGTGAGTAGAGTGGGGACTAACTCTGTGACCCTATGGTGCGCAAATACTGTAAAGGAGATGTTTGTCAATCCACACTAACTGAGGACTGAAGGATCCCATTCCACAGTGGTGTATTGAAGTCCAGGTCTTGGAGCTTGCGGTTCAAGTTTTGAGGGGATGATGTTGAATGCTGAATTGTAGTCAAAAAAGAGCATCCTAATGTATGCAACTTTGCTGTCCAGGTAGTGCAGGGTTTTGTGGTGATCTATTAATCTGGTTTCTATCACACCCCGTTGTTGGAATGGATCCATATCGCTGCTCAGACAGGAGCAAATATGCTTCAGCACCAGCCTATTAAGATGTTTATGACTGTGTATGTGAGTCCCACTGGTCGATAGTCATTTAAGCAATCTTCTTGGGTACCAGTACAATTGAAGCCTGTTTGAAACAGATGGGTAGCATGCCCTGTCAGGTTGAAGATATCTATGAATACACTATCTACTTGGTCAGCACAGGTTTTCAGAACTCAGCCAAGAACTCCATTCAGACCAGATGCTTTCCTTGGATACACTCTCCTGTAGGCATGTCACCTTTGGTACTGATAGTCGAGGATCCTCCTTGATCTGGTCATCAAATCAGACATAGAAGGCATTGAGCTCATCTGGGGGTGAAGCCTTGCACGGGATTTCATTTGTAACAGGTTAAGTCATTTAGGCCTTGGCCCCAATGGAAAGTCTGAACTCAAAATATTGACCATTATTTTTCCATCAGTGCTGCTTGACCCAACGGATTCCTCCAGTAGATAGTGATTGGCTTCAACTGCCAGCATCTGCAGTCTCCTGAGTTGCCTCCAGAATTTTATAGATTGTCTTTACTTCTCAATGTTATTGAGATGAGAAGAACGAGAAAATGCTTTTTTTTAAGTAAAGACAGTTCATCAAGAGACTCATGAGTTGAAAGAGATCTGAAAATATATTTTTTTTATATCAAAGTGTTTCATAATTACTTCTGAACTAATTTAAAAGGATCCTGAAGTCAACAAGATGTTTGAAACTGGACTTCAAAATTTACTTTTTCAGTATCAAGTTTAAACTGTAAGTGTTTAAATGATCTATAAAGATCCTTATATGATCTATAAAGCAGAAAAAGATTTGATAAATAGCAGAGGTGTGGCCATAAAAAAGAAAAAAAAGCATTCTAACCTGTTCCTGTAACAAGTTGCTTTGGTCAACTGTAGTAAGTTCTAAAAGTTTGAAATTAGCCTTTCAGCCAGAAGCCATCAGCATCTTCATCTCACTTCTGATAACATTATCTGGGTCAGTGGGGCTTTATGAATTTTTAAACAGTAAAGTGTTTGGTTTAAGTGCTGCCTGAATGTTAGCATTGTTTGAACAGATCCAGAACTTGAGTCATGCAAGCCAGCCCTCATTTGCATGTAGAATTTCCAAAATTTCCCATTTTGAAAGGAGTCAAAGGAGTGTTGACAGAAGATCTTTTGTCAAGTTGGATGTTAACACCGCAAAGTGCTTTCAAATCAATGAAGTGAAACTCGACTGGCATACCTTCCCCTGTTTAGACCTCTACTCTCAATACGTCCTGCTCCAAATCTTGTCAACTCTCCTTTAAAATGTCCTTTGAAACTTCCTTGGCGAAGCCTACTTCTTCCTTTTTTAATTTTTTTTTAAATTTTTCACACTGTGAACCATATCAATCAAAATACTACAAACATTTCCCTCTTAAATATACACAGTGGCATTTTCTCCCTTTTTTTCCCCCTACCTTCCCTCCCTCTTTCCCACCCCCCCCCCACCAAACCCATTAAACGTTCAACATACACAATACAATAAAACCAGTATAAGGGTATTAAAGGTTACGGAGAGAAGGCGGGGACAGGGTACTGAACTTTAAGATCAGCCATGATCTCGTTGAATGGAGGAGCAGGGTCAAATAACCTACTCCTACTCCTATCTTCTATGTTTCTATGTTTCTATATCATCACAGAAAGAAAATAAACAAGAAAATTGCGTCATCTACTTTTACACACTGGATCAGGTCATTTTGTCCTTGATAATCTTGTCAGATTTCATCGGAGTTCCTTGGTGTTTTTTTTAACTCACCTAAATCATGCATTTTGTTCCATCCTTCCCTGAATGAAAAATGGGTTCAATGTCAAGAAACTCAGAAATAGAAATTGCTTGCTGAGATAAGTGACAATTTAGCATTTTTTTTTACTGATACTGTTTGGAGCTTCACAGAAAATTGTGGAAAATGTGAATAAATCATGATCCTGGCTAAATTGATACAAAATGAGAATAGGCTGTTCAAAAATGCTGTTTGAATTACAAGTGAATGTCTGCCTAGTAAAATCAAGCAAAAGTCCATGAAAATGCAAATTACCTCAGAATATTTGTAAGTTATAGGTTTAATACATGATACCATTTCCTGAATAAGATGGTCTCTGAAAATATTTTGGAATCATTATCGTTTCCTCCAGGTGCTCTGGTTTCCTCCCACATTCCAAAAAAATGCATGGGATTTGTAGGTTAATTGGTCACATAGGTATCTTTGGGTGATGTGGGCTTGTGGGCCAGAAGGGCTTGATGCCATGCTGTATCCCTAAATACAATAAAAAGGTGGTACAGTTAGTGTCGCGGTTAGTGTAATGTTTTACAGCGCCATCTACCGGGATTCAAATCCCGCATTCTTTGTAAGGAGTCTGCACATTCTTCCCATATCTGCGTGTATTTCCTCCATGGGCTCTGATTTCCGCCCACCCTTCAAAATGTACCTGGGTTGAAGGTCAATTGGGTGGCACGGGCTCGTGGGCCTGTTACCATGCTGTATGTCTAAATTTAAATTCATATCCTGCCCAAGTGTAAACAGTTTTGTAAATAAAATTAAGTCTAGTTCTCTTGAGTCTGTACCATCTGCTTTCTCCCAATCAAGCTGGACTTCCAGCATCTTTGTACAATCTGTCGTTAGCATTAGACAACAGCCAAAGCTGAAGAAAATCTAAACCAGCAGTAACATCATTATGAAAATGAAATACCACCTACTGCAGGCTGTTGTTATTTCAAGGCTGTGAGACCAGGACATTCATAAATGCCTGGAAGAGAAAGTTGAGACCTTTGAAATGCTTTGCAGTAAATATTCACTGTTTCCAATTAAGACCGAAGACAGGCACAATTAAGACACATGCCATAGAAAGACAGATGGAACTCTGCATGCAAAAAATTGCTGCACTTATTTCCAAAGAAAACAAGAAAGATGAGAAGGTTCATGAAACAATTTGAAAACCAAAAAAAATCTTCAGATGTTGGGTATCTGAAAAAAATAATCTAAAAGTGCTTGAAATAGAGGAGGGAGCAGCTATGGAAAGTGAGAGTAACTTCCTGATCTTGTAACAGTGTTGCAGATTTATGTCACACAGATCTTTAATAACTTAAAAAAAAATCACTGTTTTAGCAAGATTTAGCATTGGCAAAAATTAAATACAGTAAAGTCCCTGGTTTCTGGCACCTATGGGGATTAGTAGATGCCTGATAAGTGTGTTTTCTGTTTGCTTGAGCCTTGATCTCAATGCATAATACACCTGCATAAAGAATAAACAGTTTAAAAGGCAAAACACCTTACTGTACTTCAACTGAACAAATTTTACTTCCATGAATATATAAACCTGAAAACCTTTAACTTTATTTTCAGTCATATTGCTTGAAAACATTTAACTGTTGCTGTATCTGCTGGTTCCTGCCCTCCATGGTGCTGCCCAAGAGATGAACAAGTTTACAGATAAAGCCTCAGGCTAGGGCAACTCTTACTAAGCAAGGCTAAGAGGACACTTTAAGAGTCACCACATTGCCAAGTAGAATCAACCAGCTGGGTAACGTCACTTCTGTTTCACACAACTTTATTCAAACAGCTGCTATGAGCAAAGCACAACCAAGGTGCTCCAAACACACAACTTTATTCAAACAGCTGCTACGAGCAAAGCACAACCAAGGTGCTCCAAACACACAACTTTATTCAAACAGCTGCTACGAGCAAAGCACAACCAAGGTGCTCCAAACACACAACTTTATTCAAACAGCTGCTACGAGCAAAGCACAACCAAGGTGCTCCAAATACACAACTTTATTCAAACAGCTGCTACGAGCAAAGCACAACCAAGGTGCTCCAAACACACAACTTTATTCAAACAGCTGCTACGAGCAAAGCACCAAGGTGTTCCATTGGTGAAGATTGTATCAAACATTCAGCCAAAGTTTCATGATACTTCAGAGAACATTTATTTTTACAATTTTAAATTTACCTATTTTTACCTGTTATTTTGTTCTAACATAGAAAATTACAGCAAAGTTCATGCCATTCAGCCCTCGATGTTGTGTCAACCTATATATTCTAACAAAAAAACCCTTCCCATCTTGTAACCCTCTATTTTTCTTTCATCCATGTGTCTGTCTATGAAACCCTTAAATGCCCCTAATGTTTCAGCCTCCACCTCCATCCCTGGCAAGGCATTCCAGACACCTTTTCTGTGTAAAAAATACTTACCTCTGATGTCTCCCCTAGGCTTTTCTCCCTTCACTATGTAGAGATGTTCCCTGGTGTTTGCTATTCCTGCCCTGGGAAAAATGCACTGGCTGTCCACCCTACGTAAGTCTCTCTGAATCTTGTAGACCTCTATTGTTCCCTCTCATCCTTTTTCATTCCAGAAAGAAAAGTCAAATTTCTGCAAATCTTACCTCATAGGACTTGTTTTCCAATCCAGGCAACATCCTGGTAAATCTCCTCTGCACCCTCTCCAAAGCGTCCATATCCTTTCTATAACGAGGCAACCAGAACAATACTTTGTGTGGTCTCGTCAGAGATTTGTAAAGTTGCAACATGACCTCGACTCCTGAATTCAATCTCCCTAATGATAAAGACCTGCATTCCATAGCCCTTCTTAACAACCTTATATTTCAGCGAGTCTTTAAACCCTCAAAAACCTCAAAAAAATAGGGTTGACTTATACCCCAGATATACTTTTGAAACCTTAAATTCAGCTCAAAACACTGGACACCAATTCAGCGTACAAGTCACCCTTGAAAAATCAAACAAATTTTCATTGAAAATTTTATTGAACAAAATTTTTATTGAACAAAAACAGATTTAGAACCCTTCAAAATCACTATCATCCTCTGAGGCAAAGATGGTGGCAAGCAAATCCATACTCTCACTGTTTAAATAGTCATCATATGGATCCCAGTCTGTATCTGGTGAGGTGGATTCAACTTCATCTTCAATGTCCCACAATAAATCATCTTCCGTGCCATCAATTGCACGGAAAAATTATTTAAATAATTTTATCACAGTCTTTAACTTTGTCCCATGCCTTGAGCACAAAGTCACACAGTATATCAAGTGATGCAGCACACATTGCCCTGCCTTTTGTAAATGACTTTTTCTGCACTCAGCATCCATGTATTCCATTCCTCACACACAGTCTTTGAACGGCTTATTTAGGCAGACATCAAGAGATTGCAATATAGACATCAAACCACCCAGGATAACTGCCAAGAGTTATTTTGTGCTAATCTACTTTTAATGTTCTCAGTTAAGTGGCTACAAACAAATCCCAGACCAGCAAACTCCTTGCGTAATCTGCCTGTTCCACATATTACCTATCAATAGTTTTACACCATTTTCAACCATCCATCCTTTTTCATTAAAACCTACAAAAATGTTATTTTAGATTTAATTTTGTGCTTTAAAATTACCATGGGTCTTAACTTCATCTCGTCGGCCATGCACGATAACACCATGGTAAACTTGGTCCTTTCATGGCCTGTACTTCTGGTTTGCATAGTTTTCACACTTTTACATTCCACTGTTCTATTGCCTATTGTCACAGTTCATGGGAGTTTTGTCCATGTTTCCAGTCTCTTACCAACTTCTCATTTCAAATTTTCTTGCAGAAGCACATTTGTTGGTTTTCTTGGCCATTTCTATCATGTTTACTTTAAAACTCACTCCATACTTTAGTTGTTTGATGGATCCTCCATGATAACAATCACCTCCAGCCAACACCCAGCAAATCAATCATTACAATTTTTGGGGTAGATTTATATGCCAACAAATGACCAACATCTTGGACATCATGGTTTTTGGGGGATAGACTTATATACCCAATATATGATAAAAACTCTTTAAATGAGGCCAAGTTTGGGGGGGAGATGGTTGGCTTATCTGCCATTCGACTAATATGCCAAAATATGCAGGATATCCTATCAACCTAAGTGGAAACTTTGAGAGATGTATGGATTTAGATCCCAAGGTCCCTCTGTTCCTCCTCACTGTTAAATATCTGACTATTAACCCTGCACTTAGCCTTCTGGTTTAATCTTCCAAAATGCATCAACTCACACTTATCCGGGTTGAACTCCACATGACAATTTTCCACCCAATGCTGCATCCTGTCTATATCCTTTTGTAACCCACAAGCATCAACAATATCAATAACCCCTCCAACCTTCATATCATCAGAAAATTTACTGACCCATCCTTCTACCTCTTTATCTAGGCCATGCATAAAAATCAAAGAACAAGGGGTCTCCCAGAACAGATCCCTGCAGAACTGCATTGGTCACTGAACTCAGGCAGAATACTTTCCATCTACTCCTCA
Organism: Narcine bancroftii; assembly: GCF_036971445.1. Taxonomy (NCBI): domain Eukaryota; kingdom Metazoa; phylum Chordata; class Chondrichthyes; order Torpediniformes; family Narcinidae; genus Narcine; species Narcine bancroftii. Next base: position 180,335,992 of record NC_091472.1, read on the forward strand.
ATGCAAGGCTAAGGTTCCATGGATCCCATGCCTCATGACTTTCTGAATGAGTCTTTTATGTGGGACCTTGTGAAATGTCTTAGTAAAATCCATATAGGCCACATCTATGGCTCTACCTTCAATTTCTTGGTTACATCCTTAAAAAACTCAATTAGGCACGACATTCCCTTTTCATTCTTATTTATTTTAATTTATTCTTCTATGTTTGCTGGATGCTGCCAATTGCTTGGAATCCAGATACCAGGGGTATTACTAGAATTTTTTTTTAAAAAAAGATATCCAAGAGAACAATTATGAAAATGAAGAATCCATGAAATACGATTTTGTCACCAGGTGAAATTAAATATGTAGCACTGACAAAATAAGGGATATGCATGTTTGCAAGAATTGTCTCTCTGTTGGAGCTAAATGAAGTTAATGTGACCATATTTTTGTGAATGGAATCATTGTATTCTGAACAGGTAGCTTGGCTCCACTCCAAGGGGAAGCTGGTTGAAGTATTGCAGTGAAAATAATTGTCAGGGAAATGAGCAAGCTTTAATTGGCACCAGGGTGCACTGAGATTGGTGTTATGGGACTATGGTTAAGGTCACGGCTAGTCATCATAAGGAACTGTCAAAGTTATACATCCTGTGGCCTTGCTGCCCAACTTGCCCATACTAACCAATAGATTCCACCCACACATGTCCCACCCACCTGTGTTTGGCCCACACCCTTCTAAACAAGTGGTTTTCAAACTGCATCCTTAAACTCACATTCCACCTTAAGCAATCCCTATGCCATAGGTGCTCTGTGATTAGTAAGGGATTATTTATGGTGGTATGTGAGTGGGAAGAAAAAGATTTGAAAACCACTGTTTTAATCGTACCTAATTGACTTGTTATGTGCAAGGTTTCATCAGTCCAAAGGAAATGGGCCAATTACAATTTTTCTCAAGCAGAATATTTCCGTAACAATTGGGTCTAGTGCAGTGATTCTGAACCTTCCCTTCCCACTCACATACCACCTTAAGCAACCCCTTACTAATCACAGAGCGCCGATGGCACAGGGATTATTTAAGGTGGAACGAGAGTTTGGGTGGGGGGCCGTTTGAAAACCTCTGCTCTGAACTTATTCATGTATCTAAATTGTTCTTAAACATTGCAAAAGTAACTGCAACTCATCTGGCAGCCTGTTCCATACACTCAGCACCTTCTGTGCAAAAACATTACTCTTGAGGGTTAAATTAAATGTCTCACCTCTCACCTTGAACCTCTGTCCTCTGATTACCCATTCCCCTACTCTGGGCAAAAGGCTGCTCATTCACCGGATCTATTCCTCTCGTGATTTCGGACACCTCAATGAAATCACCCCTCACCTTCCTGCACCCCAAAGAATAAAGCACCTGCTTGCTCAACCTCTTCCTCAGGCCTCTGAGTCCTGGCAACATCTTCAAATTTCTGTCCCCTTTCTGGCATGACAACACTCTTTCCATATCAGTTTCCAAAACTGAATAGAATACTTCAAAGGTGGCCTCACCAACATCTTATACAATGTCAAAACAACCTTCTAACTTCCATTCTCAATACTCTGACTGATGAGGGCCAATTTCCGAAAGCCTTTTTGACTCCACTTTCAAAGTGCTGAACTAAGTACTTGGACACCTTAATCTCTCTGCTCTCAACATTCCCCAGATCCAATCATTCATTGTATGGGTCCAACCCATGTAAGACCTTCCACAATGCAACACTTCACATTATTCTGTATTAAAATTAACTAACATTCCCATGCCCACTTGATCAACTCCTTTGAGCAATCAAATCTGACTAGAATGGTCCACAGTTCTCTAGACCAATGGAAGGAGTCCTTTACAAGGTCTCAAATGCCATGTAGGGTGGTTGATGCTGCTCTATGGGTTTCTCTCCATGTTGTCACACAGTGACACTCAAGGCTAACATTGATGGTCAGAATCCACATTGTGATTTGGAGGTCTACTCTTCAAGAAGAGATGGTTAAGGTGATCACTTCCCTATGGATAACAGCAGGGAGATCTATCTGTAGTTACTGGAATCAAATTTGCTTACTTTCTTGGCATTTCTGACAGACCAGTGATAAATAAAGGTTAATTTTGAGAAGGTGTAATGAGGAGGAGATCTATGGAATCTGAAAGTACCATAGAAATGAGAAAGGAAACTACAAGTCTTGGAAATAGTCTTACTCTAAATACAAACTAATCCAGGGTCACAAAAAAATGCCCGCCCCATTGAAACTCCACTTTTTAATCTTGCATTAATTGCAACAATATACATTATCTATTTATCTCTTGTATTATCTCTTTCCATACGGGGAGGTGGGGATAATTTAATGTAGATTTCTTTTGCAAAATTACCTGTTCAGCTATTGTAAGAGGAATTTTTGAGCCTATGTACATTGGAGTTATAGGTATGATCATTACACAATCATTAAATATAAACCATCAGGCTGGAATGATTGAAGTTGTTGAATTGAGCCTGGAATATTGAAATGTGCCTCATCAGAAATTTATAAGCTTTTCCTAATGTTGACCCTGGAAAAATGTTGGAATGGGGTGTAGAAATGAAATGACAACCAACTTGGAGGTTGAAGTCATCCTTGAATGAAGATGTACCACCAAGTAAATAACTAAAAGGCAGTTGGTTTCCCCATGAGGATGGGATTACATCAGGAGCACCAAATACAATATGCAAATTGGGAGAGGTACAGTAAATTGGCTGCTACACTGGGAATTATAATGAACATTTGATTCAAGAGTTGGACACATAGTTGAAAGGCAATTATCCTCTACAAGATTTAATGGAATTCCTGCCACTTCAAATACATCCACTAAGCATCCTACCATAAGACAGTCTTTTGAGTAACATCATACAATTCAGTATTCCAGTGCAAAAGCAGTAATGTTCTGGAGTGTTTTTATTAAAATACACATAATGCAAAATATGAAAGTCTTCAGACATCATGGTTGAAGCAAAAACTCAATGGTGGAGAAATTCAGCATGTCAAACAGTGTCTTTTATCATGGCTTGGCTTCACGAATGACAATTTAGGAAGGGGGATGTCCACATGTACTGCAGACTCACTGGTGGCTGGCAAGGCCAATGAAGGACAGACCTGCCCCAGCCACAGTGGCTGCAAGGGAAATTCTGTTCTGGGTTTGGTGCGGCTGTATCACGGTTCTATGAGGACGAACTCTGTCTTTTATAGAGACAAGATAAACATTGACATTTTATGCTTGAGCCCTTCATTGAGGTCGCTTGATGAAGGGCTCAAGCCCAAAACATCGGTTATGTATGTTTATCTTTGCTCTATAAAAGACACTGTTTGACCTGTTGAGTTTCTCCAGCATTCTGTTTTTACTTTGAACACAATGCACTGGTTCAGCAGCAAGAGTAGTATTAAGTCAAGCTGCAATAGCAATACTGAGTTTTGTTAATAGCATTTTTCTGGGTAGCAAAGTCATATTTTTTGGGTGTATTTTAAGCTCATCTAAAATGATGCTTTTATTGCAATTCTTGGAGATGGCAAAATATATTTTTTTGGAATGATATTCTCATCTTGTTGAGTAATTCATGCCTTCAGCATTTATGGAGTCCCCTTGGTTAAAATGCTTGATACACTTCCCGCATGATGCTTGTTGAACTTATGTCAATAATTCATTATGTCAGCCACTTGAGACTTGTTGAAATGTGGGCATTGCTAGCAAGACTGGCATTTATTGCCCACTCCTGGATTAAATTAAGAGGATTATTTCGCCACTTCATAAGATGGTTAAGATTTGACAAAGTTGCTGCAGTCTTTGGTGGGCCACCTTGATAATCCAAGTGCTTCTTAGCTGTGTTTTTTTTACAATTTTCTAATCGACAAATATTTCATTAATATCAGTTTAAGTTTTCAAAAGACAGAACAAATTAATGCACTGCTAATAAAAGAAAATCAAAATCAGCTCAAAAGTGGAAAAGTTCAAATGGGCAGCAGTGAAATATTGAAGTGTTGCCATTCACAAGGAAGGCCCCTTTAAACTAAATTAAGACATTATCCCAAGTTCAAAGTGCTTTTGCACATGGTGGAATCACTGTTTCATATTTACTCATGTTAGATCTTTTATTTCCTCCTATTTCTTAAAAAGCACAAGAAATGAAATAAAATCCATGCACTGCCCATTAGTTTTGAAGACATTTGCCAAGAAACAACTGGAGTAAATGTCTGCCTTTTATTCATTTCTGGTAACCTTGGAAATGAATAAAAAACAGCTGCAGGAAAGAGGTCAAGCATTACATTCAGCAGGCTGGGTTACTTAGTTCCAGCCAATATTTGTCACATTGAGACTGCATGAGTTTCTGATTTGATGCACCTTAATTGATTTCACCCTCATCAATATGAGCTGTCCATCACCTTCTGCAGTGGAATCCTTTTTGGTATTTTTCTTTCCACACACACGTTACACAGAAATAGCTAGGCAAGGGAACGCATTAGATCACAGTATGCCTCAAGTCTGCTTGCAGGCTTCATGAAAATTTGATAGCAAAATCAGATCTGTGTTCACATCACACCTTGATGCACATGATATTGGCTGCTGTGACCCACTCATAGCTTCTTTGAAGTAACAAGGCCATCAGTGCTGGATTTTCACACTTGGCTTGTGGCAACATCAAAAGTGTTTTAACAGGTTTTTAATGATGAGATCAGGGAAAGCCCCAGGGAAAAGTGGTAGCTACTGCTAGCCCCATTTCTTGTAACACAAGTCAACTTACATCCCACAACCTGTCACTGTTTGAATGTGGCCTTGTCTAGTCTTCGTTTTTGAGAAACTGTCATCTCCCACTTGCCTCAAGAGATGTTATTTTCCCCACTAAAGGGAATTTCCTGCCTCAGTTCTGATTTTCTTCAGTTCTTTCCATGAAGGGTCCCTTTGGCCTTGCAGCAAAATGCATTTAATTCTTGTTTAATTAATTAATTTATGAGAGCTTCGAAGTAATAGAAATGCACTTTTTTTGTTTTACTTTATTTCATGTTCTGTGCACTGTGATCGGGTTGTGATCTTGCTGGATATTTAAGCAAATATAATTTTCTCTTGTTCTGAGACAAGATTTTGCAGAATACAGAATATTTTATTTATATTATAAAGCAGAAGATAATCCCCTCTCCCACATATTATAAATGTTTAAAAATTAAATAGAATGTTTTAATGTTAATTAATAGTTTCATTGTTTTCACCCTAATTCTCCTCTAACCCTTTTTTATCCTCTCCACATCTCCATAACCCACTCCTTCCCTCGCTCATTTATTTATGCACAAGGGGCAATTTACAGTGTTCAACCTGCACTTTTGGAATGTCTTTTTTATTCTGAGGTATTTAAATACATGGTAGAGTTTGAACGTCAGCTGAGGTGTTCTCCCTAATGTCTTGGAAAAAAATTGTCCCTCAACTAATATTAGCAATCAATAGGTTATGTGGTTATTGCTGTTTGAGGGGCCTGGTGAGCAAATTGGCAACTACATTTCAAAAATTGTGTTTCAAAGATAATTAGTTGTTTGCTTTGGGATAACCCAAAGTTGTGAAAGGCGCTATATAAATGAAAATCCTTTCTTTCTTTGAAAAGAACTTAAAAAGCTGCAACACAGCTGTAGTTCCTTTATAATACTGCAGGTCAGAATTCTATCATTCATTTTCATTTCACGCAAAAAAATATTCTGTGAATAATAGAAAGGACCCTGCTTTCATAACTCATTTAAAATCACGTTAAAACAAGGATAAGTCAGTGAGGGTTAACATAAATCCGTCTCATACTAGGACCCTTTTAAGGTCCTTTTACACTGCCCTTAAAAGATGGCAATTAACCTCTTTTTAACCATTTCACTTACCTGTGTGAATGTGACAAAACCGGGATGGGGGGGGAGGGTCATTTTCATCCCAGTACTTGCCCTCCAATGTAGGTAGCATCAGGGCTAATACATTTTGTATTGGCTCCTGTGTAAAAGGCTTACCCGCCTTCCGGGACTCAAACGCTGTAGGTCCCACCTCCTTTCGCACCGGGACCCTATGTAAAAGGTCACACTGAACCACTTTTCTTGGTTCAGTGTGCACGCTCCGATCTGACCTGTCCTGGCTTTAAACACAGGTCGTTGGCATGCCAATTTAGTGGCTTCTCTGTAAAAGGGATAAGAGGCCCATTTAAGGTCTCTTTCTTGTGCACTTTATTGATTGGTTTTTTATTCTCTCTGCATTGCAGCCAGCTTGTATACATTCATTATCTGTTTGCAGTTCTTTGTTTATTTACATGTTTATGCGATACATAGTTTTTTTTTCTTCACTACCAGTTAGTGGTGATTCGCCACACCTGAAGGAAAAAGGAATCTCAGGGTTGTATGTGGTGTTATGTGTATACTCTGACAATAAATCTAAATCTGAAAATCTGAATCCATGTGAAAAAGACTTACAATTTCATGGCAGCATGCAATTCCCATGGCAACAGAAACACTTTGCAGCCAATGAAATACTTTCAAACTGTCGACTGTTGTAATGTGGAAAATGTGGCCATCAACATGCAAGTTTTAACAAATGCCCATGTAATTGTTTTTAAGTCCAACAAAACTGCCTTTAGAATATGAACATTAGCACCAGCAATGTTGTCTTACTTTTACTTCATGAACTTAATTATAATATTTAACATTCAAAGATATCGTTATCACTCACTTCATGAAGAAAATAATGGAACCAGAACTTACTGCCAGCTGCATGATGTGGGAAATGTGACCTTTCCATTTACATAATGTCCCTTTGGAAACCTATGCTCTAAAACTGCCCCAATCCCCAGGTATATGGCTATGTTCGGTGACAGGGCCTGGTGTGATGCATTGCCGTCCTGAGGGGGCTGCCAGAACAGTCGCTAGTGGTGACTAGGCTGAAATAGTCAACTTAATCATGCGAGCATATTTGGACAATAAAACTATTATTTCTGAATATGCAACCGTCAAGGCCATTAAAAAGTGTTTAAAATTAATCAAACTGAAAAATGTAAAAAAAAGTTCAAAAACTTAAACACTTCCAGTAATTTTTTTGAAGACTTCATTTAAAATTTTATAACATGAATACAATAGAGAATTACATTTAAAGAAAATTTTTTTAAAAATTAAAATGGTATGATTACAATATTACATCAGAAAACTACACAAAATAACCCCCCCCCGTTAATTGTAACACAATATTAGTAATCTAACTTAAAATTAGTCCAGCCCTCCCCCCCAATAAAGAGTGAAGAGTTAATAAAATTAACATTATATATGGAAAAAAAATACCCACTTACAAAAAAAGAGATAAAACTTAACCTAAAGAAAATTTTAACAACAAAAAAATTTATCAATACTAAAATATCACGCTTAAACATATATTTAAATCAAACTTAAATGCATATAATTAGCAAACGAAGTCCACTTTAACTTATAAAAAGACATCCTATCCTGAATTGAAAAAGATATCCTTTCCATCGTCAAACAAAATTTCATCTCCAAATACCACTTATCTAAAGTTAGTATATTTCTATCTTTCCAAGTAAGTGCTATACATTTCTTAGCCACGACTAAAGCGAAATAGATAAAGGAAATCTGATAATCCTCTAAACCTAAATTGATTAATGATTGCATGTTCCCTAATAAAAATATATTGGGATCTAATACAAGATGGATATTATATAAACTGTTAAAAACAGATTGAATATCTTTCCAAAACTGTTGCAATCGATCACAAAGCCAAACAGTAATTAAAAACAAATGTAAACTCAATCAACATGAAAGAATGCAAGACACTCAGCAGTTGGCTGAAGAAGCTCAAGCAATTATTTTCCATTGGAATAAATGGAGTTACTTTCCCGCCATGTCAAGTCTAACCTGATGCAAGATTAGTGGGGAAATTCCACAGTATAAGTGCTGGCCAGTTGCCCTGACATCAGTCTCAATTTCTGATTTGTGTCAAATGACAGAGTGCAGGAAGAAAAATCACTGGTGAAGAATAGCAAACGAGTTTGTGATTTTATTGGTAGCACAATCCCCGAGTCAGTTCACTGTGCTTACATAAATTGATGCTTAGATTTCCATACAAAACCACTTGAATTCCTCAACAAATCTGGGTCAATCTGAATTTGAATTCATAAGCAGGTTTAACAAACCTTGAAAACAAAAGGCATTGGCTTGAGAATATCAATCTCTTTAAGTTTGGTGCTAATGTCTCACAACTCAAATGACTCGAGTTCAATCCGGAACTCTGGTGTTGCTACTTTGTGTTTGCATTCTCCCTGTGATTTCCTCCAGGTGCTACGGTTTTCTCCCACATTCCAAGGGCATACGAGCTGGGAGAGTAATTAGCCACTTAGGGTAGGTGGGTGGCTGGAGAATCAGAGAAACCAGAAGGGCTTCTGAGGGGCTAGGTTTGATGGGAGTGTTCTGAACATTAGCACAGACTCATTGGGCCAAAGGGTGACCTTCTATGCCGAAGGAAAGGAGAGGGTGAATATGTCCGTCAATCTGCCATAAATGGTGACAGAAGTTAGAACAGTTTGTGTATTACTCATACTGAGCCTTCTGAACATGAAGGCTGCATCAAGATTTGTGCTCCAAATCTGCGCACTACTTTACTGAGTTGTAAAGTACATGTTGCTCTCTCGATTATATCCTTGTGTTGCGGTTGTAAAGAATTTCAAAATTCCCCTGGTCATAAAATAGTTCCTGTAAACTTCTTTCTTTTCAAACAGCCACACTATTCCAGCCGCAACAAATATTGGATTCCTATGGTTGAAAGGATTCTGCCTAATGAGGTCAGTAGTGCGTTACCAGGATCAAAGCAAATATGATGCTCAGGTCTTTTAATGATTTTTTTTTTGCCCTGGTGGAACGCAAGAACATAAAGGGCAGGAATAGGCCATTCAGGCCCTCAAACCTGGTCATAGTTGATCAGATCACTTGTCTCAAATCCATGTTCTTGCCCATAGCCCTTGAATCTCTGGTAGTGAAATAATAATTTTTTTCTGCCTTGAAAAATGACTGTATCTAAACATCTTCCTTTTTCAATCTTTTTATTGAGCTTTATAAATAAATTGTACATAGATGATAATAATAATACTAAAGTATCTAATAAAGTAGAAATACTATTACATACGGCTACAAATAACCTACGACACGTTGAATAAGACAAAAGACATAACGTAAAAATTATACTAATAATCCAACCACTCTCTTGTGAAGTTATTGATTGAACAGGTATATTGCAATGTAAGAGGGAAAAACCAAACTACAAAATGGGTTCTAAATAATCTTATTCATTATAAAAATAATTAAGAAAAGGACCCCTTTAAGTAGATGTTATGATGAGATGCAAAATTGTACATCTTTGAAAAAAAATTACGTATAGTTTAAGGAATCAATTGAAAATTTTTTATAGTATTTGGAAACCATATATGGATTTTATGGATAATTATCCACCCATCTATCTTATCCACTCCTCTTAATTAGCAATTTTTCATAATGATTGTCTATGCTAATACTATTGTATATTAAATGGTAGGTTTTTCTTTTCTTACTTTTGGTTGGGAGGGGGGGATGGGGAGAAAAATATAAAAGTATTTCTTGTATCATTTGGCTTTGGATATTTGATTAATGTTTTATTCATTTTTTTTTCCTGTAATTGTACAAACAATTGATTTTTTTTTGAAGGACCCCCATAAAATTAAAGTAAAAGTTCATTTCCGTAGTAGAACATCTATTTTTTTCCCCCAAAAGTCAGGCATGCCATCACATCAGACAACCATTGAAAATGAGTAGGAAGGAGAGCAATGGGATTGTAGCCCAGTCAAATTCAAGTCCGTTGGCTTACTTGTTCCATACGGGCCAAGGATTAGGAGTCAAAATAATACTTTCCCAGTACTTAGAAAGAGAGGAACATGACCAAAACATTTGAAACAATGTACTTGCTTCAGTCTTGCATCTGTCACATTCTGAAGAAATGTTAGAATAAAATTTAGCCAATTGAACTTTTGTATCTAAAGACCTGAGGTAGAGAATTCCAAATATTTGAGGTTACCCATTTTCTCCTTATCTTAAATGGGCGTCCCTTTACACTGACATTATTGCCCCAGGTCTAAATTGCCTCACGAGGAGAAAAAGCTTAATAGCATCAAACCTCCTCAGAATTGTACATCTCAATAAGACCACCTCTCATCCATCTGAACTGCGGAGAGCGTAGACTCAACATCTTTCCACTTCGGCAACACTTTCATCCCAAAAGCTCATCAGGTGAGCCTTCACTGAACTGTAAATAGTAGTGCAGATGTGGTTTCAACAGAATGCTGCCTCAATGCAGCAAGTGTTCCGTACTCTCGCACTCAATGGTCCTTGCAATTAAAAAAAAACAGCATTTTGTTTATCTGCATGCTAACATTTTATGGTTCCTGCACAAGACCATCCGGATCACGTTAAACACCATCATTCATTATTTCTCACCATTGGAATAATATTTCTGTGTGCATACCAATGTGGATAACCTTTTCCCCAACACAAACATCTGCCATCATTTTCCCCACTTACTCAATAAATTTAAATGCCTTTGTATACTTCTGACACATTTCCAAAGAAATGTCATGAGCAGATAAACATCAACTAAACAGAACAATAGGAATGTGCACACTTCAGAGTGACAAAGCAGCCACTGATAAATTCATCTCCTAAATGTTTTTGATTCTTTTCCAGCATGCATCCCCCTCATATATCAACTTAGATGTTGCCCAACAAACGTCTCCAATGTGATTTTTCAACCTTTCTGGACTGAAAAGTGACAATTGTATATTTATGGAATGACCAAGCTTTAGCAATCTGTTTTTTTCTTGAAACTATGCATCTGAAAAGATGAATATTCAACATGAATTGAGATCCGTCACCTCCTGCAACATTCAGCATAATTTCTTTTGTGTCCCTGGACAGTTCTGACTGTGGAAGGTTCTCCCACCAACTCCCAATATCATTTAATATCTATAGTGCCCTCCATAACGTTTGGGACAATTGAACTGTTTATTGATAATTAGCTGTTTTTTTCCTTTATTTGCCAATGTTCCATAGTTTTAAATTTGTAATCAAACAATTCACATGCAATTAAAGAGCACATTCCATATTTTATTCATGATTATTTGTATACATTTTGGTTTGACCATGTAGAAATTACATCACTTTTTTTATACATAATCCCTTCAATTCAGGACACCGTAATATTTGGGACATAACAACGGTATGCATATTAAAGTAGTCATGTTTAGTACTTTGTTGCATATCCCCTTTCATGCAATGACTGCTTGAAGTCTGTGATTCATAGACATCACCAGGCTAAGTATCTTCCCTGATGATACTCTGCCAGGCCTTACTGCAGCCATCTTCAGCTCCTGCTTAATTTGGGGCTTGTCCAGTCAGCATAGGGAAGGAATGCTCAATTGGATTTAGATCAGGTGATTGACTTGGCCATTCAAGAATTTTCCAGTTTTTAGTTTTGAAAACCTCCTTTGTTGCTTATCAGTGTGCTTGGGATCATTGTCTTGCTGTAGGATAAAGTGCCGTCCAATGAGTTTGGAGGCATTTGCTTGAAATTGAGCACATGTTTGTATACACCTCAGAATTCATTTTACTATTGCATCAGCAGTTAGATCATCAATAAAGATAAGTGATCAGTAACTGTGGCAGCCATATGTACCTAGTCCATAACACCACCACCACCATGTTTCACAGATGAGGTGGCATGCTTTGAATCTTGGGCAGTTCCTTTGCACTTCCACACTTTGCTCTTGGCATCACTGATACAGGTTGGTCTCATCTGTCCACAAAAACTTTTTCCAGAATTCTACAGGTTTTTTTTTTAAGTACTTCTTGGCAAACTGTAATCTGGCCATCCTGTTTCTGTGGCCAACTTGTGGTTTGCACTCAAGGCATCTATTTCTGTTCATAAAGTCTTCTGTGGACTGAAGTGTGTTTCTGATCTGTCAAGACAGATGTTTGTGGATTTTTCTTCATGATAGGGACTCTTCGGTCATCAGCAGTGGAGATCTTCCTTGGCCTACTAGTCCCTGAGAGTATCAGTACGGTCTTTCTTAATGATGTTTGTTTATTTTGGTCATCTTAAGGATTAGGTGATATCTCTTACTGTTTTTTTTTAGCCTCATAATGGCTTCTTTGACTTTTGTTTGGCACAACTCTGGTCCTCAGGTTGAAAAATGACAAATGCTTAGAAGTCAATCTCTTATACCTGCACCAATAAAGCAATTAAACAGACCTGAGCAATGGCAAATGCCTGTGAAGCCAAGTGTCCTAAACATCATGGTTCCCTGAAATGTAGGAACTCTGTAGAAAAAGCACTGTGATTTCTACATGGTCAGGCCAAAATGTATACAAATAACCTTGAATAAAACCTGGAATGTGCACTTTTTTCACCTCTGAATTGTTTGATTACAAATTTACAACCATGAATCACAGAGGCAAATAAAGGGAAAAAAATGTGTCTTTACCCCAAACACTATGAAGGGAATTAAGCAACAATACTAGTCTTGTGGTTGGAGGAATGTTTGTATCACTGTCTACTGAGATTGAGATTGCAAGACAAAATACCAGCAGCTTCAAGAATCTGCAGCAGGTCAACTGAGTAAGAAGGATGGCATTAAATGGGGAAGCATGCAGGGCAATGCTATCTAGTGAACCTCAGTCATTCTGCATAGACCTTTCACATGTTAGGAGGACTCACAGTACTGTTTTAACGGGACTGAAGGCTAGTAAACCACTTGCATCTTCCTCACAATTTACATTTACACTAATCTTTACATGACACTTGAACACAATGCACTTGCTTTGCCTAGAATTGGAAACAGCTGACGCGGGAGTAGCAAATTCCTGGGCACTCTGAGTGAGGCACAAGGAAGTGATTTTAAATTAGTAATGTTTCTGTGTGTCAGCCAATGTGTTCACCAGGCCAATATATCACACACAATGTGGTGAATCCTTCCCTTGTGAAGTAATCCACATCAAAAGTTTTGTTGAAGTCCAAATGCACTATAAGCACTAGTTTTCCTGCTAGTGGCATGCTCCAAAAATGCAACAATGATTTGTTATTCTTAAGTCCACGTTGACTTTTCTAAGGGTTATATTGCTATATTCTTCACAATGAACTTCAGCAATTTTCCAATAAAGGATGTCTGGTTAAATAGCTTATGATTCCCTGCTTTATCCCTCCCTCTTTTCTTATGTAGTCATGTTAGACTTGTAGTTTTCAAATCCATTGGGACTTTTTCAGTACCTTAGAGAACCCTTAAAGATCATAACTATGCATCCAATCTTACTACCACCATTTCTTTTAGAACCCGAAATGCAGACCATCAGGACAGGGAATTTTGATTGCGTTGGGTTTGCATTTCATTATTTGTTAAACCAAACTAATCTGTTTTCAAGGCTTTCTTGTGATCAGCAAAAAGGCATTTTGCCACAATTCCTAGGTATGAACTTATTCTGAATCCTGAGTAAGGTGCTGGAAAGAATGCACAAGCTGGAAGAGGATTTTCACCGTGCAAAGCCAATGACTTAAAATATCTGTGTATAAATGGCCCTGTCACATAGTTTGTTTGGACCGTTCCCATTTGCATTATTTAGTAGTTACAGATTGTCTTGCAAAGTTCATATCCAGTTTAATTTTTCACAAATTTAAAATAAGAACTTTAAAGATTGCCTTGACACCTGGTGAGATTATCTTAAAAAAAACCCCTATGAACATAGTCTGTAGATTACTGGATGCATCTCACAGAAGTTATGCCAAGATTTGACTCAATTAAGGTAATAAATTGCAGCAAGCAGATGACATCATTTGACTTATTCACAGTAAGTGGATATTAAGGATTCTAAGTAAATGAGTTGCATGGCTCTTCATAAAAAGCGAGTTGAAATTGAACCAGTGTTTGGGGAAATCTGGTATTTATGTACATCCATTTGATTAAATCCATTTTGGGGACATTCATTTGGATTGAGTAGACTTCTTCTTTTGACAAGAGATAACTGGTAATAATGGCTTCCTCTCCTTCTTGGCAAGTCACTTAGAATGGAGGATGACTTGCTTCTATTCCAATTCTGAAGAGTGGAAAATGCCAGGTATTTCTTGCCCACCAGTGCCACACACTTTTTGACACAACTTTGTCTTGGTTCAATGGCCAACACAAATTGAAGACCAGGCTCTTCAACATAGACGGTCTCTCACACACACACACACACACACACACACACACACACACACACACACACACACACACACACACACACACACACACACACACACACACACACACACACACACACACACACACACACACACACAACATCCTTGCCAATCTTTCAGATTGAACAAGTCATACAATGGTAATTGGCCTGGATTCTCACTGCATGTGTGAAGAGAAGGATAGCAATGATAAGTAGGTGAGAAAACATGTCTCGGGAGCGGATGAATGCTTTGGTCTTGGGAGCATCTCTAGTTCCAGTCAAAGCTAGTGAAAATTTTGAACTGTTTGAAATTGCATTGGATAAAGGAAAATAATCTGTGATGGATTTATTAACTGTTTCCAAAATGTGTGGAGATTTTGCAGCATCTCACTTAGAGATAGCTGAAGAGATTTTCTTTTCATATCATGAACATTTCAATGTTATCAAACCCTAAATGAATTGAAATTAGATTGTGTTTAAGTAGAACACTTCATGATCAGCAGTTAGAACACAACAAATAGCATTACTTGTGAGACTCACTATGATTTACTGATTACTTTTTTGAGTCATGAGTTATTCATTCATCCTTGGTGCTGATTATATTACAACATCTCACTGCTGGTTGTGACGTTCTTGCTTTTATTCCCCACTTTGAGGTTGATTATATGGGCATTGTTACTGGTAATAATGACAATTCCCGACAGTCAGTCACAATGAGGATGTTTCTCCAGTTCATCCCAAACTACCTGAGCTGTAAACTCGGCTTGATGGGATAATCCATCCAACAGCCTGCAGTTAACATTAAATATCCCTCGTAATCAGTACGGCAGCACAATTTCTGGCTTTATGTCTGTGACTGGTCGAATGGCAGTTGCCAAAGAATGGAATTGCCATCTCTTATACTTGATAAAAGCTGAAGAAACAGAATCAAATGCTAAATGGAAGTAGTAACATGGTGGGGCAAGGGCCAAGACTCTGGGCATCATGCAATACCCTGTCCAAGCACTATGAATGGACATTAACAGTGATACCAGCAAGGCATAAGCATTAATTAGACAATCCATCTGCTACTCTATCCTAATAGAACAAGCAACATTCATTAAAAAATAGACCAAGAGAAGACTAGTACTGTCTTTCTGCAAATGATGACACCCTCACAGCTGTTGAACTTAGACATGTAGTGGAACCTGGGATCCTGATCTACAGAGCTAGGTCACCCACTGAATAAACTGGGATAGAAATATTTATAAGCCATGTGCCCATCAATTCATCCCCACCAATGCACTGAGGCCTGAAATGGAAATATATTTCAGAATTGAAAGCAAGGACACCATAATATGCCTCATTTATTCAAGCAAGGAAAATTTTTAAGGCAACAGTTATTTTAAACATTTGGCTGCTTGCAGTCATCCCATTTTGAGGGGAGAGATGATGCTCAAGTGAGATGTTATAATATCAGAAATGAGTTCACTGTTAACAG
Organism: Narcine bancroftii; assembly: GCF_036971445.1. Taxonomy (NCBI): domain Eukaryota; kingdom Metazoa; phylum Chordata; class Chondrichthyes; order Torpediniformes; family Narcinidae; genus Narcine; species Narcine bancroftii. Next base: position 180,351,746 of record NC_091472.1, read on the forward strand.
GATAAATACCCCTTTTCCCTATTTTGTAGTAATAAAGATGCCTGTGGGCTGATCTTGCCTCAAACCGTGCATCTTGGCGCCTCACAGTTCGGTGGGCAGCAACCTCCTTTGAAGAAGACCGCAGGGCCCACCGCACTGACAAAAGACAAAGGAGGAAAAACCCAACTCCCAACCCCAACCCACCAATTTTCCCTTGCAGCCGTGCCTGCCTGTCCCGCATCGGACTTGTCAGTCACCAACGAGCCTGCAGCTGACGTGGACATTACCCCTCCATAAATCTTCGTCCGCGAAGCCAAGCCAAAAAGAGAGAGTTATAAAGTCTACTGTTTCTTATTTTACAACTGTGGCTACATTTCAAAAATCATTTACAGGCTGTAAAGCATGCTTTATGAAAGTGCCAAAGTAAAAGAATGCCCTTAATTCAATGTGCCAATTGAATTAAAGTCATTCATCAATTAATCCCAACCATCAAGGGTGTGACCATATTTGTTATGATGAATCTGGATGGAGATCAATATTAACAGAAGCAAGAGGTACAGCAGAAGGGGCAGAACCAGCAAAAACCACTGGGATGCCTAAAGCCTGCTCCTATCCTAACAGACCTTTTGTTCCTGAAGACAAAGTAGATTCGAAGAGAGATGCACATCACAGAAGTTCATGCTTTCCACTGAAGTCAAGTCCAAAACAAAAGCTTCTTCAATGTGCAACATACAAATGTGCTGGAGAAACTCAGAAATTCATACACCATCTATAGGAAGTAAAAGGTATCCAAGGTTTCGGATCTGAGCCCTTCATCAAGGTATGAGCAAAAAGTAGCAAGGTGTCCAAATAACAAAAAATGGGAGAAGGAAAGCTTCTTCAGTGTGTCAAGAGAACAGTCCCTGAAGAGCCTCAAACAATCCCCTCAATTGTGGGGAGACAGTAACACAAGTCCTTTGTGTGGATTAAGTCCCCAAGCTGCTCTAAATTCCTCTTTTTTCTCAACCTCTGTCTCAATATCCTTTTAAAGTCTTCAGGAGATATTTCCAGGACCTTTGCATTTAGCTGTCCATAATTGTGTTGGTGTGTTCCAAGCTATTTCAATTGCCTTCAATCAAAATGAGTACAATATTTCTCACAGCATGACAATCTTTCTCACAACCTCACAGAATCAGAGTAGTACGATTAGTGTAGCAGTTAGTGCAATGTTATTACAGCGCCAATGACTCAATGTTTGAATCTGGCACTATCTGTAAGGAGTTTGGATATTCTCTTCATGTCAGCATGGGTTTCCTCCCACCATTCAAAAACATACCAGAGTCATAGGTTAATTGGGTGGCATGGGCTCATGGACCAGAGAAACTGTTACCATGCATTATGTCTAAATTAAAAGTTATATATTAAATCAGCCATATCTTTTATTGCTGCCCTCATAGTACATATTTAATTCCTTTTATTATAGCATTCATCTCCTCTTATGTGGACTGTTCCATGTGGGATCTCGTGGGCTTCAGTGTCTCAACCAGGAAAACATACACTGTGGTTGCAGAGGAGATTTGCCAGGATATTGCCTGGATTAGAGAATGTATCTTATGAGGCAATGTTGTCTGATCGAGGGCTTTTCTCTTTTGAGTGAAGTGGGAGGATGGGTGATTGAATATAGGTCTATAAGGGTGGAACAGTTGGTGTAGTGGTTAGTGCAACACCTTTACAGCATCAGTGATTTGGACCAAGGTTCAAATCCTGCGCTGTCTGAAAGGAGTTTGCATGTTCTCCCCATTTCTGCGTGGGTTTTCCCCAGAGGCTCCAGTTTCCTCCCACTGTTTGAAACGTACCGGGGTGTAGGCCAAAATGTGTGGAGATTTTTTAAGACTCTTGGGCCAAAATGGCCTGTTGCCATGCTGTTTGTCTAGATCTTTAAACAAATAAAAATGATTACAAGTGACATAGATAAGTTAGACAGTCAGGACCTTTGTCCCAAGAGCAGGAGTAGCAAACACCAGAGGACACGTGCACAATGTGGAGGGAAGTTTAGGGGAGAATCAAGGATTTGTTATATAAAAAAAATCAAAGTTTTGGGTGCCTGGAATATATTGAAAGGGGTGGTAACAGAGACTGCAATAATCAAAGCATTTAACAAACTCTTAGGCAGGAACATGGATGAAAGTTAATAAAGGGTTGAGGTAGGGAGACCTTTGTTTTATTTTGGTAGGTATAATAGCCATCACAATATCGTGAACTGAATGGCCTGCACTGTGCTGTAATGTTCTATGAAACATATGTAACCATTTTGACAATTTATTATGATCATGTAGCATACACGCTACGCGAGCGTGGAGAAGAATGACACGCACACCAAAGCCTTAGAAAACGAAACTGATTTACTTCCCTGGCCATAGCACTTGCATGGGGCCCATGGCCTTCCCGCCAGATTTCCCCATCTTCCCGCCGTGTAGAGGTCACCTGGGAAAAAAGACAATGTCAACCCAGGTCCGCGCGGTCACCGCGTTCGTCAGCCATTTTGCAGGACAGTCTATATCTCTGCTCACAGGCTGCTAGTCATTTAAAATTCTGGAACTAATTAATCTTAACTTTACAGCATCCCTTTAATACAGGAATTGGTTGTGAAGTCTAGAAATACTAGAGCAATGAAAAGGTTGGGTTAAAAAGGCACTAGCCAGTGCTTGGCCCTAAATTGCTTTATACTTGCGTTTGATTCCAGTGAAATGGCTCTTTATTCCAGTCATTGGATTAAACAGCCAAAATGCAAATTGGAATAGACACAAAACTCAGGAGGAAAATTTCAGATAAACATTCTGTAAACGTTTCAGCCCAGTTGGGAAGTCAACTATTAAACAAAACCCTTCAACAAACTCATCTGGTGTAAATAAAGCAGGGAATGTCACGTTCAACTTTCTCTCTCGTATTACACAACCCACCCCTTCCATCCACACATAAACACTGTGGTAAACCACTGTTGCATGTATTTGTCTGGTCAGGATCACCATTTGGCCAGCTATACCTGTGGCCCCTCCCACAGTGTCCTGTATAAAGGTAACTGTTCCACAGCCCCCTCAAAGCAGGACAGTCAAACAGCATGGGCGTGCCTTTGTTCTTTAGTGGATAAAATCCTATTGGTTTCTCAACCTCAGTCTGAGTATTTGATGGTCAGTCACATACTAACAAGTTCATTCAGAATGTAAACAATGACAGGACTTAAATATTATGGTGTTCTTTCTATAGAACTGTCAATCTGATAATATAGTGTTTCCTGTGGTTCCCTTCATGGAAGAGTCTTTACCTATGCAAGCTGACAAAGAGTTGCAATTCATTTATCACAGTGGCACAGTCATTATGAAGTTACTTCAAGATTGCAAAAGAAATCATATTGATATACCATAATGAAGAGTAGAAACTTTATCCCTCATAGATTATGAGAACTATTGTACCACTCAAGAGTTTGCAGACCACCGTTGAACAACTCCATATATTCTGAACATTATTTTAAGAAATTCAGTCAACTCCAAATCTTGTCAGTGTCCAATCTCCAAGGTCTCAAGGCCTTGAAAAGCTCCAATGGTAAGAAAGGGGAATGACAGACTGAGCCATTAACAGAATTTTCTTCAACCCATTTCTGGAATTTATGGGGTTTTTTTTAAACAAGGGTGGCCTGTGGCTAATTTAGTTTAGAGAATAATTTATCGTATTGAATAAGGTAGAGAACACCATAGCAAAAAATTAAAACTTTAGTTACGTGAATATTTGGCTCAAGTTGACTTGGCAGGAGCAATTATAATCCACAACAGCAAGGAGGTCAGCTGAGCTTAGTCCCTTAGAATCATCACATCATGACTCCAGGAGAGGTCAGAGATGAAGAGTGGCCACCCAGGAGTCTAACTGGAGAAGAGATCACAGAAGGAAATGCACAAAAAGTGGTCAGTGATAGCTCAAAGTTTCCTCTGGAAAAGGAAGGTTGCCTTTCATCTTCATGCTCCACAAATAGATGAAGATGTGATCAATTGCCTTGCCCCTTATATGGTTGTTTGACAAGTTCTGGAAGAAGCTCATTTATAGATACAATTCAATAAATGACTACATTTCACCCACCTCCTTCTGTCATCAACTGTTTCTCCACACAGGAGCCAAGTTTTGTTTAGTCTGTTGTGCCTTTATCAGAGTCTCCTGTTACAGGTAAAAGTTATAGAATTCACCTGAGGATCCAAAATGCAACCATTTTCATTGCATCACCCCTTAATCCTGTCCAAAACACAATGCCAACCAACCTGTTCTCCAAGTCAAGCACTCCAAGATATTTGGGTGGATGAAATTATCATTAAAGTGAAATACCCAACATCCCAAGTTTTGAAAAGTCTCAAATGCATGCTTGAATAACTGCAGGTTTTAAAATTTCAGATACTTCTTCCCAAAAATAGTTTGCTCCATCTGGTGAACGTGTGCTTATGTTGACCAGGGAAATGATTCACCCTCTCTCCACATCAACTTATGTTCCTCTGACAGTGTGATCCTGCTTCTCCTGCATCAGTAGAGCAGATAGATAGGGAGTTTATTACTGGTAGTAAACTGAAGACTTCAGAATTTAAGGAATGTTATAAACTTCATTAATTACAATTCATGTAAATTCATCAGTGGTCTTTGGTGAATGCTTCATGTCAGATAGTGGCCACATAATACACTGGAGTATATTTATTTCTATATTCATCCAAACATTAGATGAAAATCCAGTTTTGCTTCTGACAATGGTAATACTTTCCAAGAAGAAATATAGCCGAATAAACTAGTGTCCATGTCTCTCTCCTTCATGCCTTTTTCAGTCAGAAATGAGTGATCAGCACACAGATGCATTGTGTCAGTTCCTGAAATCACACCTGCCCATTCCATCACATCAAGTCACATTTTCCTTTTGCTTTTCTCTTGATCAATTTATTATGACAACTTTTCCAGGCAATACCAACCCCAATCATTCCAAAATCGCGTGTTAGTTTTCCCATTAAAATCCAGTTAATGATTTTTTTTTTCGCCTTGCTTGTGCAAGTTCAAGGATCAAAATGAGAGAGCCATTATTCTTGTCCAACTAATTTTCAATGGATATCTACAGCATCTAATCTCAAATGACTTGAGATTTTCTTCTTAACTTTCCATGGCCCATTTTTCACAGCTTTCTGGTTGATGTGCTTTACACTCATGTTAGAAGCTTGTGAGTTTAACCCCACAGACTCTAGTGTCTATGCATGTAATTTATGCTGACTCAATGGGCAATGACGAAGGCAAGTATAAATTTCCTCTGGTCTGGAGTCATGGAATTTTCTAGAGACAGGGAAAGCATTGCAGATGCTGGAAAATGCAAGGAAAAATATATTGGGGAGAATCAGTGGAGAGTAACACAGATGGTCAATGACATAAAACATGAACTGTTTCTGGCCTGTTGCGTATTCCCAATATTTTCTGTTGTAATTTCAGATGCAAAAAGAGTTAATTAAAACATTATTTAATAACGGGCCTTTGCCTTCATCCCTCATTTTCATGCAACAAGAGTGTTGAGCTGTGGGAGTAGTAGAGTTGGCAGGGGTAGAGTGTAACTGAAGACAGCAACCTAAGATGCTTTATCTTCTAATGCTATAAGCTGTTGAGATCAAGAGTCAGGAGACTTCAATCTTATGAGCCGAGCACTTCAGGTGTCAGGGCCAGTCATAAGTGGATCAGTTCCTGAAGTAGCTCTGGCCCACATAAGCAGTGAGCAGAGGAGAAAATGAGCATTATTCCCTCCCCACAGATTTCTGGTGTACTGGCATGCAAATATATCCCTCTAAATACATCATATTGTATCAACATGTAATATTCTGCCTCTGCAGTTCACCTCATTAAATCTACTGTTAACAGGTAGAATACAGAATGCTAATACCATAAGATACAAGAGGAGAAGTAGGCCTGTCGAGCCTGCTCCACCATTCCATTCTGAGCTGATCCACTCAGCCCCACTTCCCTGCCTTCTTTCCATACCATTGATACCCTGATTATTCAGATACCTATCAATCTCTGCTGATCAGCAACAACAAATAGCTTTAACCTAACCCAAACAAGGCTAGAAGGAATTGTAATATAATGTTCATACAGGTCCGCTAGTCTGCTGCACCATCAAGTACAATCATGGGTGATCTGATATTCATAAGATGCACACAACTTTCTATTCTATTCATTCCTTATGTGCTCACATACAAGGCTCGCACACCTCAGAGAACAAATTCTTCCTCACTATAAATGGATGTCCCTTTATATTTTGATAAAATCTTCTGGTTCTAGAATTTCTCATGTGAGCAAACATATTCTCAGCATTTACCCTGAACATCCCCTGAAGAATCATATGTTTCGATAAGGTCACCTCTCAGCCTTCTGAACTCCGATGAGTAGAAACCCAAACTGTTTCCTTCCTTGATGTAATTTTTTTTCCCCTCTCCACGATCAATCTTGTGAAGCTTCTCTGAACCATCACCAATGAAATAACAGTTATCTTTGCATGTGAACCAGAATTGTTCAGTCCTCAAACTATGGTCTCATTTGTGTTATTTACAGTTGTTATAAACCTTCCCTACTTGTGGTGTGCTGAGGTAGCAGCAAGCAAGCACAAAACGCAAAAGGCTTTAATCCAGTATAAGTCTGAACACCAGTTCATGCCTTGGTGGTTCCCCGTGTGACTGACTCAGGAGGAGCCAGCTCAGGTCTATATTCAGGTCAGCTGATTGACAGCCCTTAGGTGGTCTTCCTGCAGCTACAGAGATTGCCCCCTGCAGTAGGTTGGTGGTCGTATCACCACACTACTTATCTCTCCAACTGCCTTGAAGTGAGGCCCAATGTTCCATTCACCTTCTTCACTGCCTATATGCTAGACTTCTGTATTTCATACACAGGGTTCTCCAGTTCTCTATGTGCTGCATTTCTCTGCAACATCTCTCTTTTTAACTTTCCTCTCTGCACAACCTTCCAAAATGAACAAACATTTCCCCCATTATACTCCTTTTGCCAATATTTTTTGATTGCTCATCCATTCTTGCAACTCATCTTCTCACCAATGATTGGCGATTTAACCTTTCCATTCTTCCTCCAACTCATTAATATCATTGAGAACCACTGCAACTCCAAAACTGATTCCTGCAATCTCATTGGTCCCATTTTCCTACATTCTACTTCCTGCCCTATCCACCATCCATGTCAAGATGTTACCTACAAATCAATGTGCTCTTATAACTGGTCAAATATTTCAACATACTTCACTGGAGAGACATTGGGCCAATATTTGAAACATTCAAACATATTGGTTGCTGGCGTTTAGTCAAATAAGGGTGTGGGAGAAATGAAGAGGAGGTTGTTCTGGGGCAGCAGGTGCCTGGCTGATTCATCTACCTGTGGCTGCAATTCCAACATTGTCCTACACCACCATGCTGAGTAATTTCTGCTGGGAAAAAGCCATCTTAGCCAAGTGTATTCCTACAATTTTGAATGCTGATGTGAGTTTATTGTCACAAACACAGGCACAATATACAGATGCATTGAAATTCTTACTTTCAATGTTCCATGCTTTCTTTTGAAGTCTCCAGACCACATTGAATGTTAATTTTATATTAGCAGGAGTTTATTCTCCTTGGAATGAAAGGAGACATTGCTAGCCCGCATCAAGTATGTAATCCCTGCCTGGAAGTGTCAAAGGAATGAATACAAGGCAGTCCAATAATCTGCAGAAGCTCGTGTCATGTTTGAAGGAATGAGAAAAATGTTTCGAAAGTAAGCTTAAAGAAGAGTGATAAAACATGGATCTGCAGCTTATTTAATCAGTCAAGAACATCTCTGTAATTAACTTTAAAAACATTTCCTTTACTTTAATGTGAAGCATGAAATGTTCACACTGACCACCCACCTACTAGGGTTTACTTTCGGAGATTACATTATGCCTTGGGATTTTTAAGTTGAGTTCATTTTGTACTGCTTGCTATAATGTTACATGAACATCGAAACAACACGCACACAAACTACATGCTTGGAGCCTTTGTCTTTTAAAATAGGAAACAGAGCAATGCAATGTTCAGTGCTACAAGGTCAGCAAGCAGATACTGTGGATACTCACACACTAATAAGTTCCACTTAAAGCAAATAAAAATCAATAGCATATATTTGAGAATATATTTGCTAATACTATGTATAACTTACTTTTTATGGTACACATATAATGGAGGTTTTGCTTGCTGCAGCTTCATTTGATACTTTGGAGAAGATGTATATTACTCTCTTTTTCTCCCTGCAACCAATGCTAAATCATAAAGTGAGTCAAATATAAAAACCAGTAGAGAGAAGAAATGCGTTTGTACAGAGTCTTTCCATATTGGCAAGATATTCCATACGATTTAAAGCCAGTGAACTGCTTTTGACGTGCAGTCGTGTTTGCTTCAGCAAAGGGAACAGTGAAACTCCGTAATCAGCAAATGAACAGTCATGAAAGGGATCAGAAACAGACATGCTTGATATGATTTGAAAAGATGTGCGTTAAAAATATTAGGTCATATATTAGCGCCAACATTAAATTGCAGAGTTTATAAATCATTACATAGATTTATATATATATAAATAAATTGCTATCAAACCAGAAAAATAAGAAGGCATTAAAAAAATGATGAAAATCCCAAGAACAAGGAAAGGGAAGTAAAAAGCAAATAGATTTAAAGAGGATCTCTCAGAGGGTAGGTCTATCCATCTGACAGAAAGCTTCTGATAGTGGTACAAAGTGAAGAATGCATAAGAGGCTGGATGACCATAAAGTCAAGGTTACCATGGATCACAGAACCTATGGATGACGTTGGATAAACCGTGTGAAATTTAAATATACTTAATTGGAGTGCAACTTCTGCTCCAAATAATACAACTTTTGCCAAGTCCACTGAAATAGATTTTAAGTCTATCCTCTCTGGAAGGTCATTTGGATCTTTTTAATTTCTATTTTCTTCTTTTCCTCCTCCACTCTCTGAGCCTGGTCAATCTGCTGCTCTACCCAGGGACCCACCAAGGCCTGCTGTTGATTTCAACATCAAAAAAAAACCCATCAAATGTAAGGTGGGAGGATTCGTGACTGTTTTCCCTGGTGGGGTTTTTTTTTTCCTATCAGGAGATTATCACAGTTTATGGAAGACAGAGGAAGGAAACTAAACCTGTGCCTTACTGCCATGTAGTCACAGTTTGTTTTCATTTTAAATCACTTGTCAGCAAATTGAAACCTCCTTCAAGAATGTGTTATTCTGATTTCAGTGTAACCAGAGCTTGATTCATGCTCCAAGCTTTACTTTTAAGGCAACTTGTTACAGTGTTATCCTACATTTATAACAGCCTCTTATTCCTCTGGGTGTGGGCCAATTCTGGAATCTTTTTCTTATCCAAAGTAAATACCTGAAACCTTGCAAGCGTTATTTTTCACTGATAGCCAGCCATTTTAATTGCAGAAGAATAAACAGTGTTCCAATTAAACGCAAAGTACCATGTAAATCATCATGTAAAGAAAACACTAAACATAAGGTGAGAACAGTAATCTCCGATGAATTAAAATGTTTCTGCAAACATGATTGATATCCACTTATGCAAAAATATCAGGGCAGAGGCATCAGCAGAATTAAGCTAGGGTTTTATCCTCCTGTTTCGAGAATTCTGCTCATTATCAGCAGGTAATCATCGGCTTTGTTCAATGGTGATGCATCTGTGTTGGCAATGACTGACTGCACACTTTTTATTACAATGATTAGTGGAGAGCTCTGTTGGATATCATGTCTGCCTCTCAATGAACAGAGTACTTTATCTTTCATGTATTCATTAAATCAGATGGGGGCTAGGAAGGTGCATTTCTTTTTTTCTTTCTTTGTCTTGGCTTCGCGGACAAAGATTTATGGAGGGGTATGTCCACGCCTGCTGCAGGCTCGTCGGTGACTGACAAGTCCGATGCGGGACAGGCAGGCATGGTTGCAGGGTAAAATTGGTGGGTTGGGTGTTGGGTTTTTCCTCCTTTTGTCTTTTGTCAGTGAGGTGGGCTCTGCGGTCTTCTTCAAAGGAGGTTGCTGCCCGCCGAGCTGTGAGGCGCCAAGATGCATGGTTGGAGGCGAGATCAGCCCACTGGCGGTAGCCAATGGGGCAGGCACCAAGAGATTTCTTTAAGCAGTCCTTGCACCTCTTCTTTGGTGCACCTCTATCTCGGTGGCCAGTGGAGAGCTCGCCATATATTAATACACACATATATACACATACACATGTTATGAAATTATAAATACATTCTAGAAAGATCATGGGGTAGATTTGAATTTCTACAATAAAGCCAAAAAGGTGTAAATGAGTTGACAAACTTTTTCACATCTCTCCAACCTTGATTTCCATTGAAGAGCAGGTTCACATAGCAACCCAGTACATACTTAAGATGCCATACAAAGGACAAAAACAATTCCTCCCTATGGTTTCAAAAAGGGGCATTGGTGAAACTTCCTTTAACTATTTTCTCTCATACCATTTTCTTTTTTAATGGCCATTAAACTGAAAATATGTTTTGGGAACGTGACAAATTAGATGAGTGTATCCAATTTATCCGCGGTCCATGGAGCAGGCATGGTATATCATACAATGGTCCAGTCTAAATTTGACATTTAAAAATTGTGCTTTGGTTGCTTCACACAATGAAATCAGTGCTTTACAATTCCAGCTCAATTTATTCTTGCCTTAATTTCCTGAAGCATGTTTATACATTTCTATTTATAATACTAGAAATTCTTTACATGTGCATGGACTTCCTGATATCACTTCAGATATCCATCATACACAAACAAACAAAGCCAATTATTTTGAATGCACAGGAATACTTTCCAGGAAGAGAAGATATCACAGTCAAAAAGTCTGCAAGCTCTCACTCAACTTCCAGTGTAGAAAGGCAGGGTTCACAACTCTAGCATGGACTCACTGGAAGTTTGCTCGACTTGAATCTCCTTTATATATTGACAATTACATGTTGTAGTAGGAATTATAAAAATTATATATTGACAAAACCATGAACAATTTGACTTAACATGAACAGCAATAGAATATTTATTGTATTGAGCTCAAATGAATACTGTGCAAGATCATGCTTTGTTGGAGGTGTAAAACATTGTTAAAATAAAGAGACAATCATTACACTCTGGGTTCCACATAGAGAGAGAGAAACCTGAACTGACGTTAAAAGTTCACCGATGGGAACTGTATAAATTTGCCTTTTACCACTAACCTCCAAGGAATACTGGAGCTGTGCTCCAAGATACAAATGAAGTCAAATAAATCTACCTTTATAATAACAAAACCACATTAGATTTACTGATGTAAAAATAAAGTCATATCAATTCAAAATTGATTTTATGATTATGATGCTCAAAGCTCCTGCTTTGGCATCTCAGCTTCACAGAAATTACCTCTGGCAGAATTTCTCAGGTAATGTCATCCAGTTCTTAATGAAATTATTCCTCACTTGGGGATGTTGACAAACGAATTTAAAAATTCTCATTGGAGCAAAACAAAGTGCAACGTAAACAGTTCTAATGATGTGGTGCAGGTTGCAGCATTAGAACTAGTTTATGACTTTTTATCTTCCAGCTTCCCACCTGCAGAAATGTGTTTATTGCTGACCAATCCCATTCCTCATTCTGCTGTCCTCTCCACCTCTAAAAACCTTCCAACTTCTCCAATCCTGGCTTCTGCATTTCCAATTACCACTGGTCCTTCTGTAACAGGGAAAATGCCTGCATTCATTCCTCCTCAAACTATTCCAACTTACCACCTCGCTCACCTTGAGATAGGACTGAAAGCTTTCTATGGCTACATGACTTGGTGAGAGATTTGGTTTGAGATGTTCTTGAGAAACGCCTTCAAACATTTTGCAATCCTGAAGTATCTTTCTAAAGCTGCTACTGCTCTACTATATTCTCGAAATAAATGAGTCTGACAGAACTTCTCCATTGCTCATGAAGGAATCAGCCACTTTATTGTTAAAAAATCATCTAAACAGTATGCTCCATATGATATGTGAAAAGTATATACATCCATAAATGGAAAACTACTGCATCTACTAAATCCTCAAGTAGAATGTGGCTGCACGAGTTAACATGTAAAGTGATTGCTTTTGAGTGCTTTGATAGTCCTGTGACATATCGCGACTCAACATAGTTACACAAGTGTAGAATTAGCTCAGTAATACACCAATGTCCATATCCCAGATACACAATTCTAATGTTCAAAGATAAAGCAATTGACCTGAGCTGAACAGAAGTGAGGCAGCAGCCTATTTTTGCACTTCCTACTTATTTTGTTTTGTTGGTTTCAATGTCACCAATTGTTCCCTTGCAAACAAAATTTGCAACCAGGAAACCAATGCACAAATATTCAAAGGTTTTTAGAAACACGTCAAACTGCAATTATTCCAAAAATGATATTGTGAGAAGCCTTTTATTATAGTAAAGCATGTTTAGAAGATTGCCTCATTGTCTTGAAGTGTTGAGTTTTAAGGTAGCCCTTATGGCTGTTAATAAATTGGAATGCTGGTCTGTATGTTTGGATACAGTGGTCATGTTTGGGACTTGACTGCTAGTTGAACTCCATAAGTCATTCTCTTTTGTTGTACTCAGATATCCCAGAAGTGTATTCTCAAGGCAGATTTATACCTTCTGCAGCTTGACACATTCTGCGCTGTCACCTTGCTGCGTGGACAGATTTGCTGAAGGCGCAGAAGCAGAACTGCTTTCCCTTCTGCACGGGGTATTTGAAATTTTTAAAGGGATTCCGCTAGAAAAGAAGGCCCTCTCAAAACGAAGAATAATCAACTCAAACCATGAGGGTTAGTGCAGCAATTGGCAGGTCGTGACCTTCCTGTTTCTGCAAACAAATTGGATTGCTGGTGCGAGCTAGAATTACACAGTCAGCATCTGCTGCCTGGGTATCATACACAATTTCATCCAGTAAAACGCCTCTGGGCATGGACTTTTTCAATCAGTCAAGAATAAAAAAGTTTCCCAGCCTCAACCCTGACCCAGGCTATGTTTCTTTCCGTTTGAGACTTCCTGGCAGATGGTGGCATTTTTACTTAAAGTTTTGGATGTATTACTTGAAGAGAAGGATTAATCAGTTATTTGTAGCTCCTGTACTGTTGCCATAACCCGGACCTTTTTCAAATATGATATGTACAAAGAGTACTTTAAAGTTTGTTTCAGAGGAAGAGATGCTTGAATTCCCAGGTCTGGTAGCAGCCTTGAGATGCCAAATCCTTATAGGAACTGCAGCTGTAAATCTACTTGAATCATAAAGGCCAGGGGGAAACACAGAGAATAAACAAAAGCAGGCAACAAGTATGTCTGCACTGATGTCTAATACATTTCATATCGCAGATGAAAGAGGGAGCCGTGGATAAGTTATACTAAATCCCTGCTGGATTCTTTGCAAGTCTGGCCGTACAACTTCTGAGAGACCCTTTGCCTTTTTGACCTATAAACTTGACTTGAACTTGGGAAATTTGGGGAGGGGATTGGACTGAATTACAAGAGCTAAAATATTTCCCTGGAACTGATTTGTATTCTGTTAATAGAATTAGTAAATAATTGCCCCACCTTCAATGTTTGAATGCTCCAGGGAACTGTACTAGGGCAGACCCAGTGTGCAACGCATCAAGCTACTTGCTTTCATAGGCACGTCATGCAGGTGAGGCTAACTCGTACTCTAGCCTTCACAGAGAAGGCTCAGGAGAGGTTCCATCACAACCAAAAGCCAACAGGAGCAGGTGTGGCTTCTTGCAATGTGAAATCCATTCACATTAATAAAAATGAAAGTTTCAAGAAGTCGGAGCTTTGCGAAGGTGGAGCGGAAGGGAAACTGCTGTGATTGCACCATTCACTTGAATAAAAGCATACATTCTAAGGGCAGTGGCTTGACAGAGAAGAGCATAATAAGTCAGCGCTGGGAACCACTTAGAACTTGCAGAGATTGCTGCATTCCAAAGGTTCTTAGATCTGTGTAACAGTGTAGATGTTGAAAGGCTCAGAAACTAGAAAGCTAATGGCTACTGGAAATGATTAGGTTTGTCTGAAGTTCACAATGGACAGCCCACATTTCTGTACAGAAAAGGAATTTCTGAACAATGAAAGAGAATGGATTTTTCCTTCCGGTTTTAAGGTGCTACAAAGAAACAGAAAACTTTTTTTTTAAACACACTGACTTCAGAACTATTTCAGGTACATTATAGATGGGCCTTTTTTATTCATTGTTCTGTATGGAGACAGTGGGGGCAATGAAATTGTTCTTCCACCATTACACAAAATGGTGCTAATCAACTAGCAGCTCGTCTACGTCCACTCGATTTGTTTTCCAGCAACTTCATGTCCACAGATTTCAGATTCAAGTGAATCATCTTGCAAATAATCATCCAATCAGAAGTAATAAAACAAAAGTTCTGAGGTGGCAAAATTACCCAGCAAGTATAGCTGCTGCCTCATTGCCCTGGTTAATAGGTTCGCTCCTGGTCATCATGGCTGTTCATGTGCAGTTTGCATGTTCTCCCTGTGACATCATGGATTTGCTCTAGGTGCTTCCATGTTCCTGAGACATGTGGGCTGGTAGGAAAATTCTCCCCAAACATCTAAGTAGTAGAATAGAATGTAGAACCTGCACTCTCCAATATAGGGTCAGACCCTTTATCCCACATGTCTGCATCACATATGGTGCTCAATTCAAAATAAAGCTTTGCTCCTTGGACCTGACACATATCCCTCCATTTCTTGCATATTCCAGTGTCTACATAGAAGCCTCAAACATCACTATTGTAATCTACTTCCACCACTACACCTGATAGTAGGTTACAAGCACCCACCGCTCTATGCTTAAAAAAAATTTGGCCTGCATATCTCCTTTCAACTCCCCCCCACCCACATCCTCTCACCATTATGTGACATTGTCACACTGAAAAAAAAATGTTCAGACTTTCTACCTTACTTATTTCAGTGAACTGGTGGTGTTATACTGATGGATGGCTCTGCTCCCATCTTACCATATATAACCCTGGTTTCCCGTCTAAACCCTGAGCCCTTCTGAAGACCATTGTAAGTCCCTACCCTTAGTTACAAGTTAATAAAAGTATATGTTCTCCTTGCAGTCATGAGAGCTTTTATTCACACTACAATTTTACTAGCTTATTCCCTAGAAGATGGAAGCGCTGCCCAAGCCAGGTATGTTGCTGGTAGACCCTCTGTCCCCCAACGCAGCTGAAGAGTTCACATACTGGATAGACTGCTTCCAGGCCTACCTGAACTTGACCAGAGACGTCTTCTACACCAATGAACTCGGAGGTCCGCACTCGTTTCGAGGGTAGGAACAAAAGGGTATGCAGTCATTAGGGGCTGTACCACATGAGACTGCCATTGAGGCTTTGAAGGCTCTATGTCGCCAATGGCCAGGAAAGACCATCAATGACTACTTGCTGGATCTGTGGACATTTGCCAAGAAGTGCAGGTATGAAGCAGTTACGGGTCACATTCGTGATTAAGAACAGATCCGGGACACTCTAGTCGTGGGGGTCCGCAAGAGGTACATGAGGCAGTGACTGCTCAAGTCAGGAAAGAAGGGCCTGGCTAGCCACGTTGAACTGGCCAAGTCACTGGAACAGGCTAAGCTCAAGAACAACAACCTCAAAGCTAGCAAGTTCGCTCACACAGGTGACTCCTTCCAAGGTCCAGCTGCTCCCGCTACCCCAGCCTTAATGGCTGATGCTTCCCATGCAAAGGAGCACTCCTGCACTAGGGAGTGCTTTTTCTGTGGCAAGAGCCAGAACCCCCAATCTCGTCTGTCTAAAGATGCAGTTTGTCCAACTGTAGCAAGAAAGGGCATTGGGCGAGGGTTTGCCACGTGAGGGGAACCCCAGGGAAGTCCACAGCCTGCACTGCTCCCGGATCCAATTCCAGCCCCAAACCATTGCCCCCAAATTCATCTGAACCCACTTGCTGTGCTACACGCCAATGGAGGGTGGCTACAAGAAAATGGCACAAAAAGGCTCAGCAGCCATCTTGCCACAACTCAAATTCAAACTCAGCACCTTCATCAGAGGAGGAAGGAGAGCAACCATTTGCTGTGCCATGAGGTCGACGCCATCTTACCCACATGCAACCCAGGACAGTGGGAGCCACTTGAGTGAGGAGTGCAGGGTCTTCGGAGTTCTAGATTGGGATAGACCTCACCAGCTCAGTGAAGGTAAACGGACACTCCATTAAATGCCTAATCGACCCAGGCTCTACTGAAAGCTTCATAAACTCACAGACTGTACAAGAATACAACCTAAAGAAGTATCCTTCCAATTAGCGTATATTCCTCCCAATTATTGTATATTCCTTGCATCTCATTCTCACTCCACTCGTATTCAAGAACATTTGTTGGGGGAATTTTGTAAAATACGCCAGTATGTACTTTATGAATTGTGTGGTCCAGTGCTGTTGGGTCTGGACTTTCTGTGTCATTTTAAAAGCATGACCTTGGAGTATTCTAGTTCCCCCCACCCCCCATAATGGTTTGGAATGGAGGGCCTCTAAAATCAGAACCCACATGCAACTTCTCCACACTGAATATCAACCCCTCACTTCTCTTCCCAAATCTGTCCCCAGACTGCAAACCTATTGCTACCAAGAGCAGAAGGTACAGCATAGCAGATTGAGACTTCATAAAGTCTGAGACACAACATCGACTCAATGAAGGCATCATTGAACCTAACACCAGCTCATGGAGAGCACAAGTGATGGTGGTAAAAGGGGAAAACAAGTCCAGGTTAGTAATTGACTATAGCCAAACTATTAATCTGTATACACTCCTGGATCCATTCACCCTCCTGTGAATTGCAGACACGATAAATGATTGCACAGTATCGGGTCTATTCGACCATTGACCTGAAAGCTGCTCATTACCAGCTGCCAATCCATTCTGAGGACCGTCCATAAACATTTGAGGCTAACGGACATCTCGATCAATTCCAGAGGGTCCCTTTCGGTATTACTAATGGGGTTTCTATCTTCCGAAATCAGATGGACGGAATGATGGATGAGTCTGGGTAGAAGGCTACCTTCCCCTACCTCAATAACATCACCATCTGTGGTCATACTCTGGAGGACCACGATGCCAACCTTCAGAATTTTCCTCCATGCAGCGAAAGCCCTGAACCTCATTTATAACTCTGACAAGTGCATGTTCAGGACTAAACATCTGGCTATCGTCGGCTACGTGGTGGAGAATGACATCATTGGCCCCAACCCCGATAGGATGCCCCCTCTGTTAGAGCTCCCCATTCCCAGTACCATGAGGAGATGCCTGGGGTTTTTCTCATATTACACCCAGTGAATCCCTCAATACAATGATAAGTTTAGTCTTCTCTTAAAAGCCATTTCTTTTCCTCTCTTGGCTGAAGCCCAAATGGCTTTTAACTACTTCCAAAACCACATTGCAAAAGCTGCCATGCACGCGATGGATGAGCAACACTTTGGACTTGGCCCTGGCTGCTACCCTCAACCAGGCGGGCAGGCCGGTTGCATTTTTCTCCTCTGACATTACGAGGCCATGAGCTCCAAAACCCTCTGTGGAAAAGGAGGCTCAAACCATCATAGAAGCCATGGAGACACTGCCTGGCTGGAAGGAAATTTATGCTCTGTCGCATTTATTTTTAATAATGGCAAGAGGGGCAAAATGAAAAATTACAAGATTTCTAGCTCCCCACCTTTTCTTTGGCTTGGCTTCGCGGACGAAGATTTATGGAGGGGGTAAAAAGTCCACGTCAGCTGCAGGCTCGTTTGTGGCTGACCAGTCCGATGCGGGACAGGCAGACACGATTGCAGCGGTTGCAAGGGAAAATTGGTTGGTTGGGGTTGGGTGTTGGGTTTTTCCTCCTTTGCCTTTTGTCAGTGAGGTGGGCTCTGCGGTCTTCTTCAAGGGAGGCTGCTGCCCGCCAAACTGTGAGGCGCCAAGATGCACGGTTTGAGGCGTTATCAGCCCACTGGCGGTGGTCAATGTGGCAGGCACCAAGAGATTTCTTTAGGCAGTCCTTGTACCTTTTCTTTGGTGCACCTCTGTCACGGTGGCCAGTGGAGAGCTCGCCATATAATACGATCTTGGGAAGGCGATGGTCCTCCATTCTGGAGACGTGACCCATCCAGCGCAGCTGGATCTTCAGCAGCGTGGACTCGATGCTGTCGACCTCTGCCATCTCGAGTACCTCGACGTTAGGGGTGTGAGCGCTCCAATGGATGTTGAGGATGGAGCGGAGACAACGCTGGTGGAAGCGTTCTAGGAGCCGTAGGTGGTGCCGGTAGAGGACCCATGATTCGGAGCCGAACAGGAGTGTGGGTATGACAACGGCTCTGTATACGCTTATCTTTGTGAGGTTTTTCAGTTGGTTGTTTTTCCAGACTCTTTTGTGTAGTCTTCCAAAGGCGCTATTTGCCTTGGCGAGTCTGTTGTCTATCTCATTGTCGATCCTTGCATCTGATGAAATGGTGCAGCCGAGATAGGTAAACTGGTTGACCGTTTTGAGTTTTGTGTGCCCGATGGAGATGTGGGGGGGCTGGTAGTCATGGTGGGGAGCTGGCTAGCTCCCCACCTACATTTATGACATCTCCTATTGGCCACAAGCCCTTAATGACCCTCCAGATGCCTTTTCCAGAGGAAGCTGTGCCTCTGCACACACCAGCCAACTGCAGTCTCTGCATAATGAGCTCTGTCATCCATGGCTCATTTTGTCAAGGTGTGTAATGTGCCCTACTCCATGGAGAATATCAGGGAAATAACCAGGACTGGCCAGATCTGCGCGGAGTGCAAGCCGCACTTCTACCGCCCCGCAAAGGTGAACCTAATCAAGTCATCCAGGCCTATTGAATGCTCAGAGTTGATTTTAAGGGACCTCTCCCCTCCACGAACAGGAACACCTTCGTCCCCTCTATCATCGATGAATACTCCCACTTCCTGTTCACCATTGCATGTCCATACATGTCCACTTCATCAGACATAAAGGCTTAGATTCCATTTTTGCCCTGTTTGGGTATCCCGGCCATATACATAGCGTCCAGGGCTCATCTTTTATGAGCAAAGAGCTACGTCAGTACCTGCTGGCAAGGGCCATTGCATCCAGCAGGACTACTAGCTACAACCCCCGGGGAAACAGGCAAATTGAAAAGGAAAATGGCACGGACTGGAAGGCTGTCAAACTGACCCCCAAGTCAAAAGGCCTTCCAGACTCATGCTGACTGGAAAGTCTTCCTTTTGCACTCCATTCTATCTGGTTGCTATTATAAACCATGACCAATGCTACTCCTCATGAGCTCCTATTCAATTTCGAGAGAAGGTCGGCTTCAGGAACTACTCCTGGTTCAGTCCTTCTCAGGAAGGATGTGAGGAGAAGCAAGACCAACCCCCTGGTGGAAAGGGTGAAACTGCTCCCTGCCAATCCCACATATGCCTATGTGGAGTACCCAGATGCCAGGGAGGATACAGTCTCCTTCAGGGACCTGGCACCCACTGAAACAAAGGGCCCATTGCCTCAAGTGCCCTACAAGCCGCGGAGCTCATTCTTGCCCACTCCCCCTCCCCCCCCCCCCCCAGTCAGGGCTTCAGGAGGAAAGTGCATCCCCCTCCACTGTAGAACCGGAGACCCTACCTGTCTCTCCTCCCTTACAAGGGGACCAGGAGATCCAAGAAGCCCAAGCCCCCCCTTGCTTAGGTGCTCCACCAGGATCTCCAGACCACCAGATTGCTTAAATTTGTAAATAACTGTATATTTTTTGATTTTTTTTTCTGTCTTCATTCACAGACCCTAAATTTTGCAGAAAGGGATGAATGCAGTGAATTGAGATTCACTGGTAGTGGGTTATACTGATGGCTGGCTCTGCCGCCATCTACCCATATATGACCCTGAGCCATTCTGAAGACCACTGTAAGATCCTACCCTCAGTTATAAGCTAATAAAAGCGTATATTCTCCTTCCAGTCGTGAAAGCTTTTATTCACACTACACTAATGCCTCTCAATTTTACAAACTTTTATCAGGTCAGCCACCAACACTCCAGAAAAAAAACAACCTGCATTTGTCCAACCTCTCTTTATACCTCATACAATGCAGGGGGAGCTTCTATTGGTAAGATCAAAGAAAGATTACATCACATGGAAAATGAGAGGGGAAATGGAATTGCCTGTGAACCTACCTACAAAATAAGCTCAAATAGCCTTCTTTATTCCTTCCACAGCAAATAGAGAATATGGAAATTCAGACAATATTCATTCTAGTTTATATCAGCTTCAAAGAGACATTTCTCTGAAAAAGCAGGATAAACGGGCCACTTGTATTAAAGAACAAGGGGGTAACATTGATCACTTAGCCAATGAAGCACTGCTTATGCAAGCAGAACTTTACAGTGACTGATGCAAGTTCTGTCTCTATTTACCCAAATCAATGGCTCTTCTTTCTACAAAATATATAGCTGTTTAAAAATTTCTTGACTCAGTTTTAGTAAATAAGATGATAGCTCATACATATTGATTGAAATACAAGTTCAAATAACTTGGATATTTAAAGGTGCATCGGACTTGTCAGCCACAAACGAGCCTGCAGCTGACGTGGACATTTACCCCCTCCATAAATCTTCGTCCGCGAAGCCAAGCCAAAGAATAAACCATTTAGTCTACAAATGTGGAAAGAATCCTGAGTCAACCAAATAATTATTGGGCAGAACTGAGATGATTGCCAATCAATGGGGCCACTGGGATGCAGCTGGTCTCAAGCTTCCAAGCATATTTGCCAAAGGCAGGTCCAAAACCTCTTAAATATCTGATGTTGGTATAATGGCCGTCCTATTCTATCTCTAGTCTCGCCATTGAGGAGATGGGCTGGATACCCTTCATAAACACCTCCTCATCCTTAGAGCTGGCTTAAGTAAAGTAACCCAAGTTAGAATCAGAATTTTCTGTCATGAACGAGTCACAAAATTTGGCGTTTTACAGCAGCGACATAGTGTGAATTTTCATATAAACCACTTTACGACAATACATTTTTAAAATAGTGCACAAAAAGTAAGGCAGTGTCTTTTGTTGATCAATTATTCTGATGTCATTGGGGAAGAAGATGTCCTTGGGCCACTGAGTGCTTTTTCCATGACAGTAGTGGAGGGAGAGGGCATGGCCTGAATGGTGGCAATCCTTGAGGAGAGAGGCTGCTTTTTTAGACACCACCTGTTATAGATGTCCTCGATGGAGTGAAGTCTGGTGCCTATGATGTCACAGGCCAAGGTAACAACCTTCTTGAGTTTTTTCTTGTCCTGTGCTTTGGCACCTCCATACCAGACAGTGACGCAACCAGCCAGAATGCTTTCCATGGTACACCTGTAGAAATTTTCAAGAGTCTTTGGGGGCTCACCGAATCTCCTCAGAAAGCTCAAAGGATAGCCACTAGTGAACCTTCTTCGTGATTGCATTGACATAGATGCTCCAACACAGATCCACAGAGATGTTGACACCCAGGAATTTGAAGTTCTTGACCCTCTCCACTACGGAGTCCTCATTGAGGATTGGGTCGTGTTTCCGAGTTCAATTGGAGTTTGAGTCTGTTGGAGGCAGAGATTCTTGAAATATTTAAGTGATATTGATACCTGGACTTGAACTGGTCAGGCCGAGTGCTGGTCAAAGTGATTAGTATGGATGGAAACTTGATGATCAACATAAATGAGGTAAGCTGATAGACTCGTTTCTGAGCTCCATGAATCTGCAGTTCTTCAGTTGGAGGCCCTTGGCATTGGTGAACAATCAAATGTTACTGGGTTGCTCCAGGGGCAAGTCTTCAGAATTCTCTGCCTGAGACCTAACCACAGCTCTTAGTCTGCTCCACTTCTCTGGGAAAGAGGGTCAGTTTCTTTGACCCTCCACAAAAGCAATGAGACTTGGGTGGGCATCGTAGGCAGAAAGTCTGGCAGAAGGCCAAGACCAGCAATATAACAGGGTAATAATGATGCTAAAATTTTCACTGAAATTGTTTTAAGTTGTAACTAATAACAAAATGTTTGTTAATAAAAGGGTAAACCCTCTCTGTATCCAATTTATAAATTGGGCTGTTTTGAAATATCTTGAACATGAGAAGCTGGAATGATAACTTGATCATTGCTGTTGATATTGCAATAATTAATATTACTTCCACTGCACCAGTCCAGTTTGGATATCCCTTTGGAACCAAATGTTTCCCTTATTCTTTAAATTGTGCCCCTGATTGTCTAACTTGAGAAACTTTTTTTAAATTTTTTTTTTATTTTTCACACTATGAACCATAGTGACCAAAATACACACAAACATTTCCCTCTTGAATATACACAGTATCATTTTCTCCCCTTTTTCCCCCTCCCTCCTTCACCGAACCCCCCTCCCCACCCACTCAACGTTCAACCTATATGATACATTAAACCCATTAAACAATGTCATCACACAATGAAAATAAACAAGAAATTTGTGTCTACTTTTACACACTGGGTCAGTTCATTTCGTCTTCTTCTCCTTCTGTCATTATAAGCAGTGGAGGTCCGCGGTAGGACTTCTCTGTTGTGTTCCATGTACGGTTCCCAAATTTGTTTGAATACTGTGATGTTATTTCTTAAATTATATGTTATTTTTTCCAATGGAATACATTTATTCATTTCTATGTACCATTGCTGTATTCTCAGACTATCTTTTAATTTCCAGGTTGACAGAATACATTTTTTTGCTACAGCTAAGGCTAACTTGAGAAACTTAATAGTTAGCTTTTGGAATACAAGGTAGCAGCAAAATTTCTTTTTAATCTTGCCAATGTCATTTCCTTTCATTTGCAAATTTTACAGCGACAGTTTTCCAAAATGTATCCAATGTCACACTCAGCCAGGCTGTCAGTTAGACTGTGTGATAGTGAAATACTCTTGCACAAACCAGCAGTTACAGTAGGTTGCCAAATTAAACACAAATACAAAAATAATTACATAAATGCAAGTGTACACTTACACACCAATATAGAACACACACATTTTCTGCTTCTTTGGCAGAGTACAACTCGGTTCTGCACCATTTGTGATGAGATCAAGATGACTGTGCATGAGGGGGGTTTGCAGTGATGTGATTGTGCATGCCAACACTGCATACACCAGACAGCAAGCTCAATTGAAACTAATGCAATAAAAACCCCAGTACTTCACAGGCAAAACTCTCCGCACTATCAAGAACATCTACATGGATGATTGCAGTCTGAGAGCAGCACCAATCATCAAGGATCCACACCACCCAGGACCTGCTCTGTTCTCGCTGCTACCATCAGGAAAGAGGTATAGGTATCACATGACTCGCACCACCAGGTTCAGGAACAGCTGCTACCCCTCCACCATCAGACTCCTAACAATAAACTCAACCAGAGACTCATTTAAGGACTCTGCACATTATTTTTTAGTGAATGTTTATTTTCTGTATTGCACTTCTTTGCTTACATTTCACTCTTTTGTGGGTGTATCTTTTCTCAAATATAGTTTTTTGCCCGATGATGAGTATAAATTCTGTTTTCTTCTTCTTCTTTGGCTTGGCTTCGTGGACAAAGATTTATGGAGGGGGTAAATGTCCACATCAGCTGCAGGCTCGTTTGTGACTGACAAGTCCGATGCGGGACAGGCAGACACGGTTGCAGCGGTTGCAGCGGAAAATTGGTTGGTTGGGTGCTGGGTTTTTCCTCCTTTGCCTTTTGTCAGTGAGGTGGGCTCTGCGGTCTTCTTCATTGGAGGTTGCTGCCCGCCAAACTGTGAGGCGCCAAGATGCACGGTTTGAGGCGATATCAGCCCACTGGTGGTGGTCAATGTGGCAGGCACCAAGAGATTTCTTTAGGCAGTCCTTGTACCTTTTCTTTGGTGCACCTCTGTCATGGTGGCCAGCGGAGAGCTCGCAATATAACACAATCTTGGGAAGGCGATGGTCCTCCATTCTGGAGATGTGACCCACCCAGCGCAGCTGGATCTTCAGCAGCGTGGACTCGATGCTGTCGACCTCTGCCATCTCGAGTACTTCGACGTTAGGGATGAAAGCGCTCCAATGAATGTTGAGGATGGAGCGGAGACAACGCTGGTGGAAGCGTTCTAGGAGCCGTAGGTGATGCCAGTAGAGGACCCATGATTCGGAGCCGAACAGGAGTGTGGGTATGACAACGGCTCTGTATACGCTAATCTTTGTGAGGTTTTTCAGTTGGTTGTTTTTCCAGACTCTTTTGTGTAGTCTTCCAAAGGCGCTATTTGCCTTGGCGAGTCTGTTGTCTATCTCGTTGTCGATCCTTGCATCTGATGAAATGGTGCAGCCGAGATAGGTAAACTGGTTGACCGTTTTGAGTTTTGTGTGCCCGATGGAGATGTGGGGGGGGCTGGTAGTCATGGTGGGGAGCTGGCTGATGGAGGACCTCAGTTTTCTTCAGGTACTGCACGGATGGCAGTCTCTTCAATCTGAGGCGCCTGCAAGCTCACACCAAGACACAAGAGAAACTTGTCCGTGAACTACTCTTTGCAGACGATGCCACTTTAGTTGCCCATTCAGAGCCAGCTCTTCAGCGCTTGACGTCCTGTTTTGCGGAAACTGCCAAAATGTTTGGCCTGGAGGTCAGCCTGAAGAAAACTGAGGTCCTCCATCAGCCAAATTCTGTTTAACCCTCAGTTAAAGGAGTCTCAGGGTTCTATGTGCATCATGTATGTACTCTGACAATAACTTTGAACATAATGGTCTTTTCTGTAAAGACTCGGGACACATTGATGTGGTTACCAAGCATCTAAAGACACAAAGGAAGACTGTCCAAATACTTATGATCCAGATCTGACCTTGCCGATATACTTTCTCTTTTCTCACTCTCTTACAACACAATTCTATCCTGATTTCCATCCCTCTTTCAGCCCTCACTTGCTCCTTCAATCTTTCCACTCTCAGCCTCCCTTCCATGAACTGACTCAGTCCTCATCCTTATCATCTCCCTTCCTCTCAACACTTTGCCTCTTCCTTCCACTCCCAGCTCCCAGCTCTCCCCCAGCTGTCCAGTGACTGACTGCTCAATATCTCCAAGGCTGAAGTTGCCGGCCAGCCACTGCTGCTCTCCGTCTTCAGGGCAAAGTTCAATCCAGTTCCTGACTGCCATCTATGAATCTTGCTGGAAACCATGCAAATGTTGATTCTTAGTGATTTGATTTGTAGTTCAAAGACAACCACATCCCTTTGTATAGGAGCAAAAATGTAGACATCCAGGTACACAAATCACCAAAAGTTAATATACAGGTAATAAAAATGCAGCTAATAAAATGCTGAACATTATTTGAAACGGGCTGAGGAGGGTGATGCTTGAGCTGTACATATTAAACCACCCCCACTACCTTGTACACATCTGGTAAGGAGTATATAGCACTATCTGCACATTTGGGCATTATATTCAAGTCAGCACAGATACAGGAGATTTATATCAGGCATTAAAGGATTAAATTATAATCAGAATGTACAAATCTG
Organism: Narcine bancroftii; assembly: GCF_036971445.1. NCBI lineage: Eukaryota > Metazoa > Chordata > Chondrichthyes > Torpediniformes > Narcinidae > Narcine > Narcine bancroftii. The sequence continues at coordinate 180,377,317 of NC_091472.1, forward strand.
TCTTACACATTTTTTTTTAATGTAGATGGTTTGGGAATGAAATTTAGTTTGTGTGACTTCAAATGTTAATGTATGATGACCAGAATATTAAAATAAAGAAGACATCACTGATAACTAGGGAATCAAATTTAACAAATAATCTTAAATTAAAGAAAACATTCTACCTGTTCTTCATGAATCATCCCAGTAGTGCTCTATTCTTCCTGGTTAAATAATTGTAGCAGGACTGATATTACAAAGAGTACACACATGTGATTGTGCCTTATTACATGTAAAAAGTTCTGCCATCTGCAATGCTTACTGACAATCAAAAGGTTTTGGCATTCCATTGTCCTTAGAATTGGCAGAGTCCTGTGACAATCTTTTACTGTAATGGATACAGCATGCAGTTCACAAATCTGATTCCAAACCGGTGAAACTTCTTTGAAAGGGCAAATCTTCATTTGTTCATTCATTTTAATCATTACAGAACTAATATTTTGGGTTGTTCCTTTTTTAATTGGCTACCAAATGAGGAATGCAGCAATGTTCAGTTCAGATCTTTGTTGCATTATATTCAATAAGAATTTGGAAGGTATCTTTCAAGTTTAATGAGGTGCGCAATATTAGAAAGTTTATGATCCATTAGCCTAAACAAAGCGATCAAACTTCACCAGTGAAGCATCACATTAAAACATCAAGATAATGTTTTAACCATACTGCATTATGCAAAGCACTGAGTACAACCCAACCACATCTCCCCCCCCCCCCCACCCACCCTGCCCACATTGACCCTCTGAAAGAAGTATTTATACAGGTCTTTCCCAAAAATTCAATCACTTATTCTGAGACAAGGCCCTCTAGGTCTAAGATGGCAAAAGTCATCCCAGGATTTATTCTGCAATGCCCATACATTTTTCTTTAATTGTTTGAATGAAATTACTCTTGTTTTTCGTGATATAGAGGAACAATTTTTTTCAAATTTCAGATTTATTGTCAGAGTACATACGTGACATCACATACAACCAGAGATTCATTTTTCCTGTGGATGCAGCAGAATTACCACCAAATGGTAGTAAAAATAAATAAACTGTACATAGCAAACATATAAATATAAGAAATGTAAGCAGATAACAAACGTAAACAAACTGACTGTGCAGTCAGTTTAATTCCTCTGTGTAGGACAATTCTCCCATTTCATGAATCAACTGGTGAACCGTCATTACACTTTTTCAATTGCAGGTATATCCTTCATTAGGTATGAGATGCCCAATGTTCCATATGTGCTCTTACACGAGCCCCATTTAACTGTAGTAAGACTCTGGTGTTCAAATCATCATGAAATAATAGGCAAATATATCATTAGGCTTTCCAATGACTTGCTCTACCTGCATTTTAGTTTTCAATAATTTGTTTACATGGATTCCTGGTCCCTTTCAACAAAAATCTCACCATTTAAAACATACTCTCCTTTTCTATCTATTCCAATAAAGTGAATGACTATCTACATGACCATCTGTTAGACTGTTTTGCATCTCAAAAAAAAGTTTTGAACTTTTACACCAAATAAGACTAGAAGTAGATTAATTAACCATTGGAATTTGCCACTGGTGTGTTGGTGAATAATGACTCCTGTTTATAGTTATTATCCATTGTACAGATGCATTGAAATTCTTACTTTTTATCAAACAGTAGCTTCATTTAAAAAGAAGTCTGCATTAAATTTAAATTTAAAAGTTATCATAAAGGGTGGCACGGTTAGCGTAGCAGTTAATGCATTATTCTTACAACGCGAGCAACCAAACCTCAAATTCTAAGCTGAATGCAAGGAATTTGTATATTCTCCCCGTGTTTTCATGGGTGTCCTCCAGTGCGCCGATTTCCTCCCACCCTCCAAAAATGTACCAGGTTGTAAGTCAATTGGGCAGTACGGGCTCATAAGCCAAAAGGGCCTGTTACCACGATACATGTCTAAAAAAAACATATTTGCAGTTGTCATAGTGTAAGAAGGAAGTGGTGCAACAATAGTGCAGACAGTGCTTTTTGTGGTGTTGGAGTGTTTTATGAATAGTGTTGACAGGGGAAGTTCAAGAACCTGATAGCCATTGGAAAGAAACTATTCTTGAACCTAGAAATACTGGGCTTTAAGATTCTGCACTTTCTTCCCAAAGGAAGCAGCATGAGGAGGTCATGACCAGGGTGATTGGGGGCCCTTTATGACGTTGGCCTGCCTCTTGAGTCATTAAATCATAAAGATAGGAAGTCAGAGCCTGTGATGATGGACTTGGCTCTAATTGACCCAGGAGAATTGATGGAAGGGCAGATAAAATGTAAATAAAAGGATTGCTGCAGGAGGATCAGTGGATGGATGACAGACTCAGCTGACAAAATAGCCTGCTTCCTTGCTGTATTCCTCCATGAACAGGAGCAGCACACCAGAAAATGTAAAGATTCACTCTTGCAATTTCACAGGTACGGTTTGCAACCTTCAAATTTAATTATAGTATGGAACACCAGAAATAAACAGGTCAGTCATCTTTAAAAAATGGAAAAACACGATAATGTTTCGGTGGATTTTCTTCCATTAGAAGATGCCTTTTCTCAGCAACTGCTGATACTACGACCAGTACTGCTACCGAAAGGAGAAGCAACTTACTTTCCAGGAAACCCCACATCGCACCTCGAAAGCATTCATCGATCTTTCTCTTTTATGAATATAGAGTTCCAATATTTGTGGATTAATTTTACTTTTGTTGTATTTTGTGGGTGGTTTTACATTTCTTGTTATGATTTTTTTCCTCCATCACCGCTAAAGTTGAAAGTTTTTTTGAGGAATAGGATCAAAACACTGCACTGACTTATCTGGTGTGTTTGAGTGGGGGGGAGGTTGGTTGGTGTTGGAGGCGATCATTTCTTCCCTGACAGAACCACAGTGCTGTATGGTTCAGTCTTGTTCTGTGCAAATGCTTATTGAAAGCATATGCAGTGCGTTTTCCAGCAATGTTTCACTGCTCTCCAGTGCCATTCCACGTCACAGGATTCAGATATTTGTGGTTATATTTTTTGCTTCAACTCACACGAATAGCCTAAACAGACACATTGAGAGCAGTTGTTGATGAGGGATCTATTGGAGTAACAAGATAGTGTTCAGTTGATGGCAGTTTTGTTCAAATATGTGCATTGCTATAGATATGGCCCTCTGTTTTTGGAAGTATCAGCCCCTCCTGCTTCTTTGTCCTTTTCCCCATTCACTTGCTTCTCTCATTTAACTGCACAGCAAAAACATTTTATTTATATCATGTTCCATAATGTCTTATAACTTAATTACAGTGGGGTGATTCCTATAAGGTGGATGCGTGACATCTAATTTTGAGTGCAGATGGGACAATAAATATTGGCTAGGTCAGAGAGAAGAAACAGCCACTGTTTCAAATAAAAAAAGGTTAATCAACATCTCTGGAGAATGAAAGAAACCCCAGTGGAATGAAAAAAAACCCCAGTGGAATGCTGTGGATGGAATAACTTATAAGATGCAGGGAGAGCCTGAGGGAACAAAGGAAGGTCAGTGATCTGGCCGAAGGTAGGACATACAAATGAAGAATGGGGTGAAAAATAGACTGGATGCCTCAAGGACAGAAAACTGGAAAGTGCTGAACTCACCGAAAAAAAATACCTGATCGTGATGAGAACCGAAAGGTGAAAATTTTTCTGGAATTCATGTAGAGCAAGTCACTGAAGGGGACATTCAAGTGGCGACACTGGTGGTGAAGGCATTTGGCCCATTTGCTTTTATCAGTCAGGGCATTGAATGAGCAGGAATGCCACATTTCAACTGCACAAGACATTGATGATACCACCCTTGGAGTATTGTGCGCAGTTTTGGTCACCTAGCTAAAGGAAAGATATCATCAAGTTGGAAAATAAGAAGAAAAAATATCCAAGAGAATGTGACAGGGACTGGCTAGCTTGAATTATAAGGAGAGACAAGAATGGCTGGACTTTTCTCTCCGAACTGAAAGAGGTGAAAGGGGGACATTATTAAGATTATAAAATCATAAGGGGCATAGATAAAGTAAATAGTCATAGCATTTTCCTTAGAGAGGCAAATTTAAAACTAGAGGGCATACATGGGGAAAGATTTAAAAGGATTTCACACAGAAATAACTAGGTATGTGGAAGAAGCTAGCAGAGGAAGTTGTAGAAACAGGGTCAATTGTATGTGCGAAAGACATTGGATAGGTGCATGGAAAGGAAAGGTTTAGAGCATCAGTTTTCAAACTGCCCCCTAAACTCACATTCCACCTTAAGCAATCGTTATGCCATGTGCTCTGTCATTAACAAGGGATTGCTTAAGGTGGTATGTGAGTGGAAAGAAAAAAGTTTTGAAAACAACTGTTTTAATCATACCCAATTGTTGTGCACATGGTATGATAACTCCAAAGGCAATGAGTCAATATCAATTTTTCCTCAAGCAGAATATTTCAGTAACAAACGGGTCAAGAGCAATGATTCTCAACCTTCCCTTCCCACTCACATGCCACCTGCAGCAATCCCTTACTAATCTCAGAGCACCAATGGCATAGGGTGGCTCAAGGTGGAATGAGAGTTTAGGGGGAAATTTCAAAACCACTGGTTTAGAGAGATATGGGCTGATCACAGGAAAATAGGTCAACATTTCAAGTTCCATTGTATATACTCGTCTTCCATTTCAGATGTTAATTGGTAAGCTGCACATTCCCAATCATTTTCTTTTGCAGACTTTTGGCATTTCTGGATATCTCATATTTTGTACATCAGTTAATTTGAAGAACAGATCACACAATGAGAGTCTAAAACTTGAGAACATAGCTTTAAAATGAGAAAGGAGTTCTGATAGGCAAAATGGTGGCTATGGAACAGACACCCAGATGAAATGGTGAAAGCAGTTATGATCAAAGTGTTTTGTAAGTATTTGGACATGGTTAAGGTACAGAATGAATGGATATGGTCCAGATGCAAGAGAAAGGGATTAGCACAGATGAGCATCTTGGTTAGCCTGGACAGGTTGAGATGAGGCTTTGGATTCATGCTGTACGACTGATTCTCCTTATGAAACTACTATGCTACACCAGTTGCTTGCCCCTGGTATAAAAGGAGCAGGCAGTGTTCATTGCTTTACAAGAGGCATCAGAATCTAAAACCTGGGCTCTCCTCATCTTCCAGGTACACACTTCAGCTTTGGAAATTCAAAAGTGAATTCATATACTTTGGACAATCAGCTTTTCCAGTCTGTGTCAGAAAGGCAGTTATGGAACTTGTAAAATTAGCTCAGCTTTTCCACAGATGCTACTTGATCACCAATATTTTTCTCAGATTTCCAGCAACTGTTATCACTTTTTTGTTTACTTCAAATTGCTCTTATTCATCTTGATCTATTTGCAAAACTGTAATCAGATCCCACCATGATTAACTAGACAGCAACAAAGGCACCTTTGTTTGTCTCTCTATCCCATCCCTCTCTGCAACTTTAAACATTTCACTCTTTTCCAATTCTAATGATGGGTCTTTGATCAGAGACTTCAATACTCTTCCCTCTTCAGTTGCTGCCTGGCCTGATGAGTAGGGCCAGTATTTTCTGCTTTTATCCTGTTTATTGATATTCTGCTCATGAAACATCAGTATTGTCCAGCTGCATTGTAAGTACATCCATGGATCTGACACGCTAAGTGCCCCAATTTTTAAATGCACCTTTCATTAACACCAACATCATTGTTTGAACAGCTGAACATCTTGTTAGCTGAAAAGTGAGATGCTGTGTTGAATGAAGGCATGGAAGAAGCATGCTGTCTCACTTCTGTCATTGAGCCTATTCAAGACAGAAGCCAATAGGTTTTAGATTTTTTTTTAAAATTAAGGGATAGCATAGGAAGATTAACCATGATCTTGTTGAATAGGTTCAAAGGGAGAGGGTCAAAGGGTCTGCTCATGCTTCTATTTCTTATCAAACCAGCATATAAAAAATTATATGAATGCAAATTTCATTTTTAACAGAAATGAAGAGGTCAGTTAGCTTTTGTTGCTGTCTAGTTAAACATGGTGGGATCTGACTACAGTTTTGCAAATAGATCAAGATGAAAAAAGCAGATAGTGTTTAGGTGGATTTCCTTCAATAAGATGATGCCATTTCTTAGCACAGCTAAAAGAGAGATCTTTTGACTGCAGATGCCCCAGAAGTAATTACAAAATGAAGGCTGGAGGTCTCAAGAAAGGAAGCAAGGAGACATTAGTTCCACTAAAACCATTACATGGCTTGCTCCATTCATTGTAAAGAAAGCTTTTGGCATCTTAGCCTTTATAAATCAAAGTATTGAGTGTAGAATTTGGGATGTTATGTTGAAGTTCTTTAAAACATTGGTAAAGTCAAATTTGGAATATTGTGTGCAGTTCTGGGCACTTAGCTACAGGAAGGATATCAATAAGATTGAAAGAGTGCAAAAAAGATTTACTAGAATGATGCCAGGTTTTCAGGGGTTGAGTTACAGCGAAAGATTGGACAGGTTAGGACTTTATTCCATGGAGCAAAGAAGAATGAGGGAAGATTTGATCAAGGTTTACAAGATTATGAGAGGTATAAACAGAGTGGATGTGAGTAGGCTCTTTCCACTTAGATTGGGGGAGATAAATAAGAGAAGTCATGGTTTTAAACTGAAGGGGGAGAAACTTAGGGGGAACATTAGAGGGAAAGTTTTTCCACAGAGGATGGTGGGAGTGTGGAATGAGCTGCCATTTGATGTGGTAAATGTGGGCTCGATCGTGTGTTTTCAGAATAAACTGGATAGGTACATTAAAGTGAGAGGACTGGAGGGTTATGGTATGGGAGCCAGTCAGTGGGACTAAGGAGATGAGGGTCAGCACAGACTAGAGGGGCTGAATTGTTTGTTTTCTGTGCTGTAACTTTCTATGGTTCTATGGAATCCCTGAATGTATCATTCAAGTGTGTTGTACCTATTCACTTTTAGTAACTGTTCAGAACTGAATAGACTTCATTCAGCTCAATAAAATAGTGATTTCTCAGTGATGAGGAAATTAAACAAGATTCAAGCATCTCTACCTCCATAAATTAATTTTTAAGACTCTCAAGCTCCTTGATCGGATTTGTCCCCCGGCATAACATGGTTGCCTGAGAGTTTGAGACATCATTTAATTTAACAGGCTTTCATGTTTTCATGATAGCAGTAGCCTCTGGAATGGAATGAATTGTACAAGGAGACGCTCTTTTGGAAACATTGAGGCACATTTTCTGCAGTAGATATTTCTGAGACTCATGAAAGATACTGAATTATATGTGAATTAAAATCTCATAACAATAAAAAATACTTTGGCTCAACTTGCTTTTATCACCCAACTGAGAATCTAATAATGAACATAAAAATATGGTCCATTCGGCTTTTCCTAACAATTTATCCTGCTGTGCAGGACCTTGGACTTGTATTTTTAAATTGTAGTTTTTAACTGTGGTTACTGCAACATCTGGCACTCACTGATTTGATATCATGTATAAATCTGGCCCAATTATGTTTATTTTCCTGAATCCAGAAGGTTAAAATAGATCAAAGTGCCAAAGCATGAGTCATTTCATTTTGTACATCATCACTGTTCTCTCCTGACTAAAGCCTATTCTTTTTCATCTTCCCCAGCCTTTTGTTTCACCACCTCTTGACCCTCTGTGGATCCTGCCATTTTTTTTTAATAACAAGTGCCACAGAATAATCAAAATGCATGTCTTGAATGGTCCACAGATAAAGGGAAGGAGATTGGAATGGGGCTGAAAAATAAATGGTCCACAGCTCACAACGAGCAACCATCTCCCTCCTATTCTTGTGGGCACTGCACAAAGATTGCACTTTCAGCTTATAGTAATTATTTCAATATCCAGGCAACAGTTTACTGCTTTCCATGCCGCCTTGTTTCCCTGGCACATGTTCAGGCTAACGTGCATGGCTGAAACAGCCTAAATATTTTTTTTAATGGGCGTACTTTTTTTTGGCAGCAGCCCCTGAAAGAAGTCATTGTGAAGGAATTGTGATTTTCCCCAAACAAGACCACGCAAGTGCCACAGTTTCAAAGAAGCAAAAGTGGTTGGAGTGTGGGAGGTTCTGAGCTCATCAAGGGCTGGGAGGATATCCTGTCATACCAAAAACAAAAGGAGAGCATCAGCTGTGAAGGTTATTGCTAAAAGACCTGAAAAATGGCACAAGGATCAGAGACCTCGGAAACAATCGGAGACACAACTCTGAACTTCAAGCTCAAAAAAACTCTCCCAACCACGAGTCAAAACCTACACCACTCAACATGGCATCACAAAATAAAAACATCACAAAATGTAGAGTATTAAAACAGACCTGCAACCAGGGCAAAGAGAAAATGTGATGCAGGTAACTGCTCCCAAGAGACTGAGCTTACAAGCATTCTCCAACAGAAGACTCAGATGAGAATCCTTAAAAATATTCAACCTGCTTTTAAGTAACACACACCAGCCTGAACTTGGGCCAGTGAAACTGGGTGATGCAGAAAGCAATTAACTGTTGCCTGGATAATAAAATCATCATATTGAGCAAGCAGCATAAACTTTGTGCGGTGCCCAGCAGAATTTGGATGAATAACCAATAATAATGTTTGGTACAATGGAAGGCTGGTTAGAAAGATTGACCTACTGCTGTTGTTCAAAGTTATGAAGACATGCCTTCAGAACCGATGTGGTGGGTGACTCCATTTCAGTATTCACCAAATGACCCATAACGCAGTGATCAGTGGTGGCTGCCCAGATTCCTTTGCAGCCCAATGGCTGGGTAAGCAACGGAAGCTTAGATTCCTGCAATGCAAACTCAGCTTGCTGCTGTCCTGACCATGATCCCAGGTGTTTTTGCAGCCCTCCAGTGATCCATCCTGTTACAATTACTCAGTGTTGCAAAGCTGGCCCAAGAAATTTTCTTTTTTGTTTTATTTAGTATTATCAGAGATAAAGCACAGTAACAGGCCATTCTGGTCCACAAGCCTGTGCTGACTAATTACATGCATGTGACCAATTAACCCAACCACATGCATGTGGGAGGAAACAGAAGCACCCAGAGGAACTCTGTGAAACATACAAACTCCTTCCAGACAGCACTATTTTCTTACCAGGGTTCTTCTTCTTTGGCTTGGCTTCGCGGATGAAGATTTATGGAGGGGGTAAAAAGTCCACGTCAGCTGCAGGCTCGTTTGTGGCTGACAAGTCCGATGCGGGACAGGCAGACACGATTGCAGCGGTTGCAGGGGAAAATTGGTTGGTTGGGGTTGGGTGTTGGGTTTTTCCTCCTTTGCCTTTTGTCAGTGAGGTGGGCTCTGCGGTCTTCTTCAAAGGAGGTTGCTGCCCGCCAAACTGTGAGGCGCCAAGATGCACGGTTTGAGGCGTTATCAGCCCACTGGCGGTGGTCAATGTGGCAGGCACCAAGAGATTTCTTTAGGCAGTCCTTGTACCTTTTCTTTGGTGCACCTCTGTCACGGTGGCCAGTGGAGAGCTCGCCATATAACACGATCTTGGGAAGGCGATGGTCCTCCATTCTGGAGACGTGACCCATCCAGCGCAGCTGGATCTTCAGCAGCGTGGACTCGATGCTGTCGACCTCTGCATAGAATTACCAGGGTTACTGGCGCTGAAATAGCATTGGGCTAACCATGCCGCTTTTATTTATTTCATATTTCCTTATAACTCAGAAATGGTACTTTCAATCCAATGAGTTTATGCTGTCCCTCAGGACAATTTTGTTCAGCCCAATTACATCAATTGTTTCCGTGTAGCCTATTCTCCCCCATGCCCTACAACACTCTGATTCTCCTGCCCACACCAGAGCCAATTTATAGCAGCCAGTTAATCTATGAAAATATATATGGATGTGGCAGTTAAACAAAGCACACGAGGGAATGTGCAAACTTCACACATACCTAATCAAAGGTTAGGATTGAACTGGAGCTGTGAAGTAGCAGCACAAACCACTCTGTCGCCCCTGCTGTGACACTAATATGTTTTGGGGGTTTTTTGTGTTTATTTTTAAACACAACCACTGCATTTCAGGAACTTATTCCCAAATTCCCGGAACGCAGTCTGCTTAAAAAGATCAGAATGGGAAAAAGGACTCATTTCGTTCTGACATTTTACCTCCTTGACCCAGAGTTTTTCTCACAGGTTGCCTGCAATCTAAACTGAACTGCAGGCGATCTGTGGACCTCCAACCTCCTTAAATTCCACACTTCAGGTATTTTGTCTAAACTTGTGGTGTGATAGAATATTTGGTCATTCCTGTTTGAATGGCCACTCCTGGAAGGTAGGGAGACACTTCAGAATGGAAAATCACGCAAGTTCTATGTAAAAAAATACATGAGCCCATCCTGTGCATGGGGATCAATGGGCACCTATCTCTAGATAAACCCATCTGTTTCACTTGCTGTCCTTGTTGCTGGACAACACCAACTAGTGTGAACTATGGAAACACCGACTGAAACTGTGCTTCCTCGTCTCAGGGCTCTTAAGGTCATATGCCAGTGCATCTACAGCTCTTCTGCTTAAAGTTAGCAACCAACCTATAACCAGTAGGATTGAAGAACTGTGACAAGCCAAGCACAAGGAGGATTATTTGACAAAACATTTGTCCTACGTTGGACGTGGACATTTTATTTGTTGGCTCTAAATGAGCCCTCAGAATTGTAAGTTTGTGTGGTGTGCAACAAGTTGCTGTGAATCACTCCACTAAGTTTCACGGGCCTCCCCCTGGAGGAGTCCAGGCAACAGGATTCTGATTTGAGTACACAAGTGTTTTCTACTATTGAATTCAGGGCCACGTGGATCAAGTCTGTCACTTTTGTGGGAATTGGCTGTGCATAGAATTATGACTCACATGAATAATGACTTGTCTGGCCACACAGCCTCACCATTTTAATTATTATGCTGACTCATTGCTTAGAGTGGGATAGAGGCATTCTGCATTTACCCTTGATGGCAAATGATAACCTCTTTGATGGAGTGGCTACGGTCACATAACCACCTGGATGGAAATAATGGAAGGATATATTATCATTCATCTGTCATCTCAACTTTCTGAATGTTAAATGCAGATAGCAAGTTGTATATCCATTGTTACTTTATGCATCAGATTTTATTTAAACTCATTGTTGATTATTCAGAGATCTTAGCCTTTGAAACAGGATTTCCTCTAATGTAAAATTAAAAAAAAAGAACTTCCATTTGTATGGTATCATCCAGATGAGACATTGCAATGTGCTTCACAGCTGAATATTTATTATGAGATGCTTTTGTTTTTTTTGGTGGACTAATAGAACAGTGGCGAGCTCTCCACTGGCCACCGTGACAGAGGTGCACCAAAGAAAAGGTACAAGGACTGCCTAAAGAAATCTCTTGGTGCCTGCCACATTGACCACCGCCAGTGGGCTGATAACGCCTCAAACCGTGCATCTTGGCGCCTCACAGTTTGGCGGGCAGCAACCTCCTTTGAAGAAGACCGCAGAGCCCACCTCACTGACAAAAGGCAAAGGAGGAAAAACCCAACACCCAACCCCAACCAACCAATTTTCCCTTGCAACCGCTGCAATCGTGTCTGCCTGTCCCGCATCGGACTTGTCAGCCACAAACGAGCCTGCAGCTGACGTGGACTTTTTACCCCCTCCATAAATCTTCATCCGCGAAGCCAAGCCAAAGAGGAATAGAACAGTGAGTCTCACAAGCCTAATATCTGTAATGAAGACGAGAGAAAATATCACCTCTTCTCCACACAGGGCAATGGAATAAGAGACAACTCTTCAACATCTCATCCAGAAGGAAAGTATTGAGAATAACTCCTTCAGTGTTATAGTTGAGGTCACCTTGATTGTGCACTTAAATCCTGGATAGACAACTAACGTTTCTGAATCTGTCAGAAGTTGTTTTGAACCAAGTTAACATACAATTTGAGTAAGCATTTTTGTATTAAAAATGCCATTGAAATACAATTTCTAAAAGTATATTTTTAAATTTTAAGATTTTGGTTCAAAGATATTAATGTACTTCAGGATCAAGTACAGCTTACATGCAGTATGGCAATGTGAAAAAGTAGAAACATTTTGGGAAGATATGAGTATTTTACTGGGACAAATTATGAAGATACAAGTTCCAAAAGGTCCAAAAATATCTTTGTTAGGTGATATTCATAACTTGGTTAGATGTTTATCAGAGGAAGTTTCTAAGTGTACCAACAGCAGTAGCAAAGAAATATATGGCAGTAACATGGAAATTAGACAATAATAATGTAGGGTTGAATATACCAGGCACAGGACTGTATATCATTCGAGAAAATAAAGTATAATATATGGAATCAACCAGAAAAATTTTATAAGATTTGGAAACCATATATGGATTTCATTGGTAAGAGTTCATCTACAGCAGGGGTGTCAAACTCAAATTCACGGAGGGCCAAAATTAAAAATTTGGACTAAGTCGAGGGCCGAACTAAATATTTATTGAAAATTTTCAACAACATCTGCATGTTTTCTCTTCTTTCAACATATGTAATGTTAAACTTTAGGATATAACTTTAGGAGGATAATGTTACAGGTCAGGAGTAGGTAGCTCAAGTTCACCCTTTGCTTGACCTGAGGGAAACCTATTTGGTCCCTGTGGAGATGTAGTCAGCATTCACAGGCTTTGTCCATTTTGGCCTGCATCAGTGACCATTTCCTGCTCACTCCTCAGGCTCTAGGCCTCTATTCACCCTCGACCCACCATCCCTCTACCTGACCAGTCCTTTACCCAACCTCTACTCACTCCTCACTCTGCCTCTACCCACCCCATCCTATACACGCCCCTCTACTGCTTCTCCCCTCAACCTGTTCCTCCCTCTACCTGTCTCTCACCCTCTAATCACCCTTCCCCTACTCGCCCTGCCCCTCCCCTTTTACTTCTTCCCTATCCACCCCTTCTTCTACTCATCCCTCCCTCTAACTTCCCCTCGCTCCACCATAACTTCCCCTGCCCATTACTCCTCACCTACACCCTCTGCCCACCCCTGCTTACCCACCCACTCAGGCCCAGCGCGCTGCCGATCAGCCTTTGCGGACAGCCACCACCTCTCTCTTCACGTGCAGGGCCGAACCAGCCGTCCCTGGGGTCCACGCGGCTGCAAGCACTGAAGGCCGTGGCGACCGGAAGAAGTGCGCTCGTGCTGTGGAAGGGCCGTCCGGTGCCAGTCGTGCGGGGCTCGCACAGCCCGGGGACCGTGCGCAGCCTGCCATGCCCGTCGCGCCGACAGGAAATCACAGGCGCGCGCCAATCCGCCGCACCGCTCGACAGGTGGGAGAAGTGACTGGTTATGCGGGGAGCCTTCCACTGGCTTGCCGGCTGATGACATCGACAGACTTCTCGTTACAATTTCTCGTGTTACAATGGGGAAGGATGTGCAATGAAGGGGGAGGATGGTGGGGGTGACATTACCAAAAAACAGCATCGGCTCTCGCTGCAGGGCGGGCCACCTCTAATACATTTTTGAAATGATCTTGCGGGCCAAATATAATTATATCGCGGGCCAGAGTTTGACATGTGTGATCTACAGCATCCACTATTCTCATTCCAACACACCCTAGTTAATTTAGAGGTTTAAATTTATATTTGTAAATTTGAAATTTAATTAATCAATGAATGATACATGATAATTTCAGGTAGGCTTTTTTCCAAATTTTCCTACTTTTTTTGGGGAGGGAGGTGGAAGAAAATATACAATTATGTATTTTTTGCATCATTTTATTACTCTGTATGATTACAGATAAGTATGTTGTATTTGTCATTGATGCAAATGAAAAATAAATTTTTCAAGAAGTACAGCTTACATTTAAAAATAGAGGTCACACTGTTTGGACACATTTTCACATTAATAGAAGGTTGAATGTGATTAGCTGAGAACTTTAGAGCTAAGCCTACAACATCAAACAAATCTTATAATGACACAAAATGGGGTAAATTACAGAAAGCCTGGAAAAAAAAGAACAATTGTTTGAATGAGAGTGTGAAACCTTTTGAGAATAAATAGATTTCATTGAAAATGGTGACAGGAAGCCAAATAGTTTACTTTAACAATCAAATTCCTGTGTGTTTTAGGATTCAACTGGGATAACAAAGTAGGAAAAGTTATCAGAAATTTTAAATTATTATTTAAAATAAATTTTAATTTAATATTTTTAACAGATAAAATAACAGATGGAAAGATTTTGCCTATTAGATACATGTTGCTGGGATCATTAAACATTCCTACTTTCTCGGTTATTCCAGTGCACATGTACATTGTTCAATAGATATGATAATAAACTAGCTATTATTCTTTAATTAACAAATTTTTCCAGTAAGAAAAGCAACCGCAGAATTTACAAGATCTGATCGATGTTTCTGTGAAAACTTTTTTCAGTTCATGATGTTTTAAGAGTCCACTGTTAGGGATCCTGGCCCTTTCCTGACTCCATTCACACCTGCACATCCATAACTAGAAGGGCCAGATTGGCCTATTTCTGTGCTGTAATTGTTATATGTTATATGTTTTATATATATGCTGTGGCTCTGAAACTGCCAATGCTTGGACTTCCCAACTATGTGTATGACAGCCCAATTTCAGTTGAGGCAGATAACATCTAATTCCATGTGGTACTACTAAGTAACAAATGCCCTGAATCAAGAGATAGCATGTTAAGTTACTGATTTTTGTGTGGCAGCCTCTGGATGAGGTCAAGTATATGGTGCTCATCCATACCTTTGGTCTCTCATGATGTGAGTGAATGGCCCATTGATTTCATTAGGATGGCTTGGGAGACCGGACCCCTTCTGTGCTCATGAATGAAATGCTGGCCCTAATGGAAGGGCATAGGCCCTGCCTCACGTTTTAGCAGGCTTCCTTGGAGCAGTTGCCAGAAGATATCCACATGTTGCTGGCCCATAAGGATTTCAGTGACCTGTGCTGATGTTCCATGGTGTGCTCAGCAAGAAGGCATGACATCTGTAGGACAGGTCACCCGATCCTGCTCACAGCAGCAGGACTGTGCAAATCCAACATTAGACTGGCAACAGGGTTGATCAAGTCAGTTGCCAGGGCACCAGTTGGCCAGGAGACAATGGAATGATAGTACCCAATCATGGGGTTTCTTTCATCAATGATGGGGTTTCTTTCATCAATGATGGGGTTTCTTTCATCAATGATGGGGTTTCTTTCATCAATGATGGGGGTTTCTTTCATCAATGATGGGGTTTCTTTCATCAATGATGGGGTTTCTTTCATCAATGATGGGGTTTCTTTCATCAATGATGGGGTTTCTTTCATCAATGATGGGGTTTCTTTCACCAATGATGGGGTTTCTTTCATCAATGATGGGGTTTCTTTCATCAATGATGGGGTTTCTTTCATCAATGATGGGGTTTCTTTCATCAATGATGGGGGTTTCTTTCATCAATGATGGGGTTTCTTTCATCAATTATGGGGTGCAGAATCTTGCTGCTGCTAACTTCTCTGGGCTCAAAGTTTAATGGACAGAGTAGGACACGATCTTAACTTTACCTTCATCTACCTAGACAACATACTTAGTTCTAGCTACAGTCATCAGGAACATCTGTCCCACCTGCACAAGCTTTTCACTTGTTTAAATGAGTTTGGGCTGACTATCAACCTGGCCAAGTGTCAATTCGGGTAAGTGACCATCAACTTTCTGGGCCATACGGAGCAAAGGTTGAGGCGATCTGGTCATTTGCTAAGCCCAGCACAGTTAAAGGCCTCCAGGAGTTCATTGGAATGGTAAATTTTATTTCTGGATTCTATCATCAGTGGCTCGCATCATGTGCCTCCTCTTTGCCCTGGTGTCGGGCAAGACAAGAGGATGTCACTTGGGATAATGCTACATTGCTGGTCCACCCAAGAACGGATGTCCTGACAGCCTGACTGTGGATGCATCCAGTACGGCAGTAGGAAAGGTGCCTGAACAGTACATTAATGGGCTTTAGAAACCATTGGCTTTCTTTAGTAAATCCTAAGACCACCAGAACTCAAGTACAGTGTTTTTGATTGAAAATTGTTGGCACTGTAACTAGCTATCAGACATTTCAGGTACTTTCTAGAAGGCAAACATCTCACGGTTTTTCGGAGCAAAAGCCTTCACTAAGGTATCAGATTCATGGTCAGCTTGTTGACAGAGACATTCATCATATATTTCTGAGTTCACGACGACCATCGAACACATCTCAGGAAAGGCCAATGTAGTGACAGATGCGTTGTCTTGCCCGGCCATGCAATCCACGTAGACTTTAGCCCAAGGAGTGGACTATGTTGCACTCATGCAACCACAACAGGCAGGCAAATAAATTCCATGTTATTGGACAGGAGACTCGAACCTGCAGCTGGAAATTCTGGAAGTCCTGCGGAGCTCAAACTCCTGTGTGATGTACCTAAAGGTCGACCTCACCCAATCGTTCCGGTGGCCTGGAGGCGGCAGGTATTAATGTGGTACACGGGTTGGCACATCCATCTATCAGAACAGCTGTTCAGATGGCAGCCAACAGATTTGTTTGGTGTGGCCTTCAAAAACAGGTCAGCAATTGGGTGAAGACATCCACTCGCTCTCAGGCATCCAAAGTCCAGCAACACATGAAAGCCCCACTACAATCTTTTGAGCCGATATATTGGAGGTTCGACCACGTGGACATTATAGGCCCCCAGCCGGTCTCACGTGATTCCTGGTTTCTTCTCACTATAGTGGATCAGGCCACGCAGTTGCCAGAGGCGGTTCCACTGGCAGAAATGACTACTGACACCTGTGCCAGGGCCCTCATTTCCACCTGGAGAGCACATTTCAGACTGGCAGCACACATCATGTCAGACAGGGGTGTCCAATTCACATCAAGCCTGTGGTCAGCGAAGGCCACCCTGCTTGGAACCAAGTTGCAACGCACAACTGCATGCCACCCACAATCCAATAGACTAGTAGAAAGGTTCCACATGCATTTGAAATTGATACTTATGGTGTGTCTGCCAGGACCTAACTGGGTTGATGAATTGCCGTGGATTCTCTTGGGTATATGAACGACACCTAAGAATGATATAGGTGCCTCATTGGCAGAGCTGGTCTTCAGCATGCCCCTGATGGTTCCAGGAGAATTTGTATCAGACTCATGAGGACTGTGATGCAATGGTTGAACATAAATTTTGGACATTGGAGGTAAAAAGAAAGCTTTTGCAATTGACTGCCTCAAATTTGCCCATCCAAATCTAGATGGACCAGTTGTGGTTCAGGTGCCTCGGTAGAGAAGAAGGCCATGCAAACAAAAAAAAATACAGACTTTGGGGGTCCACTGCAGGATTGTCGGTTCAGTGGGGGGGGGGGGGGGGCAGTGGTCATGTGATGACCCATTTAGCAAGTGAACCGAAATTGCTGATGAGCTGTGGAAAATGCAGGAAATTGACCTGCACCCAACACAGGTTTTTATCTGGGCTGATGACATCATTGATGGCATCACTTCTTGTCCATGTGACAGCAGTGATGTATTTAAGCCCAGCATGCAAGCCTGGAGGTGTCAGTCTTGCACTGGACCCCACAGCGTGTACATTGACTCCCCAGCATATTCATCAGCTGGACAACGTGTACAGCGATTCCATAATGTGCACGCCGATGTCTATCGTAGCTCAGAATAGAATTCTTCATTACTGACTTACAAATGTTATTGTAAACAATAATTAACACTAAAACAACGTTAATGGCTGCTTATAATCGAGCTACAGTTTGTCATTAGAAAACTACTTTTAGCCACGGCCTTCTATTCCATTTAATGTTATTTCAATGTTTGCTGCACAGACATCTATTTCAAGCGGGCACTTCCATTGAACTTAAAATTTATTCCAATGCAGTGAATTAACTCAGAATAGAGCAAAGTGCTTCCCTTAATCAGGTTTTCAATCCAAGATTAGTTGAAAGGTTAAAAGATCATTCCGTGGTTGGAATTTTTTTTAAAAGGCCTCAATTATATTACATGTGTGTTTTGTAAACTTGTAATATTGTCCCTATGGCTCACCAATTTTTTTTTTCTCATGTACTAATTTGTCTTCAGTCTTTCCAGCATTTTATGAACATCAGCATATATGTCCTTGGAGGACAGCCAGATGGAGATGTTAGCAGATGCTCAGAAAAAGCTGATCATATACTGTATATCCACGAGCAAGGTAAATTAGTAGACTGCTGGTGTCATGATGGCACATTAAAGTGATTAGAACAATATCCAGAGTAAACTCTTGGTGACTGGTTCACTCTGTTCATCTTACCTGATAGGATGAGGCCATTTAACCACTGCAGAATGAATTCAGGAGCAGGAGACCAGACTCAAACTACTGACTTATCCAAACCAGCAACTTTCTTCCTCCCAGTAGAAACGTTGAGAATATGATATTCTTGTAGGTCTGCAAAATCTTCACTTGTTCCATCAGCAAGGAGTCACTCAACCTTTGGGCAATCTTGCCTCCGTTCTTCCACCTTCTTTTTACTTTGTGCAGCCTATCCAAGAAGTCATCAAATGTCATTGGTGAGCGTGACCTTGAGTAGAATTTATCATCATTGCGCCGGTTCCGCCAAATTGATAGGAAAACCCAGCTGCATTTATGTGACTCTGCTTGAAATCCTTTCCAAACTGGGCTCTGATGCTCATTCTGCGCAAGACCTTGTGCCATAAATTGCAAGATATGCCCACAAGGACTTTGACATGCTCCCAGGTTTTCCTGTTATAAGTACAATCTCAGTATTCGAATGAAAAGTAACAAATAAAAACATTAGAAAATAGATTACAAAACATATTTAAATAAATTTAATTTAAAAATTTGAAGTATCCCTACTCTTGTGCAGCCATCTCTTTTCATTGAAATGAATGGCATTGCTGAACCCATCACAAGGTTGAGCAGTCAGATTTTCCTGGGAATCTGGAGAGTTCTGGCACTCAGTATCAGAGCAAAAATAAAATGATCGCAGTGAGTACCCCCAGGAAGTTCAACGCTGAGCCTTACAGAAGAGTCCTGGATTCCTTAACAAATAAGTGGTGTGAGCAGCAAATGGAAACACCAGCATTTCTCAAAATAATCCTGCTCATTATTTTGGAAGTCTTTTGTCGATAGCAATTGTGTTTCTATCCTGAAGAACACAAAGATATCACGATTAGATAACATAGCTCACACAGACTGTGTACGACTTAATTCCTTTTGAATTTCTTTATACCTTTCTAAAGTATTTATTTAGTAAGTCAAGTGAACTACTGGCCAATGTGCAATTATTAATCTCAGAAACAGTAACATAATTTTACTTCAAGATACAATAGTTCCATATTGAAAGATTGCTTGTCTGGCATAATAGACTTGAGTTAATTATCTGATTTATAATTCATACTATTGATGAATCAGTCGGGGAGCAACAGCAACATTAACCAATAGTTTTAGGGTAAAGTTGACTAACAACATGATCAGATGTTTAGCAAGTCCTGCAGCAGCATTATTAATTTGCATTCCAACAAGCTCTTCGGAAATGAATAATAATCTGTAGTTCTAAGTGTCTTTAAAAAGGAAGATAGGCATTACCTTTCATTTCATTGTCATTTTCTTATGAGTAAAGTGGATAAGACTTAAAGTGTTAAATATGGTGAGATCACTTGGCCATGTTGAAACCTAATCGAGTAAGTTTGCCCAATTTTCATTGACAATGTTAGAATTTAAAATATGTAGTTGCAAAACAGGAGGCTTTGCAGCTATTGCCTTTATTCACGCATTGCTGAACAGTTTGAAGTGTAGTTTTGTGTCTCAACAAGGGTAATAGTGTATTTAGGGGAGCAAATTATTTGCATTGAAATTTAAAGAATGAAAACATTGTTTTCTTGAAATTTCTTAATGATAACTTTCTGGAGAATGTATGTCAGTTAGTTCTTGAGGAAAAACAATTGCAAGCTTTTCACCGCAAACAGGAATACATCAAAGAACCAAAAATATTCAGTGTTTAGTGACACGCTGACACACACTCAAGCTCTCTCCCAGTATGTTCAAAGGAGCAAATTTTATTCCTGATGCGGTATTTTCTCTATAAGAAACAGAGAAGAAATACCAAATCATTTCTAACCTGGGCATTTGGTACGAGTGCAAATGGCATGAGTGGAAAAATGTCTTGGTCATTTCAGGTTTATGACAAGGATCTACATTTACCTTGGTTTGTGGTTTCAGGCCAGTTCCCTACTTGCAATCCAAACCTGCAGTTAAACGTGACCAGAGAATCAATTCCAACATTTCTTGGTCTACGGTCTTTCATCAAAAGTTCTTGAAATGAAATATTAATTCTCGCACCACAATTTCTGCCCATCAGCTGAGTATTTCCAGCAGTCTCAATTTTGATTTTGGGCTTTACTGCCGCAGCGTTTTATTTTTTAAACTTGACAAATGTGCTTTAAACTCAAACATTTTGTTCCGTGCGATTATCGCTATCGAGATCCAAAGAAGCTCCACCATTGTTCAGAGGGCATTTATCCTAGAATTGTGGAATCTTCCAAACACAAGGGGCTATTCAGATGGCTGAAGCTCTGCAGCACTTTGTCGTGCAATATGATCAGACCCCCTCCCTGCCCTTCGCTTATAGCTCTGCAAATTATTTTCACTCAAGCATCAATCTAGTTCTCTCTTGAAAGCTTTGATTGACGATATTTCCAACATCCTTTTAGGAAATGAGTTCCAGATCATAAGCAAGCTGCATGGTTTTTTTTTGTACGAATGAGGATAACATTCTTCCTGATGTCTCTGTGGCTTCAAATTTCCATGCTGACGTCCTACTTAGCAACTAAGTGAGCTTCATGTTTCTGGGATCTCCTCCTGATTGACCACATTTTCGATTCGTCCTGCTGTTGATGCGCACAAGGGCTGTTTTCTTGGCCAGAGTGGAGCTGGTTCAAAATGGTTTCCAATTGGTGTCAATCATGTCTAAAATGATGTTTGAGTCCCGTGTAAGTGTACTTGAATAATAATCATCTGCAAGTGATGAGATGGAAGCTTAGTCAGAGTCAAGAAAGGCACGAATGGTATAAGTGGAAAAATGCATGCAAATGAAATTTAAATAAGAATTCAAGGGCTTCTGTATAAGGGGAGGAGGGTGGAATCTAAAATCCCTCGGAGAGGCTCAGAGAGATCTTAACCCATTAGTGCTTTCGCCAAGGCTGGTTGCCAGGAATTAATTAGCTGATAGAAAGAAAAAAAGAAGGGAGAGGGAAACAATACAGGCAGTCATCTCTACATAAGCCAAGGAGCAACTCAACATCCTACTTTGATGAGAATGTGTGCAGAATAATACAGGATTAATGGTTGATGATTGGCCACTGTTTCATTGGGCCTGTTTTTGTTTTCTATGCTTCAATTACAATAGTCTTGTGATAGTACAGGATACTATCACCAATGCATATATTTGTATATATTTACATATAGTAGTAGTGATTGGCTGAGAGCCATAGCCACGCCTACTGGCAGGTCATAAAGGGCTGCTCCCAACCAGACCCAGGTCAGTCTGGACTGGTCAACCTCGATGTCTTTTGATAATAAAAGCCTTGGTTTGAATCAACAAGTCTATGAGTCATTCGATGCACTACAAGACTGTTGACAGTTGCTGAACTGGGTTGAAACTAATAGTTTAGACTTCTATATGCAGTCCAATCCCCAAGAATCAAATTAGGTTCACAAAGTTTTCGGCTAAACCCATGAATGGCAAGTGTTTACACTAAGATAGTAAAAGTACGTGCAGCACAGTTAGCGTTACACTAGTAAAGTGCCAACGACCCAAGTTTGAATCCGGCGCCGTCCACAAGGAGGTTGTATGTTCTCCCTATGTCTGCATGGGTTTTGCACAGGTACTCCATGTACTCTGGTTTCCTCTCACGTTCCAAAGGTCTACAGGGTTGGTAGGTATTTTGGCAGGTGCGAACACATAGACCAGAAGGGTCTGTTACCATGCTATATCTCTAAATTTAAAATATATATTTTTTAAATATGACAATACAGAACTCCATTTGCCTTTGGATTCACTCAGGCAGAGAGGGAGTAGATCCCAACATCAATCCCAGATAAATGAGCCTGAAGCAGCAAAATGGATAATGTTTTCTTGGTGACCCTAGTCAAATATTTAATAACCTAACAGCTTTCAAGGTACTTTGTGCAAACTATAAGATTCGACAAATGGACGGCTTCTGAAGAGCCTTCCAGGTTAGCTAGGTACTTTCATCTTATCTTTGACTCAGTCTTCCAGGTACTCCTGCTTCCTCTGGGAAATTAGCAATACAAAGACCTGAACTATTGATCTAAAGATCTGTGTTTAAATTTCTCTGAAGCAGCTGGGGGCGATTTAAGCTCAGTGAATTAAATGAACAAGAGTTTAAAAGATTGTGAGCATAAAACTGCTGCATTGTTCTACAAATCTGATTTTCTAATGAATTGCATCAAAAAGCATCTCCAGTTTAACTAACATGTGACTCAAGGCAAATAGTGAGTCATTGAATTTTAATTGTAAAGCAGAACAATAGAGTAAATGTGTGGCACATATGAATGATACCTGAAATTGAGTTTTTGTCAAAAGAACTACAACATCCAAGATGTTTTCAAAGGTGTGATAATGACAGGACCATTACAGTAGCAGAGAGGATCACTGGAGTCCCTTTCCCCACCCATTGACAGGATCTATCAGGATCGTTGTCTGAACAGGGTGTGCAAAATCATTGAGGAATCTTATCACCCCGCACACAACATCTTTCAGCTACTTCCATTGGGAAAGAGATATAGGAGTATCAGGGCCAGCACCACCGGGCCAAAGGAACTGCTCACACAAATCATCTGAGACTATCATATTACGAAACAATATTTATTTGTTTATTTGTTTGTTTGTTTGTATGTATGAATACTTGTCCTGAGTATGTATTTGTAGTCTGTATGTGTGTTATGTCTGCTTGTGTGTCCGCATGTTTTTCACCGTGGACCGGAGAAGACTGTTTTATTGGGTTGTACTTCTGCAATCAAATGATAATAAACTCGACTTGGTAATTGTTTCCACTACCTTCCTTTGGGACTGGCCACTGCTCATGTTGATTGGTGTACTTGCAACCCCTATTCCACCTCATTCCAAATATAGCAATGATTGGCATCATGTCTGATTCATCTGCTATTCTGTAAACAGATGTCCACCACCCAAAAGAAGGAAGTGGGTAGGAGATGTAGCAGAGTAAATTTAGCAGGATGGTGCCGGGAGTAAAGGTTTCATTTGTCTGTAGCAGCTGGAGAAGGTGGGGATGCTTTGCCAGGTTTAAATAAAAACGTTTAATGTTATAAATACCTTTAATCAAATTAATAAAGAAAAACCTTCTCTAGTACTCAAAGAGTCAGGACCAAAAAAAAACAAATTTAAAGTAATGGCTTGAAAGTTGGGGGTGGTTGAGAAGGACAGAACTAATTTTTATTCATATCTGAGGGAGTGGATGAGGCAGATTGAAGAGGAGCTTTCAAAATGGAATGAGGAATGCGAGCACAACGATGGGGAAAGATTAGGGAATTAAACTAACAGCTTTATTTTTAGAGAACTAGCAGATACACAGTGGACAGAATGGCCTCCCATGTTTTCTTGATTAATGACTATGATTAAGGTAAAAAATGAAGGAATGCTTTGAATTCAACTGTTAATTTCATCTTCAGCAAATTCTAGCTTGCTGTCATTTTAATGCAATGCTGAAGTTAATATATGATTCTTACAGAAACAAAGTTCAGTAAATGTTTGTTGCTTACGGTCAATATAATTCTGTAACTTCTGGCCTTGCTGTTTGTTAATGCTGCCTACTATCCAACATCCTTCTGATGATGGAAATTACAAGGAATGAAAGTGGATAGAAAATGGTTTCCAGTAAATGATTAGTGAAATTGGTTCACAATGTCACTCACTTATTGGGAGCAGGCTGCTGGAAGCAATATCAAGAAATCTCTGGGGACCCATTTAGAGTTTAATTTCTGAAAGACCCTCTGAGCAGGTGCTAGTGACAGGTAGTGAATGGAGATTTCTGACAAAACAGAAGTGGCCCTATGGAGAAGGTCAAAGTGATAGGTCAAAGAGCAACTTCATGGGTCAGCAAGCCAAAGGCCTCTGCGGTGGGAGAAGAAGCAAAAGGTGTGTCATTGCTCTAATGTGAAATAACAAATAAGTAGGAAACTGCTGTCTGAATCAGAGGGCGACTGAAAGACTACAGACCCTAGAGATTAGAGGTCATGGGAAGAGCAATTTGTAACAGAGTTTCCTGGTATAATTGATATATTACTTGTAAGTATTGACAGGTTATTGAAAGTCCAATTGGAAAAACTTAGAAAAGAGTAATTCAGAACTGATTCTGATGTTTAAGGTTTGAACATTCTTTTTTACCAAATATAGAATGGGTGTTGAAATCAGAAATATCTCTTTTTCTGCCATGTATTATCATTAATCCCTCTAAAATATCTTTTCATTTTTATGATCTCATGAACTTTTGGATCAAGCTGTTGGTCATATGTCCAAATCAACACGAGTCTAAAAGTTAAAATAGCCTTATCGGTGTTGTGCACAGCAATGTTTTACAATGAATAATTGATCATATTTGAAATTAGCATAATCCCAATCAATTCCTTCTATCAGTCTTGAACCCTCAGTCTTCTGGCAAAGAGAAAGTAGAGGCATTTGATTTCCAGATATACAAAACTGCCCCATGTTGAGGAGGGTTTATATAATTATCAAGACATGACATTTTTCAACACGGGTAAATGGTGCCAGAGAATCGTCGGACAGTCATTGCAATTGGCCTTGGCATGACTGTGCACAATTCTTCACACGATGTGGAGCAAGCAAAGGAAAACACAGTGGGTGCAGGGCAAGCATAGGTTTGAGGGGCCAGGGAAAGCAGGGGGTAGTGGGGGATCAGGGCAGTGGGAGTTGGTATGCCGCGTAATTAATGCTTTTAAAGAGAGGAATGAATGGTCATCAATCATGATTAGGGCTAGGTTGGCTCGAGTTTGAGCCCAATTTGGAAAGGCAAGATGATTCGGAGCTGAATCATTGAGGGGTTGTGGATGGTGATTTTGGCACAGGTCTGGCTATCGGGAGAAGTCACCAGGGGGCAAGCATAGTGGCGGAGTGGGTGAGGCCTTAAGGAGAGAAATCTAGAAAGTAATAAAGGGAATCCTACCTCAACCAAATTTGCGATGCTGCTCTCTATGGCTCCCATCAAACCATGGTTGGAAATGATTGCCTGATGTCACACACTCCTTCGAATAAGATGATCCAATTTTCCAGGCAGTACTCCCATTGACACAAGGATGATTTATGATTGTGTGCTCATTTAATTTCCAAAGATAAAGTGTTAAGCTCAGAAAATATCACAATCTTATAAAACTAATGAACAAGATGTAAACTTAAGTTAAATCACTTGTATATCTTAACCAAAATCCCAAATTTCAGGTCCCTTTTTCCTTTTAACCTGCTCGTTTGGGTGTCTACTTTTGAGCTTCCTATAGCCAACCATTTTAAATGCCCAACCATTCTGACAATGAGGAGTCTGTCTGTCCTCGGCCTCATCCAGTGTCCAAGTGAGCCTAAAGTTTTGGAACAATCATCATATTTCTCCAGGACCACCTTAATCCTAATGGTTAAAAAAAAGTGATGTCTCTAATTTTAGGTACCTCCACCCCTACCTGATTCCACTGCTCCAATCTGCTTTTACATTTTCCTGTGCTCAAATTCTTTGCTCTCTCTAACTTCCCCCCATTTCGGCCCACAAACCAGTGCCACCCAATTAACCTACATCCTCAGAAAATTTCGAAGAAACTAGAACCCCTGGATTTTATACTTTTTATCTAGGATTTCACAAAGAGCTCAGATCCAAAATGTTGACTGAACATTTCTACCCATGGATGCTCTCTGACATTGAATTTTTTTCAGCAATCCTTTGCTCAATCTTCCAGCATCTGTCACTTTTGTATTTCTCTTTTGCAGTCCTTTTACTCTTTCTGTTGTCTTAGATAAGAGATGTGAGGAATGAAATAATTTCCACTTTAGGTATCAGCTTTAGTTGCAAACTCTCCACTGTAGGATAGCCACAGCTAAAAGTTATATAAAATAAAAGCTTTCTTCCCTCTCAATCAACCAACTATCACAATAATTGATAGTTTGATAGTTCCTGGAACATGTATTATGAACATAAGTATGAGAATGACATTCACAGCTCTATGATTTAATGGTTTTCTAGACATAAAGTAGGAAAATACCCATTGCACTTCCCAGAATATACTGTGTTGTTGACTGATATCAAGATATTGACAACAGTTCAAGCTGCAGTTCACAAAAGTGCTGGGAAAACTTAGTTGGTACACAGCATGCAGAGAAAGTAAAAGGCCGTCGAGGTTTTGGGCCTGATCCCTTCTTCAGGGGTGCCAAAAACATCAGACAGAACACTGAATAACAGTTTAAGGTGCATTATTTTCCACGACTCAATCAGTTGATTTGTGCAGTTCAACAAAGAGGGCTGAATAATTCTACAGTAAGGAGTGATTTGTTGACATACGATAACAACTTGCCTCAATTGTACAATGCAGCTAAACTCAATAGTTCCTGATAATGCATGAGTGGCAAGCAATGGACTTATTAACCCTTCAGTGTAATCTAGGCAGCACAACATCTTCACGCTACTTACATTTTATTGTCTGGCTGGAACCAGCATTGTGCTCCTCAATTAGAAAGTTCAGCAGTGGACCACAATTATGTTCATCTGCAATTAAAACCTTTTTGCTTTGCCCGGAGCTGGGTCACTGCTATTAAAGGGGAGTCCAAGGCACTGCTAAGTTCACCACACCCTCATCAACCAACAATCTCCATCAATCAGGAATCTTCCCTCTATTAACATTCCCACCATGAGAACAACTTTGATGTAAGTCTCACACCAACAGTTGGGCACACTACCAACTGTATGTCGGCTGCATTGCCTAAGAATGTTTCACAACATTCACTATCACACTTCCCTCTCTCTTGCAGAATAAAATGGACCACAACTAGATACAGAAGCAATTAACGTGAGGCCTGCACATTTGAACATTGTGGAGTAGATACTAATGGCCATCTTTGGGTTGGTCATGGCCAGCTTAGGGGCTCTGATGATCAAAGTTGTGGTTTCCTCATATCTAATCATCATCCTCTCATTGCAGCCCCTCTCATCATGCATTTTCCTAAATTAAAGGCTGTAGATAATATAGGTTTGTAAATATGCCTTCCTCTCTCCCAGGCACACTGACCCCATTGCACCTAGGAATTAATTTGAGCGTTGTAGATGGTGACGATGGACCACAGGGAAAGGGGATGATTAATCAAAGATCAAGGCTTGGATTTGGGTCTTGATGGTTGACCATAGACCAATCCCTGATGGGATGAGTGATACATCATGATTAAAATGCCATCTCTGGTCAACCATCATCGCCCACATACAAGACCTAATCGCAAACGTAGAGATTGACATCTTCAATAGATTTTGAGCTAAAAATCAAGAAAATCTTAGGTTCCCAGAGTGTAGTGAGCTGGTTGATTGACAGTTACTGTTTAAACAGCTTCACAAATCCATCAGTGAGGTCGTCTAAGATCATCACAGTCCTGTGTGAGTGGGTGTTTTATTGTCATTTGCTAACCACTACAGGAAAAAATGATGAAGAACCAAGAAAGAAATATTCATGCTTTTAGTCAATTGCTCCTGATGTAAGGGATCACAGAAAATATAAAGAGCCAAGCGGTGTCAGGAGAAAATTATGTTTCACACTATTACTCAAGCTTTGCATGAGAAGAGGGCAGAGGTAGAATCTTGATGCAATAAGGCAAGAGGTGCATGTGACAGGAAATCAAGAACAGGGTGCCATCTCTCCAATGGCCAGAGTCAGCCATGAGTTCTATCATAATGAGGATTTTGAAGGGGCAGCAATTAGAAATCCAATGAGTACCCAAAATGAAAAGTGTGAAGCCTCATGTGGGCTGTTAGAATGTTTGCTTTCATCATGAAGGAACGTGGAAATATCCAGTTTCAACTGAGATCCTGATCTGAACTTGGACCCTTTACCTTCCACTCTGGTGTTTGGAGGAATGAAGGATTGTGAAAGCATGGAATAAAAATATTCCTCACGCTTTGTTACTGACAGAGGGATTGGCAAGCTTAGCCTGGCTGTTAGCACAACGCTATTACAGCACCAGCGACCCGATATCAAATCCAGCTCTGTCTGGAAGGAGTTTGTACTTTCTTCCCGTGTCTGCATCGGGTTTCCTCTGGCTGCCCCGTTTTCCTGCCACCCTTCAAAACGTACAGGGATTGTAGGTCAATTCAGATATTTGGGTGGTACAGGCTCATGGGACGGAAGGACCTGTTACCAAGCTGTAAGTCTAAATTTAAAAAAAATATACTTGTTCATAATTCATTAAATAAATAAAGATCGAATTGGCTGAAATCAAGGTTTCTGGTTACAGTCAATGTGAAATACTATCAATTTATCTTTTGAGGTGTTATTTAAGAAGAGTTGATAACCATGCTATTGCTTTTCAGCAAAATCAGGTGTGGCAATACTTCACATTTACAAGGTCATGCTCGGGTGATTTCAATAGTGCATTCTTTTTCCCGTACTCAACGGAGAACATCTGGGTTCTGAGTTGCTAGAGTTCCTTTGGCCAGGGTTACACGAAGAAGCATGTAAATCCTGACAATGCCACTTTGCTGGAGCAACTTAAAGGTCAGTATGAGGCGTGAAATCAGTTGAATCCTTTCAAACATCCTTTCAAAAGTTATAGGCAGTGTCATGCTCATGCCATAATTTGTCATTTGGTGATGTGGGTCATATACATTCTCAGTAAGTGAACTGACTAGGGTCTTAAGAATTGTATCTAACCAATGCCATTTTTTTTTAGGATATGTCCAGTTTTCACCTTAATACAGAAATCAATCTCAGTTTTTAAGTGCAATGTCCAATGTGATTTTATTGCCATGCACAGAAGACCAATTCTCACTTCCTGCAACCAAGCAGGAATGTAAGATATACCAACTATAATACTAAATATTTAAATGGCCACAAGTAATATGTGAACAAAGAGCACCGTAACACAATATTCAGCTACTTTAGCGAAGAAGCTAATCTAATTCAAATTTTTTTTAAAAAATGAGAAGCCTTGATTAAAAGCAGAGGGAGAAAGATCAGCCAATTGCATTAAAGGTTCATCCTTAAATATTCTCAATAGTAACATTCATCTATGTATTTTCTATTTCTGTTATACAACACAGTTGATCTCATTCTTTAAATTAAGAACATTCCTGAACATGGTTAACAAATGGCAAAAACATCACCCACTCACACAGGATTAGATTTAGATTTAGCAAAATGATCAAGAAATGAATGAACATGTGGCATGTGATATATTTCTCCGAAAGGTTCTTGATGCTGTTCATGGGAAATTCCGACTTCCTTCTCTTAACATGTCATGCAATATGAGATAATGGGTGTAGATCTGGAAATGGCTGAAGATGTAAGTTATGTCTGTGGGAATGTCTCTGAACAACTAATGGTAAAATCACATTTATGCATGTCTTCTTAAAAATGTCTCTTTTAACTGACAAGGTGGAGAATGATGGCCTATACCTTGCTGAACGTTTCATCTGGATGGCCCATGTAAATGATTTAATGCCACAAAGTCCTTATGTTCTGATGCTCCTTTTATTAATGATATTAAATTCCTTGTTAAACTTGCACAACTTTTTTCTGCATTTAATCATCACTTGAATATCTGCCAGATGGAGAGAGATGAATTTTCCAACACATTTTCTTCCTTTATTTTGGAAAAGGTGATTTTGATAATACAGTACAGTAAAAATCCCCAGTATCTGGCACTTCTTTGGCTTGGCTTCGCAGACGAAGATTTATGGAGGGGTAAATGTCCACATCAGCTGCAGGCTCATTTGTGGCTGACAAGTCCGATGTGGGACAGTCAGACACGGTTGCAGCGGTTGCAGGGGAAAATTGGATGGTTGGGGTTGGGTGTTGGGTTTTTCCTCCTTTGTCTTTTGTCAGTGAGGTGGGCTCTGCGGTCTTCTTCAAAGGAGGTTGCTGCCCGCTGAACTGTGAGGCGCCAAGATGCACAGTTTGAGGCGATATCAGCCCACTGGCGGTGGTCAATGTGGCAGGCACCAAGAGATTTCTTTAGGCAGTCCTTGTACCTCTTCTTTGGTGCACCTCTGTCACGGTGGCCAGTGGAGAGCTCGCCATAAAACACGATCTTGGGAAGGGGATGGTCCTCCATTCTGGAGACGTGACCTACCCAGCGCAGTTGGATCTTCAGCAGCATGGATTTGATGCTGTCGGCCTCTGCCATCTCGAGTACTTCGATGTTAGGGATGAAGTCACTCCAATGAATGTTGAGGATGGAGTGGAGACAACGCTGGTGGAAGCGTTCTAGGAGCCGTAGGTGATGCCGGCAGAGGACCCATGATTCGGAGCCGAACAGGAGTGTGGGTATGACAACGGCTCTGTATACGCTAATCTTTGTGAGTTTTTTCAGTTGGTTGTCTTTCCAGACTCTTTTGTGTAGTCTTCCAAAGGCACTATTTGCCTTGGCAAGTCTGTTGTCTATCTCGTTGTCGATCCTTGCATCCGATGGAATGGTGCAGCCGAGATAGGTAAACTGGTTGACCGTTTTGAATTTTGTGTGCTCGATGGAGATGTGGGGGGGCTGGTAGTTATGGTGGGGAGCTGGCTGATGGAGGACCTCAGTTTTCTTCAGGCTGACTTCCAGGCCAAACATTTTGGCAGTTTCCGCAAAACAGGA
The DNA here is from genome assembly GCF_036971445.1 of Narcine bancroftii. NCBI lineage: Eukaryota > Metazoa > Chordata > Chondrichthyes > Torpediniformes > Narcinidae > Narcine > Narcine bancroftii. The sequence continues at coordinate 180,408,226 of NC_091472.1, forward strand.
CGTCAAGCGCTGAAGAGCTGGCTCTGAATGGGCAACTAAATTGCAGATGCCGCATATGCAAATTTTCCGGTTGCCTGAGATCACTCTTACAATGCCTAATTAATACACCTGCATTAAGAATAAATAGTTTAAAAGACAAAAGACAGTGCAAAATGTGAAGTAATTTGAAAAAAAATCTGATTTATGTAAAGTTCATTTTAGTCATGGAATTCCTGTAACTTATAGAATTTAAATTTCAATTTAAACCCCAGTCACTAGCATTGTAACAGCGATGGACTAGCCACTGCACTAACTGCTGCCATCATAATTAACCCCCCCTCCCCCAAGTTTACACATAAAGCTCTACTAATACAATAATATACTAATAAAGGCTTACAAGAGAGGAATAGGGAGACATTTTGGGAGAGTCGCCCCAGCGGCGAGCAGCACTGGCCGGCTCTTCATCCTAGACACCACCATTTTATTCAAACACAACTTTATTGAAATTCTAGTCAAACAGCTGCTGTGGGCAGGGCACAACTGGGGCACTTCGCTGCCTGAATGTTTGCTCCCATCTTGACCAAGGGGTTGTATGTTGCTTCGGAGAACACTTACTTTTACAATTCTAAACTTTATATAAATTTTTATTTATTCTCATTTATTTTACTTTTTTTTTCAAATTATTTTATTTCTTACATTTTTCTTGCCGGTTGTTTAAATTCCGCATACCGGGCATTTTTCTGTATAAAGTCAAATTTACTCGATCAATATATTGCAAGGGTGAACACAGCATTTCTCTCCTCGAACAGCTGAAGGAGGGTTTCAGCCTGAAACATTAACAATTCATCTTTTTAGGATCATAAGGGGATATAATGTGGAAACAGGCTCTTGAATCGATCAAATCTGCAACAATCAGCCACCCATTTAAAGTAATCCTACATGAATCCCTTCTTTGCTCAACAGTGGGTCAACTGATCCTCAAATTTTGCCTCTTACCAATACACTGGGGTTAATTAACAGCAGCCAATTACACTTATTAGCCTGCATGTCTTTGAGATGTGGGAGGTAACCAGAGCATCCAGAGGAAATCCACACTGACACAAAGAGAAAATGTAAACTCCACACAGACAGTACCTGAGGTCAGGATTGTCATGATGAGAAGAGTATCAGGTTCGGTGGCTTCACAGACAGATGAGTCTGGACACAAGTTACAATCACACGTAACTTTTATTAACAGAGGGGGAACAAACAGGGGAGAACGTTAAACATTCCTGAACAACCTTCTCACTTAAGCGATGATGTAGACATTCACCTAGACTTCAGCTGGATTCTGACAACAGTTAACCTATACTCGACCTGCTCATGCACTACAAACAGAGATTCTTACACACACTTCCAGTTCCCTGTACCAAAATGGTTGCAGCTCTCTGCAAGTACTGACCAATCTCAGTACTAATGGCTCAGCTTCAGTGTAGTGTACACCTTACCTGTGACAATTCCAGTGATGTCCACAATAGCAATCTTGCATGGAGTGATGTCTGGGGCTTGGACTACGAGGCAGAGAGAAAGAATGTGTTATGTGTTATTGTAATATGCATTGCTAATCTGTGCTTCTAGCCAATAATGATCCTAGGTGATTTAAAATAGCCAATGGCAAGGTGTGCACTAATGAATGGCTGAAATCCAACTTTGATTGACAGGTGATTTTAATTACAAAAAGGTTTCAGACAGGGGGGGACATGTGACCACCCGCAATATACACATTCCAGAAAGGCAGAGAAGCCACATTTCCTCAATGCACAAGGATTGAACTTATGAATCTAACACTATTAGCTACACGACTGGCTGGTGAGTACACTGTAATCAGCAAGCATGAGAAAGCATACCCTGATGCCTTCCCGATTATTGTAGGGGACTTCAACAAGGCCACATGAAGAACTCTCTGACAAGCTATCACCACTTTATTACCTGCACAACCCGAGGAGCCAACATATTTTGCCACTGTTACGCCACTATCAAGAACGCCTACTGAGCCATCCTATGCCTGCACCTGATTGTATATGTACTCCTGGCATACAAGCTGAAACTGAGGACTATAGCAAAGGTGGTGAAAACAGTGAAAGTATAGTCGAGGGAGGCAGAGGAGTGCCTGCAGGACTGCTTTGAATTGGTAGACAGGACCATATTCAAGGATTTATCTTCAAACCTGCATGAATATGCCAATGCTTTCACCAACTATGTAGATAAATGTGTGCCCATGCACACATAGCATGAGTTACACAACAAAAAGCTGTGGATGAACTAGAAGATTTGCAACCTGCTGAGGGCTAGATCGATGGCGTTTAAGATCAGTGATCCAGATCCCTACAGGAAGTCCAGGTTCAACCTGCAGAAACTATCTTAACAGCAAAGAGGCAATTCTGAATGAAATTAGAAACAGAATCAGATACTTGCCAGGTATGGCAGGGATAGCAGACCGTAACCTACTACAAGACAAAGCCTAAAATCATAAATAGCCATAATACTTCTTTCCCTGATGAGCTGAATATGTTTTATGTATGCTTTGAAAAGGAGAATTCAGTGATTCCAATGAAAGTCCCTACAAAAGCTGGTGACCTTGTGATATCTCAGAGGCCACCATCAGAACATCTTTCAAGAGGGTGAACCCTCGCAAGGCATCAGACCTCATGGCATATCTGGCAGCGTCCTGAATACCTGTGCCAACCAACTACCTGTATCTGGAGTGTTCAAGGAGATTTTCATTCTCTCGCTGCTGCAGTCAAACATTGCCACCTGTTTCCAAAGAACATCAATTGTACTAGAGCCCAAGAAGAGCACAGTGAGCTGCCTTAATGACTATTGCTCAGTAGCACACACATCTATAGTAATGAAATGCTTTGAGAGGATGGTCACGGGCAGAATTAACTTGTAAAAATCTGGACCCACCACAATCACTCCACAGGAGTTGCATTCTCACTGGCTCTCCATTCAGCCCTGGATCACCTGGGCAACAGCAATAATCACAGGCTACTTTTCATTGATTACAGCTCAGCTTTTCAACACCATCATCCCCTCAGTTCTGATCAGCAATCTTCAAAACACTGCAACTGGATCCTTAACTTCCCCATCAGAAGACCACAGTCTGTACAAATCGGTAACAGCATCTCCTCGTCACTGACAATCAACATAGCCGCACCTCAATCTTACTTGCTTACATGCTTAGCCGACTGCCCTATTCTCTCAACACCCAAACTAGGCACAGTTTAAATGCCTTTTACAAATTTACCAATGACAAATCATAGACAGCAAGGAGGAAGGAAATAGGAGTGACATACATCAGCTAAACAACGACCTTGTACTTAACGTTAACAAAACTAAGCAATTTGATTGTGAACTTCAGGAAGGAGAAACCAGAAGAACACAAACCAGTCCTCATCAAAGGGTCAGCAGTGGAGAGGGTAAAGAACTTCAAATTCCTGGTTGTCGACATCTCTGACGATCTAACCTGAGGCCTTCATGTCAATGCAATCATGAAAAAAGCCTGCCAGCTGCCTTATTTTGTGAGGAGTTTGAGGAGATTTAGTTTGTCACCAAAGGCTCTTGCAAATTTCTACATGGAGAGCATTCTGACTGGTTGCATCACTGTCTGGTATGGGAAGTGCCAGTGCACAGACCAGGAAAAGGCTACAGAGAGTGGTAAGCTCGACCCGCGCTATCATGGGCATTAGTCTTCAATAATGGACATCTTTAAGGACATGTTTAAGAGGTGGTGTCTTAAAAACACAGCCTCTATCATCAAGGACCCTCACCAGCAAAGCCAAGCCTGCTTCTCACTGCTACCATCAGGAAGGAGGTACAACAGCTTGAAGATGCACACCCCATATTACAAAAGCCCACCACCATCAGATTTCTCAGCGGACAATGAACCTATGGACACTACCTCCATTTTTTTTCTCTCTTTTTGAATTAATTATTTATATTAAAATATTGTATTTACAAAACTGTAATTTTCCAACTGTAATGCACAAATTGGCTGCCACAAACAACAAATTTTGTGACACAGGTTCAGGAAAATAAACCCGATTCTGATTCTGGCACTCGTACCACTTTCCTAAACTGTTGATGCCAATCAGGACAAATTTCCTTCTAGTGCTTTTGAAAAGAAAGTTCTTGGGTTTAGGTCAGGTTATGATGAAAGTTCAGATATATATTTTAAATCAATATTACTCAGGACTTAAAATTGTAACTTGCAGGTTGTGCCAATACCATGCATCTGTTGCCCTTGTCCTTTTTGGTGTTTGGCTTGACAAATGTCTCGGTGTGTTTCTGTATGTGGATAACTCACACTACAGCCATGATGTTCCAGTGGTGGTGGAAGTGAATGTTCAGGACACTTGTTGAGGTCTCACAATGTGGAACTGCGCCCATACGTTTATCAAAATTCAATTAGTGCCTTGTAGAAGGAGTCCAGATGTGAATTGACCCCAGCTTTGGTTCTACTCTTGAAACTACCATATTTAAGAGGTTGATGCTGTTTAAATTTTGGCATATGATGACTCTCTGAATGGAGGTGGGCTGGACAGGGAAAAATCGGTGATAGGATTGTTCTTGAATATCAAAGAGAGGAGATTAACTGCTCTCTTGTGGAAAATGGTCACTTTTTGCCACTTGCATGTTACTAATGCAAGTATTACACAGAATTTGTTTTCGTCTGCCGTAAGGCAGATAGATTTACCTTTGGCAGAAATTGCTTGAAGCTCCTCTTGCATTCAGAGAAAGAGAACAAAAAGTGAGTTCCTTCAGAGTCTGTGGATTCACATCCAGAGCTTCCACAGCCCTTCCAGTCACACAGAGTCTGGTCCAGATCATGAGCACCCTGAGCACCAGATCCATATTTCCAACACAATTAGGTACCCTTCAGTGCCCTTGGCAAATACTTGTATTCCAGTTCCAATATCTGATACCCCATCAGCCAGTCTTGAGCCAGTCTCCTGCAGTCCGCAGCCCAGTGTGAATCCCTCGACCCCAGTCACCAACAGCCTGCAGCCTGGATGGGTTCCTTGCCTTGATTCATCCCGCCACCTATGTGTTTCTTCAATGGTAGATCCCCTCACTGGTCTGCGCCATGGTCACCGTCACATGGGTTGTCTCTTCTGCTTCTCTTTCTTGAACCAGGAGTGGTCTCCCTGTTTTTCTGGTGCCCTGCACTAGTCTTCTGTAACCCTTTGTGGCTGCTACCAATCACAGGCTCCGCCATCTTGGGCTCAGACCACACGGTCGCAGTATTTCTAATAAAACTACCATCAGCTCCATTTACAGGCCATTTAAAGCCTGTGTGGAGATGATGGCAGATGGCCTGGTTGGTTGGACCCCAAGGGAGTGTTGTAACTCCACTCACCACTCTCCCCAGGTCTGCACCAGCGGCAGCCAAAAGTGACCGTGAGCCTAAAGTCAGTAGTAGGTAAATAATTGGAAGGTGTTCTAAGAGATCAGAAATACAATTATTTGTATAGCCAGAAACTGATTAAGGCTTTGTGCATGGAAGATCGTGTTTTTTGAGGAGGTTACCAGGAAAGTTGATGAAGGAAAGGCATTGGACGTTGTCTACATGGATTTTACTAACGCCTTTGAAAAGGTCCCACATGGGAGGTTAGTCAGGAAGATTCAGATACTAGGTTTTTATGGTGAAGTAATGAACCAGATTTGACAATGGATAGACGGGAGAACCCAGAGAGTACTGGTGAATGATTGCTTCTCAGACTGGAGGCCTGTGACTAGTGGTGTACCTCAGGGATCAGTGCTGGGTCCATTGTTGTTATTCATCTACATAAATGATCTGGATGATAATGTGGTAAATTGAATCAGCAAGTTTGTAGATTAAGATTGGAGGCGTTGTCGACAGCGAAGTTTTTCAAAGCTTGCATAGGGATCTGAACCAGATAGAAAAATGGGCTGAAAAATGGCAGATAGAACTTAATGTAGACAAGTGTGAGGTGCTGAATTTTGGAAGGACGTACACGGTGAATGGTAGGTCACTAATGAGTGTGGTAAAACAGAGGGGCCTGGGAATACAGATACATAATTCCCTGAAAGTGGCATCACAAGTGAATAGGGTTGTAAGGAGAGCTTTTGGCATATTGTCTTTCATTAATCAAAGTATTGAGTATAGGAGTTAGGATGTTATGGTAAAGTTGTATAGGACAATGCCGTGGCCAAATTTGGAGTAATGTGTGCAATTTTGGTCATCTAACTACAGGAAAGAGTGCAGAGAAGATTTACTAGGATGTTGCCTGGAATTCAGGAAGTGAGTTACAGGGAAAGGTTAAACAAGTTAGGACTTTATTCCCTGGAGCATAGAAGAATGAAGGAGATAGAGGTATTTAAAATTATGAAGGGGATAGACAGAGTAAAGTAGATTGACCTTTTCCCACTTAGGGTAGGTGAGATACAAACCAGAGAAACTGGGTTAAGAGTGAAAGGGAAAAAGTTTAGGGGGAACACGAAGTGGAACTTCTTCACTCAGAGAGTGGTGGGAGTATGGAATGAGCTGCCAGGTGAGGTGATGAATGTGGGCTCAATTTTAACATTTAAGAAGAACTTGGACAGGTTCATGGATGGGAGAGGTACAGAGAGTTATTGGCTGGGTGCAGGTCAATGGGACTAGGGAAAGAAAAAATGGTTCAGCACAGGCTAGAAGGGCCAAAGGGGCCTGTTTTTTGTGCTGCGGTGATCTATGGTTCTATGATTCTATCACAGATTTATTAACACAGTTTTAACTTAACAACATGAATGTTGATGAAATCAACATCTCTATTTCAAACTCCTTAAATTATAAATGTGGTTGACACAAATTGGCCCTCGAGTAACAATAACTAAGAAAATGATGGTTATCTTTGAACTGTGAGCAGAATTTGCAACAATGCACTCTCTCTGCTGTACTCTCTCCTGCTGATCATAAAATTCTATTGTTATAATTAATTTGTGCTTGATCAATTGCCATTAATTGATATATGTTTACCAAAAACATGGGTGCTTTGAAGCACTTAACGTGATTTTTATGTATAGTATTTTATGTCAAGATTCTGAATTGTATCAGAAAGGACCACCCCGATTGAAATTTCTGGGAAGTGGTTCAGCTGATTGTGTGGTTTAGAAATAAAAATACCATGATCTTTCTTGGAACAACATTAGTTGGACATATCCAACTACATCTTACAATCCTTTACATGTTTTTGATAAGTGAGATTTCCGCAGAAGAGAACAAGTAAAGACAAAAGTAATTTTCAGTTGCACTGTTGTGATATTCATTGCAAATATTTTAAAAAGTCCAGAGTACTAGAACTAAAACATTATGAAGTTATGGATTAACTTGTAGAGAGAGATGCAGCACACCTTGTCTATGCCAAACTTTTTGACCACCTATACTAATCCCATTTCCCCATAGCAACCGTATCTTTGTAGGCCTTGGCTATTGAATATGCCATGTAAATGCTGATGGAATGAAGGAACTTTTTCTGATTTCACCAACTCCTTTGCAAGTGTCTTCCACAAATATCAACCATTTTCTGTGTTAAAAAAAGCCTCCTTTAAAACTCCTTTCTTTTCCCTGAAGCCCATGCCCTCCTATTTTTGATACCCCTACTAATCACCCTATAAGTTTCTCTCAGTTCTCCCTCAGCCTCTTTTGCTCCAGTGAAAGTAAGCCCAGCCTATTTATTCTCTCCCCATGTCTCAAGTCCTCTAATCCATTCCCTGTCTTGGTGAATCTTGTCGTCACGCTCACCAACACAAGCACAATAATGTGACAACCAGAACTGCATATAATTCTCCAAATATGGCCTAACCAAGTGTTTTTTTTTTGAAGTTACAACATCATGTCTCAACTCTTATTTCCTATGCTTGACCTAAGTTGGCAAATATGCCAAATGCCTCCCTCACCAATCCATCAATGTGTGGTCACTTTCTGGGAACTTGGCTTGCTAATCTACCTCTTTATCAGTAGTCCTTCGTGCCCTACCATTTATGTCCTACACTTATTTGACTTCTCCCCAAAAAAAGTGGAGCTGCCAGAGCTACTATAATGATCAGGCTGTCGCTGGTGTAGGCCCAGGAGAGCAGAGATATAACACTGCTCCAAAGGTTTCACCCACCAGTCCTAATACCATTGCTGCCATGCAGGCACTAAACAGCAAGTTAGAGGAGCCAACAGTGTTTTTAAACTAAAATTCTCCAACCATGGATCTGTGCCCAGGATGGCGGCACCTATGTTTGGTAGCAGGGAGCAGCAGGGAGAAAACCCCTCATTGAGAAGGAAAAGTAGAGGAGATGACACCATAGGGAAAGTAACCATGGTGGTGGACTAGTAAGCGGTCCTGCAGTGAAGGGACCCACACAGGGTCCAAGTGGTTTGCGGTCAGGTGAAAAGCACTGTTAAAGTGGACCTGAGATTGCTTGAAACTAAGCACAATTACAGCTGAGAAAAAAAAATAACCTTATAATCACTTTGCAAAGTGTGAGAACTCCATTACAGCAAGAAGCACTGCCATGAGCAGCTAGTACCATTCCAAGAGAGTTTCCTTGTGGCTTACAAGTCATGTATTTTATACCTTCAAGCCCCTAGGTTTCAAGAGCATTCATATTCAAAGAGCTGTTAGACTGTTCCATATAAGAATATAGTCCTGAAGATTCATTAATCAGGGCTGTGTCCCTTACCCAATGGTTAAGAGTCTCTTACTGCCTTAGCCAAATATGGAGTTGTTGTTGTAATTTAACCTTGCTGAATTATCAAAGCATACCATGGAAGTTCTCTGCAATATTATTTTGGTTACTACTGTAAAACTTACATTCACAGCACAAGCTTCTGGCTGCTGGAGACTGGTTCAGGGGAACTAAATACCAAAGCTGGGGTTCAAGAGGGTGCTGGTCAAGAAGGGCTCCTGACGGGTCTTGGGTGCTGAAAGCTTCCCAATCATGTCGTAGGTTTGGATCTGGAGTTCGGGTTGCCGATAGATTGAACAGGAGTCCGTGTGTAATATTACATTTTCTATGCAGTACTATTATATGACAATTAAGGAATCTTGAATGTTGAATTTGTACCCCACACACACACACACACACACACACACACACACACACACACACACACACACACACACACACACACACACACACACACACACACACACACACACACACACACTTTGAACTTTCTCCCTTTCACCCTTTACCCGTGTCCTCTAGATTTTATCACTCCAAATGTTAGTGGAAAAAACTTTATGTGCCATTTTATCAAATATCATACTATAATCCATATAGTCAACATCTACTTTCCTGCCTACATCAATAATGTAGGCATTATGTAGGCATAATGTAGGAATATGACTGGGAGCTCAACATTCAGGGTTACTCGACATTCAGGAGGCATAGACAGAATGGAAAAGGAGGTGGAGTAGCCTTGTTGGTTGGGAAGAGGTGAATGCCATAGAAAGGAAGGACATCAGTGAAGAGGATGTGGAATCTATATGGGTAGAGCTGAGAAACACGAAGGGGCAGAAGACGCTAGTGGGAGTAGTATACAGGCTGCCTAACAGGAGCAGTGAGGTTAGTGAAGGAGTCATGAAGGAAATTGGTAATGCGTGCAACAAAGGGACGGCAGTTGTAATGGGTGACTTTAATCTACATGTAGAATGGGTGAACCAAATTGGTTGAAGAGGATTTCTTAGAATGTATGCAGGATTGTTTTCTAAATCAGCATGTTGAGGAACTGACGAGGGAACGAGCCATTCTAGACTGGGTATTGAGTAATGGAGAAGGGTTAATTAGCAATCTTGTGAGGAACCCCTTGGGCAAGAGTGACCACAATATGGTGGAATTCTTCATTAGGATGGAATGTGACAGAGTTGATACAGATACAAAGGTTTTGAATGAAGAGGGGTAACTTTGATGGTATAAGATGTGAATTGGCTAAAATAGATTGGAAAATGGTTCTTAAAGGACTAATGGTACAAATGCACTGGCAATCATTTAAGGGTAGCTTGGAGCAAATGCAGAAAATGTACATCCCAGTAAATCGAGGAGATGGACCAAGTAATTTTGAGGTTAGGATGAAATTTGGGAGCGATGTGGATTGCTCCACTCTCAATGAGGTAAATTTATGTAATGAGTTTATCTGACACAACATTTTACACAAGGGGAACAAATGTCAAAAATTCTTCATTAAAAACTGAAATTTATTTTCACAAGCTGCATATGATTTTTCTTCCAAACATTTATGCCTGTTTTTTTTTTAACTTATAAATATGTTCTGCAGATTCTCTGCATATGTGATAGTCTTTTTCCAGGATGAGTGCAGACCTAGGTATCTTCCTAAGAAATGCTTTGAAATAAGTTTTTTTTTTCTTGCACTTAACAATCTGCAGATAATTCAAAGTGCATGTGATAAAGTTGCCCCCAAAAGAAAGAGTGTTCACTAACTGTGATCGAAGGAGGGCTACAGAATGTGAATAATAGTTGCAGGAAATGTTTAATGTGGGGAGCTGCCCATCACCAAAAAAAGAAGAAATTATTTAATTTATATAGATCCTTTCACCTCCTCAGAGGAACTGGGGAACTGAATCCAAACGTTTTACCATTAACACCAGTCAACATTTTTTTTTCCTGAAAACAAATTAGGAATTATTGTAGACAACTTCAAGCTGAACACAAAGATAATTTCAGATTTGATGTATCATGTTGGAAGTTGGAGTAACATTAAATTAACTTTTATTGAATTTAGCATGTTTAGACGCATAATGATACTGACACATTGCATTAGTTCAACTGAGCCAAGCTCTCAGGTTGACTGCACATGTTGCACAACAAATGTGAGGAGCTCAGGGTTTGTCTTGGTCACCAATTTTACAAGACCACATAGGCTTTCTTAATAAGTACAGTCATGCTGCATCTTTGAGCCATAAAAGTTTACTTGTCACAAATGTAACAGAATGTATCACAGCTGTTGCAACATTGATGAGACATGTTTGCTGTAATGAAACTTCCTGAAGACAAAAATTCTGATCCTTATGTGCACTCACTATGTCAGGGGTCTCCAGAGTGGTTGATATCAACCCCTGTAGGTCGATTGGACTATCCAAGGGTCTGGGGGTCAATAAATACCGGGGGTGTCGAGTGAACTTTTACAGTGGAAAGCAGGGGCATATCTATGGATAAGAGTGCCTATGGCAGTGGTGGCCAACCTCTCGTGAGAGTTGGACGGTGGCCACCATGTTGTCTTTGGCTTTGGGCTTTTAATCAGTTGAGAATGAATGGGAGGATGAGGGAGGGTGGATGGAGTGAAGGTAGAAGAGGTGAGTGTTCTTTGTACATTTGGTAGCAGTGCCCCCCCTCATGTCACTTCCCCCTGGCAAGTGCTGCCACCACCCTCCCACGTCACGTCCAGCTCCAACGACATACAGGGAATATTGCTGGGGATTCCATGCCTAGGGGTCGGTGAGGGATCAAGAATTCCATGAAGTGGTCGATGGACTAAAATGTTTGGGGGCCCCTACACTATGCCATTGCCTAAAAAAATGTGCATCGGCATTGATTCAATCTGTATCAATGTGATGCACAGCATCTGTACATGTGAGCAGCATATATCTTGACTAAGCATGCCCAAGCCAAAGACAATATTTGCATAGCATCTGTACTGAGTGCTTGCCTAAGGCATGCTTGGACTGACCAAAACAATTTGCTTTGTGGGCAATATACTAGTTGACTTAAAATATGACAGGAAGTCACAAAACCCATCAAATATACCCAAAAGTGTTCAGGAAGAAAAATCAGGTGCTCCTTGAAGTATAGCCATCTTTGGAGTATGGGAAATAGGAAGCTCCTCTGCTGTTCTTGGAAACAGTGCCTGGGGAATTCTATTTCCACCTGAGAAAGTAGTTAGAGCTTTAGTTTAACATTTCATTCAAAGGACCATGAAATGACAATGTACTGCACTGAAATATCAGCCTTGACTGGGTGCTTAAGTCCCGAGTTTTGGGATCGAAACCACAAACATCTGACCTGGAGGGGAAAGTCTCACCAAGTGAGCTAAGATTGACAAGCTGAACTCTCAGGACTCCATTTGTGCTCTCTCACCTCCATTTTTAAAATTGGCGTGAGTTTATAATTTGTTTAATTTAATTATAATCTTTGATAATTTATTTATTGTTTGCTGCACATTTAGTTAGTTAGGCAAGAAGATGTCAACAGTATCAAAACGTAAGGCTTTTTCCAGGACTAAATCCAATGCATCTCATATATATATGTGTGTATTTAAACATATATAGGTTCCTACTGTTGAACAATAAATTGAAGCATAAATCTGGTACTTTTGTATTCATAATTCAGTGGCAAGGATTTAATCGTCGCGTTTAGATATGGAGAAAGCATTTAGAATGCTTTGTTTTACTTTAATTGATCACTTGAAATCATGGAAAACTTTAATCTTTATGCTATATTTTAAAGTTTTGATTTAATCTTGGGATATTCAGCAATAAATAATGACAAATTATCATTCCTTTTTACAGTATATACAAACAAAGAAGCCAGCATTGTTTCTCTCTGGAAATAAGCCGACTGCCAAATAACCTATTGAACTGAATCAATTCAGGTGCAAGTTTCTTGGTGTGATTTATATTTTTCAATAACTTTTGTCAAATGAATGTGGAAAAATGTACCTTTACATTACCTTTTTAACTTTGTAAGTATAAACCGTAACAAAGTTATATTACCCTGACTACATATTTGTTTCTGTTATTGGGAAATCTCTTGACATGGAATCTGTGTTTTCATTTGTTCTATATTTACATAATAGACCAGCAGTAGTTATGGTATGAGTCACAGAATGATGAACTGACATGTGCTGAATATGACTACCTACAAAGAATACTGTTCTAAATGTTACAGAAATGTTGGTATTATGTTTGATTAAAAGTTAATTTTGTCACATCCCATAATTTGAAGTCTCTTTTTTTGTTACTTTGGTCTTAATGTGGCTTTGAACATCCTACAATAGTTTTGTATACACACACAAGGCAGGTCCCTAAAGAGTGTTTTGGAGCAGAAGGAGCTCAGGGTATAGGTACATAGCTTTATAAACATGGTAGACAGACCAGCAAAGACAACGTTTGGGATGTTTGCCTTCATCAGTTGGGTCATTGAATACAAGTGTTGGCTCATCATATTAAATTTATACAATGTCTTGGTGAGACAACACTTTCACTATTGTGTGCATTTTTGGTTGCCTAACTCTAGGAAGGATATTTGAAAGTTGAAAAGGGCACAGAAGAGGTTTACGAAGTTGTGGCCTAGATTGGAGAAGTTGAGTTATTATGAGGGATTGGAAATACCAGGACTGTTTTCCTTAAAGAATAGGAGATTGAGAACAGATCTTGCTACAAAATCACAAGAAGCACTGATATGTGACAGTCTGTTTCCCAGATTGGAAGAACTCAAGATGAGAGGGCATAAATATAAGGTAAAGTGGGTGGAATCTAGAAGGGAAGTGAGGGGGCAATTTTTAACTGGAGGGTGGCGTGTAAATGGGCCAGTTGCCAGAAAAAGTAGCGAGAGAGGCAGGTATGTTCACTTCCTTCAACAAACACTTGGATAACTACGTAGTTGGGAAGCAATTGAAGAGGTATGAGCCTAATGCGGGCAAGTGGGATGAAAGCAAGCAAGCACATTGTTTATTGTGACAAGCAGGGCTTGTGGATCTGTTTCCATGTTGTAAGACTTTATGACTATTAATTGATGAATTACTTGATGCTTAATGGGTCAGATATTTTGTAGGAATTTGGTTATGAATTATTTTATACATGTTTTCAGATGAATGTTAGTATTGCACAGTGAAACACTCTGTCATTCTAAATGAAATACATTCAGGACTAAGGTCCAAATAAAGCTGTGTGAGCTCTTTCCTTGCAGTTTATTAATGGAAAATCTGGGAGGGAATATTTATTTATTCTGTTATTTGCTTAATGGTGGAAAGGGTGGATTTTCTTTTGAAATTATCTCTGGAAAATATGAGCCTTCCTGCTGTCTGCTAGGTATGGCAAAAACTGATCCCAATGAAGTCAGTCATAGGGGATGGCACTGCTGTTAGACAGATATCTTTGCAAGGAATTACTTGAAACTAATCAAATTGCTATTGAAAACCCATCATAGAGAGCAGAGCACTTACAAAAGCTGCTCTGGAAACAGTTAACTCCGAAGTAACTCTAATCAGTTCTTAAATATTCACCCTGTTAGTTCACCATAAGGCAATTCCAAAACACTTCCCATAATTGACATATCCGAAGCAGTATCTGAGGGTTATCATATTAACGTTAATGTTTTCAAGAACAGGACAGAACAACATTTAGGATGTTCAAGACAGAATTCCTCTGTCAGTCAAGACCATACAAATGAGTTATCTTACTCCTGGCTCTGGGATATTGCTCTATCCATGTTGGCCATTGTATCTACCTATAAAACAAATGACTATTCTTCAGATCATTGATTAAGGAATTCTGAAGGCTTGAATTATATAAGTAGATGCAAGTAATCCAGTTGAAAGTAGTTTGCTTCATACATCTCAAACCAACAATAACTTAGCAGTGTAAAGACTGCAATGATATATCAGGTGGCGAAAGATAAAACCTCTGGTATCCGGAATTCAAGCTCAACCAACCAGTCAAAAAAAAAGGGAGTAAAATAAATAAATAAATGGACAAGAATTTAAAAAGTAGATTAAAAAAAACACATGTTTAAAATTATAAAAGTAATTGTTCTCTGAGTTTACACTTAAATCTTTAGTGAAAATGAGAGCAAATATTCAGCCAACAGAATTCCTTAGTCATGCTTTGCTTATAGCAGCTGTTTAAATAAAGTTTGAATAAAGTTGTGTTTGAATAGAATGGCATTGCCCGGGATGAAGAGCTGGTTGATGCCTCTCTCTGCTGGGGCAACTCTCTTAAAGTATCTCTTTATCCCTGCTTAGTAAGAGTCACCCCGGTCAGATGCTTTATTTATAAACTTGAGGGAGGAGGAGTTAATCCTCTAGAATGTTATTGTTCATCTTTAGGGCAGCTCTGTGGAAGCAGAGGAACTTGCAGATGCAACGACAGTTAAATATTTTCAAAGAATGTGACTGAAAATAAGGTTAAGATGCTTTAGGTTTATATTTTCATGCAAATGAAGTTTGTTCAGTGGAAGTACCATATAGCATTTTTGTCTTTTCCCTTTTAAACTGTTTATTCTTAATGTCGATGCTTGAGTGAGGCTTTGTAAGAATAAGTTTCAAGTAACCAGAAAATACATTTATCTGGCATCTACCAATTACCTTAGGTGACGGATACCAGGGGTTTTATTGTAGGTATGTTTCCTCATCTTTTTTCTGTGAGATGAAGAAATAGTTTGTGCAAGTACCTTATTATAACCTCTATCTGGTTCACCAATCCCATATGGGAGTGAAACACAAAAATCTGCAGATGCTGTGATTGTAGTCAAAACACAGAAAATTCTGGAGGAGTTCAGCCAATCTCACAGCATCTATAGGAGGTAAAGATATATTACTCATCTTTCAGACCTGAGTCCTTCCTCAAATTATGAGTTGAGACTTGAGGAAGGGCTGAGGCCCAAAACCTCGGTTACATACCTTTACCTCCTATGAACACTGTGAGATCGGCTAAGGTCCTCCAGCATTTCTGTGTTTTGCATCGCATATAGGACCCCTCTCTCACTGCTCCCACTTCATCCTCTATACATCAGCACATCGACTAAATTTAACCAGCCTTGATAAAGGGTTTTGGCTTGAAACACCAACCTCACTATTTCTGCCTCTGATGCTGCTTGACACTGAGTTCCTCCAGCAGATTATGTTTAGCTTCAGATTGTAGCATTGCATTCTCCTGTTTATCTCCAGGTTAATTATGTTGCAAAAACAAAGCTTGTTTTAATTTAAGAGGACTTTTCTTCAGACAATACATCCATAATTAGCTCCACTCCAACTTTTTTTGCTGAATATAAAATGGATGTGGTGCAAAATCTAGATTACAGTGTGTATGTGTTTACATTCTCTGATGTGCAACACATCACTAAAGACTGAGATTTGTAGCAGCCTCGTAACCCCAAGGTCATTGGAATACAAATTAGTCTGACAAATGTTAAATGTTGGAGCCTTAGGATTTGTTAACTCGTCTTTTGCCATGCAGAGATCTTCACTGTGTCAAGCAAGTCTATATTAATCATAATTAAAAATAAAATCCTAAAACATATCACTGTTTCTGGATGACATAAAAGAAGTTATGAAAAGCAGGATTCCTTATCCCCACTGAAATATCAAATGTAGCATTTCCATTTGTTTTAAACTATTATAAAGCATTTCACGTTGAAATAACTATGCTTAATCAGGAACTAATTTAAGGACGCTTACTTTTGCATTTTATTGATTTTTTTACCTCTGTATTCCACAGTCAGTTTGTTTAGATTTTTTATTTGTTTACAGGTGCACATTGTGTCCAATTTTTTTGTACTACCAAGAGGTGGTTTACCTGCCTCAACTGCAGGTAAAAGGATCTCAGGGTTGTATGTGATGTCAATAAATCTGAAATCTGACTAGCAATGGAGAGTTAGAGTCCGAGATCTACAGCACAGAAACAGACCCTTTGTCCCATGCTGACCAAACTTGCCCAATTTGTCGACATTCAGCCCATGTCCCTCAAAACCAGCCATTCTCAATGGGGGTCACAACATATTTAAGGATGTCCTGGAACTGAAATCATAAAATGTTTTTCATGTCTGTTTATATAGTCGACAGGAGAAAAATACCGAAAAAACAACTAAATTTGACTGCTTCACAGGGAAATTTAAAGCAGAGTCCCAAGGGAGCCATAGCTCAAAAAAAGGTTGTGAATGGCCGATCTTGAGAAAAAAAATCAAATAAATTAAGGGGCATGGTTCTAATTTGACCCTAAAAATGACTGATAAAGTTTAAAAATAATTTTTCTAAATGTTGTAATTAGAGCAAGCCCAAAACATATGTATCAATGAAGCCTCAAAAATATTACCTCTATCACAAAGTGGATCAATATCAGAATAAAAGCGAGATAGTTGGCTTTTGAAGTATGTGCTCTTTGCTCCACTTTGAATTGCAACAAACAATGTCGCGCACAGAAGGAGGATTCATTAATCAAATTTAGAACAATATCCAAGTTCTCGTTCGTGAGAAATCCAAGTCATGCTCCCAATCACTGAACTAATGAAGCAATTCTCAAGTCAATTAAATTATTGTAAATAATGTTTTTTTTTTAATTGAGCCTCTATGAGAAAATTGAAAATCAAAAAATAAATGTTTTCTTTTCCTGAAATCTTGGACTGAACAAAATGTCTGACTTGTAGATATCGGAAAAAAATGACTAGTGTGTAATTTAAATTTTGCCCTCAATTGTACTGTAACAATTCATATTATATATTATATTGTATATAGATATGATTTGTAGGAGAGAAATTGTGGCAGGTGTTTTAGTTTAGAGATACAAGCATTTCAAAACAGATCTCATTTAAAATGCTGGAGCTCTGATCAAGCCAGACAGTTCAGGCTCTGAATGCCTTTGCAAAAACTTTGAATAATACCTATATGGACTTCACAAGTAGGTGTTAAATTGGACATGCTGTGGAGTAATGGATTATTATTTAGGAAAGCAACAGATGAATGAACTCAGAAGATTAAGTCCGAAGCCGCAATCTGTCTGAGTGCAGTTGGCTGTTCTAAGAAGGTCATGTGGTTTTCTCTGAGTGAGAGAATTGAGTTATATCTCTACAGTTCGATAGCAGCAGTTGGGACGGGAACAGGACAAGCTGACAAGCTTGTGGAAAAATCCCAGTTGGAAGATGGGTTGTGAGTGCTTAGTTCAGCCTGGTCATAGCCCTTGTGGTCCATACAAGAGGAGAGGACTGGCTGCATAATGTTTCACTTGGAATAAGGGAAACAAAAAGGAACTCTGTGGTGACCTGAAAGAAAGAGGTTGTCATCTAGTAAACCCTGATGGTGCAAGTTTCTTCGGCAAGGCACTGAAGTGGCTGATCGGAAGGAATCAGTTGTGGGTGTCCAACGAGTAACAAATCTCTCTCTGAAAACCAACAAGAACCTTCCTGAGTGGTAACCATTTACCTTTCAAGCACCAAAGCCTGGTGAATTTCATAAATGTTAAATTCTGTGCACAATATAAGAATTGCCTGCAACCAGTGGAGGAGCGAGAAGTGAGATTGGACTTTTCTGAACATATACACACATTACATGCACGTGCACTAAGAATTAGAAAGGGGTTAATTTAGGTTAAGTTAAGTTAATAGTAAAGGCTGGCGGCAAAACTCTGCATGCCAAACTGCATGAGTTTTTCAAGCTTTGTTGGGACCAAGGTAAACTGCCTCAGGATCTTCGTGATGCCACCATCATCACCCTGTACAAAAACAAAGGCGAGAAATCAGACTGCTCAAACTACAGGGGAATCACGTTGCTCTCCATTGCAGGCAAAATCTTCGCTAGGATTCTACTAAATAGAATAATACCTAGTGTCGCCGAGAATATTCTCCCAGAATCACAGTGCGGCTTTCGCGCAAACAGAGGAACCACTGACATGGTCTTTGCCCTCAGACAGCTCCAAGAAAAGTGCAGAGAACAAAACAAAGGACTCTACATCACCTTTGTTGACCTCACCAAAGCCTTCGACACCGTGAGCAGGAAAGGGCTTTGGCAAATACTAGAGCGCATCGGATGTCCCCCAAAGTTCCTCAACATGATTATCCAACTGCACGAAAACCAACAAGGTCGGGTCAGATACAGCAATGAGCTCTCTGAACTCTTCTCCATTAACAATGGCGTGAAGCAAGGCTGTGTTCTCGCACCAACCCTCTTTTCAATCTTCTTCAGCATGATGCTGAACCAAGCCATGAAAGACCCCAACAATGAAGACGCTGTTTACATCCGGTACCGCACGGATGGCAGTCTCTTCAATCTGAGGCGCCTGCAAGCTCACACCAAGACACAAGAGAAACTTGTCCGTGAACTACTCTTTGCAGATGATGCCGCTTTAGTTGCCCATTCAGAGCCAGCTCTTCAGCGCTTGACGTCCTGCTTTGCGGAAATTGCCAAAATGTTTGGCCTGGAAGTCAGCCTGAAGAAAACTGAGGTCCTCCATCAGCCAGCTCCCCACCATGACTACCAGCCTCCCCACATCTCCATCGGGCACACAAAACTCAAAACGGTCAACCAGTTTACCTATCTCGGCTGCACCATTTCATCAGATGCAAGGATCGACAATGAGATAGACAACAGACTCGCCAAGGCAAATAGCGCCTTTGGAAGACTACACAAAAGAGTCTGGAAAAACAACCAACAGAAAAACCTCACAAAGATAAGCGTATACAGAGCCGTTGTCATACCCACACTCCTGTTCGGCTCCGAATCATGGGTCCTCTACCGGCACCACCTACGGCTCCTAGAACGCTTCCACCAGCGTTGTCTCCGCTCCATCCTCAACATCCATTGGAGCGCTCACACCCCTAACGTCGAGGTACTCGAGATGGCAGAGGTCGACAGCATCGAGTCCACGCTGCTGAAGATCCAGCTGCGCTGGATGGGTCACGTCTCCAGAATGGAGGACCATCGCCTTCCCAAGATCGTATTATATGGCGAGCTCTCCACTGGCCACCGTGACAGAGATGCACCAAAGAAAAGGTACAAGGACTGCCTAAAGAAATCTCTTGGTGCCTGCCACATTGACCACCGCCAGTGGGCTGATAACGCCTCAAACCGTGCATCTTGGCGCCTCACAGTTTGGCGGGCAGCAGCCTCCTTTGAAGAAGACCGCAGAGCCCACCTCACTGACAAAAGGCAAAGGAGGAAAAACCCAACACCCAACCCCAACCAACCAATTTTCCCTTGCAACCGCTGCAATCGTGTCTGCCTGTCCCGCATCGGACTGGTCAGCCACAAACGAGCCTGCAGCTGACGTGGACTTTTTACCCCCTCCATAAATCTTCGTCCGCGAAGCCAAGCCAAAGAAAAGAAAAGAATAAGATAAAGTTTGATTCTGTTTTCATGTTTAAAGATAACTAAAAATGACTTTTGTTTAAGTAACCATTTGTCTTGGTGAATTTCTATTGCTGCTGGGTTTTGGAGTCCTCTGGGCACATAACAGAACAAAAGGATCGAAATTATGTTGAATGAAGAGATCCTTAAAATTATTCACACAGTCTCTACCACTCCCTAAAACCTGTATCCGACAAAGAAGTTAAAAAAAAACAGATGATTAGCTATAATTAGGACTGACAATGTTGATTAAATGGAAAGATAAAACTCCACCTACTCGTATTCAATGGCTACAGAAGGTCATGTCCTTAAGTTTAGAAAAAAAATCAAACATACTGTTAAAGATGTAAAGATGAACTTTTATATGATGAGGGGCCGATTCATGGAGTATCACCATAGTTTAAAGAATTAGGGTGTTTAGATGCTCCTGAACAGCGTGGTCTGGTTTCCGAATGTCGTCCTTTGTTTCCTTCGTCCGCGAAGCCAAGCCAAAGAAGAGAAGAAAGAAGAAGAAGAGAAGATATTAGATATGCAATTTTGCCTTGTTTAGAGGGAAGGAGTTGGGGGGGATTTTACTTTTTACTTTTTTGGGTTTTTTTTAGTCTTTTGATATAATGAATTTAATTGGGAAGGGTGCACATAATTTGTTCTATGGATGATCAAGGTTTTGTTTCAAATGTACAAATTATTTGTTTTTTCTTATATTCCAGCTTATGTATTGGATATATATGTGTGTATTTTTTTTAAACTCAATAAAAATATTTTAAAAAGAAAGAGAATGGCTGCTCTAAATATTTCCTATCCATGTAACTGCCTAAATATATCTTGAATCCTACAATTGTCCCTGTTTAACCACTTCCTCAGGCTGTTCATTCCATATACACATGATACTCGAAGTGAAGTACAAGCCCCTCAGGTTCTTTTAAAATCTTTCCCCTCTTGCCATAAATCTAGATACAGATTTAGATTTCAGATTTATTGTCAGAGTACATACGCGATACAACCCTGAGATTGTTCTTCTCTGGGCCAGACAGAATGACCACTTATTGGTAGTTAAAAAAAACTGTACACACCGAATACATGTAAACAAATAAAGAACTGTAAACAGATAATGAATGTAAACAAACTGACTGCAATTCAGAGAGAATTTTTAAAATCAATAAAGTGCGCAATTAAGAGTTCTTAAATGAGTCTCTGATTGAGTTTGTTGTTGAGGAGCCTGATGGTGGAGGAGGTAACAACTGTTCCTGAACCTGGTAGCATAAGACTTGTGGCACATATATCTCTTTCTTGATGGCTGCAGCGAGAACAGAGTATGTGCTGGGTGGTGTGGGTCTTTGATAATTGCTGCTGCCTTCCGACAGCAGCGTTCTCTATAGCACTCAATATTGGGGAGGGTTTTGACTGTAATGTCCTGAGGCATGACCACTACCTTTTCGAAGGCTTTATGCTCAGGGGTATTGGTGTTCCCATACCAGACTGTGATGCATACTTTCCACCACACCTCTGAAGAAATGTGTCAGGGTTTCCGATGCCATACCAAACCTCTGCAAATTTCTAAAGAAGTAGAGGTGCTTGTGTGCTTTATTCATGATGCCATTAGTGTCCAGGAAAGATCCTCTGAGATAGTGACTTCCAAGAACCTAAATTTTCTCACCCTCTCCCACATATGAACCCCTAATGATCACTGGATTGTATACCTCTGGCTTTCCTTTTCTGAAGTCAACAATCAGCTCCTTAGTTTTGGTGACATTGAGTACAAGGTTGTTGTTGGTGCACCATTCAGTCAAGGTTTCAATCTCCATCCTCTATGCTGACTCATCCCATCCTTTATACAATCCATTAACATTGTCAGCAAATTTGTAGATGATGTTATTGTTGTACCAAGCTACACAGTCCTAGGTGTAAAGTTAGTAGAGCAGGGGGTGGCTAAGAACACAGCCCTGTAGTGCTCCAAAACTGATGGAGATTGTGGAGGTGAAGTTCTTGCCAATCTTCACTGATTGTGGTCTGGAGGTGAGGAAATCCATGATCCAATTACATAGTGGTGTGTTAACCCCCAGGTCTTGGAGTTTGCTGATCCGTTTTGAGGAGATGATGGTGTTAAATGTCAAACTAAGTCAATAAAGAGCATCCTGATGTATCAATCTTTGATGTCCAGGTGTTCCAGCACAGAGAGGTGGCATCCACCGAAGGCCCATTTATACAATAGGCGAACTGGAATGGACAGGAGCTGATATGCCTCATCACCAGCCTTTCAAAACACTTTATCACTGTTGATGTAAGAGCTACTGGTCGATAGTCATTAAGGCAGGTTGCCACACCATTCTTGGGCACTGGTATGATTGATGCCTGTTTGAAACAAGTGGGTAACCCACCCTGTTGGAGTGAGATATTGAAGATATCCAAAAATTCCTTGGTAAGTTGATCAGCACAGATCTTCAATACTTGGCCAGTTACTTCATCTGGGCTGGATGCTTTCATCGGATTCATTCTCATGAAGGCAACGCACTCGTCATCCTCAAATACGGGCAGGATGGGATGATCAGGGGACATGGGGATGCTGAGGGGATGTTCTTCACTGTTACTGTGCTCAAATCAGACAGAGAAGGCATTGAGTTCCTCTGGGAGTTAAGCTTTACCACCTGATACTGCACTCGATTTGGTTTTGTAGCAGTTTATGGGATTTAAGCCCTCCCCACTATGCTCTCTGATTTTAGATTCCCCTCGACCGGGAAGAAGATTGTGATATTTTTATCTATTATTCATAAGATACCCCTTAACCAGCTGCACTCCAGGGAGTAAAGTCCTAGCCTATTCAGCCAGTCTTTAAAGTTCACACCTTTTGAACCCACTAGGGTGGCCATATGGTCATAGATTACCATATAGAAACGGTATTGCAAAAACAACAAATGCAAATAAACAGTGTGTGTGTCCATACTGTTGTATGGAGGATGCGGAAAGGCAGGAGTTCAGCAATTCAGGCTTCAAAACTATGATGCTTCAATTTTGTGAACTGCACAATTCAGTGTACACGATGAATAAATTGCCCAAGGTTCACTATTTCCCTTCTGTTTCTTGGCTCCCACTACCAGGATACCCGATCAGAAAGGCTACAGATATTTTGGGAAACTTATTCAAAAAGTGTTCTTCACAATACCTCTTCAACATTGCTAATGGGAGATCTGCCTGAGAAGGTCCTGCTCTCAGGTAGGGCCAGTTTACATATATTTGACCAACTATTGCTCAGTAGTCTCACCCTAGTTATCGCTCCTGTACCCCTCATCCACCACCAAGATCCAGACCTTTATAATGGCAGGGTGCAGAAAGAAATGGTTTGTGATAATGCCTTGAGCCATACCCTATTATATTTTGACCAGCAAGTGCTTGATTATAACACTTACTGGTCCATTGTGCACCAGGTCAATACATCTTTGCTGGTCTCAATCTATTCCTGGATAACGTCGAAATGTACCAGGGGTGTAGGTTAATTGGATGTACAGTAAATTGGGCAGAACGGAACTGGCTTGTTACCGTGCTGTATGTCTAAAAAATTTACTCCTGTGAAGTTCCACTATTTATAGAAGTCACAAAGGAAGTAACATTTCAAACAACCTGCTGCATGAGAAATGAAGACAAAATAAGTATTCCCATAAATTAATCTTAACAAATAATAAAACAAATTTCTGAGTACATGTATTTATTGTGCACACTGACTTGTCAGAATATTGTAGCTTCACGGATATGTTCTGAATTAATATGCAGCTGGATTAGGTCAAGTCGATTTTGTGAAATAAGGCAGACTTATTTCATAATTTGACTGAAGTTTAAAGTGGAAATGACATGAAAACATATGCTGGTATATGAGGAATATGAAATCTATCTTTAAAGAACCAAATGAATGACATGGATGCTTAAATCACTGTCAGTTTTGGGTTGGCACTTGAGTTTTTCCCCTTGGGCACCCTCTGCTTCTGTTGTCTCACTTGATGGCATTCAGCAATCCACAAACTAAAATTGGTTTGATGTGTGACATGCTCAATGAACCTGAAAAAAAATTATTGTGCAGAGTTCAATGCAATCATAATGGAAATGGGTGGAGTTTGCCGTAGCAATGATGTCAAATATATTCATTGCCTTCAAAATAAATCACCACAAAAAGGGAAAGGAATGCAAATTTTTCAAAATGTGGTCACATGGTTATCACTGCATCTGATTGAGCTAAGCATGTCTCATACAACTATGAGTAGTTTTAATAAATCAGAACAGCTTATCATGCACTCTTGAAGGTCCAGCTGGTTCCTTGTGGAATTTGGGTGTAGATCTATATGCTTTATGGAACATTTTCCATCCAGATTGGCAAATGTTTCACAAATGTAACTTGGCACACAATGCAATGCCACTTTATGGACTTCATTGAGATGTTCCCTGAAAAAAAACATTCCAAAATTGATGGTATGACCTTAACTTGTCAGAATAAGGCAGCCAAGCAGTTAGGTTTCTTTGAACTTTGAGGGGCAAGCTCACATCCTTTTCAGTAAAATAGGTGAGGCTCACTTCTCGATAATGGGTCCCAACCTGAAAAGCTGATTGAGGACTTTGCCTGTGAATGCTGCTGGACCAGCTGAGTCCCTCCAGATTCCAGCATCTGCAGGTTTTCTGTTCCTCCTCTCCATTCCTTTTAATCCTTTCCGGTGGGAAATGGTATGGGGTGCTTGGTTAGTTTGAGGGAAGGCAAAATCTGGTGAGCCTAAGTTTTCTCAATCTTTTCCACCAATTTGCTTTTTTTTTTAATTTATATCCGTTCCAAAAGATCTGCAGGTATTTTAGGAAATTTTAGGCCAAAATCAGAATCAGAATTGATTGTCTTGAGCATGGGATGAAATTCATTGTTTTGCATCAGTGTGACAGTGCAAATATTGCCAAAAATTACATTTTAAAAATGAATAAATTAGTGCAACAGAAGGGAAAGTGAGGCAGTGTCTGTGGTTCACAAATCTAATGGCAGAGTGAAAGAGGCTGTTTCTCTACCATTTGGTGTTTGTCTGTACCTCCTTCCTCATGGTAGCAGTGAGAAGTGGACACAGCCTGGGTGGTGATAGTCCATGAGGAGAGAGGCTGCTTTCTTAAGACAGCTCTTGTAGATATCCTCAATGGAGTGAAGACTGATGTCCGCAATGGTAACGGCCAAGTTCACAACTCTTTGTAGTCTTTTTTTCTATCCTACGCATTGGTACCTCCATACCAGCCAATTCTGTGATTTTTGAAAAAGGGAAATGCTCATTGAAATATAATTTTTGGAATGAATCTTAAAAATTGATCGTTTTATTGTTTTTGCTGAAATGTTTCATGTTAAATCCACTGCATACTAAGTTTATGCATCTATTAACTCTTATGAAACCTTGGTTCACCGATTTCAATGCAACTAACTAGCTTTCAGAAGTTGAATATAACCATTTTATTTTGCATTTAGACAACTAGTTCTGGGTGGAATTTCTCTTCATTCATGACTAATGTACATAAATAGTCATTTGAAAGGTTTAAACAGTAATTTTTAAACGACATCCTACCAAAGTGAATGAATCTTCTGGCTTCTTCATTTTGGAAGAATTAAATGCTCCAGTTTTGGGTGGATTTAAAAATGAACCAAAGATTTTTAAAGTTGAGGTGAATGGTCAGCCTTCTCAAAATGAATGGCAGAGAGAGCTCAAGGAGATTTTTGGTTGGTTCTTTCTCCTCCTTAGTATGTTTATCAAATGGAACTCCCCAAAAAAGGAAGGAAACACGAAAGTCTGAAGACTCTGTGATTCAAAAAAGGGAATATGGCACAATTTTCTCCTTCCATTGATTTCCATTTCTATTATGTGCTTTGAAATACGCTTCTAAAATCTTTTGGAAACAAGTTGAATTCATCAATGAGAAGATCAGCAAAGGTTTTGACATAATCAAATTTTTCACAATGACATAGAGCAGGCCATTCAGCTATCAGGTCTCTGCTAACTCTCATAGCAATCACATCAATCCATTCACTTATTTATTTTCCATTTGGCTTTTTTTTTTCTGATACTGTTAATGACCACATCAACGAGGATCTGCCCTGTAGCCTCCACGTTGATGAAATCACAAAGAAGGCTGCATTTTGTGAGGTGTCTGAAGAGATTTGATACATCAGCAAAAACTCTTGAAAACTTCTACAGGTGTACCATGCAGAGCATTCTGGCTGGTTGCAATCACTGTCAGATGTAGAGGCTCCAACTCTCAGGACAAAAATAAACTTTAGGGGGTTGTCAACTTGACCTGCGACATCACAGGTACCAAACTTCATTCCATTGAGGACATCTACATGAGGCGGTGTCTTAAAAAAGTAGCCTCTATTCTTAAAGACCCCCACCACCTTCTTCACTCTGCTACCATCAGGGAAAAAGTACAGGAGCCTAAAGACGAGCACTCAGCGGTACAAGGACAGCTTTTTCCCCCTCCTCATCAGATTCCTGAATAATCAATGAACCAAAGACACTGCCTTACTTTTTGTGCCCTATTATTTTGTTTTAATTTATAGTCATGTTGCAAGATGGTTCATAATATGCATGTTTGTACCATGAGGCTGCCGAAGAACACCAAATTTCATGAATTGTTCATGACAATAAATTCTGATTCTGATACTCTGATCGCCCACATACACTGAGAGATCATTCACATTATATCAGTGGAGAGCAGGTAGAAACCAGAACTGCCAGGAGAAATAGGGAAAGTTCAAACTCTACACAAAAAGTAGTGCGAGATTAATTGAATTCAGGTCGCTGGAGTTGTGAAGCCGCAGCACTAGCTGTTGAACCTCCGTACCAGTTCGGGCATTTCAGGATATTCTGGGCCACCATCTTTCTCTGGGAATTGCACCAAACAAGCAAGGCTCAATTCCTTCAAAGCATAGGTTCAACCACTTCCTTTTTGTGGCCCACACACTGATTGCAACAAAGCTAAGAAGATATAATTAGCTTGTACTGAAGCTCATTAATAGTAAACTGCTACTAGAAACTACATGCATGCTATTTTGGAATGAACTCCCACAAGCACAGATGTTGCAGGGGTGGCCCTTTGCTTGCTCTGCCAATTTTACACATCTGGATATCTCATGTGTGTGTTCCTTGGAGAAAGTTTCTTACATCCAGTGCCAGCAGGCACCCCGATCATGACAAAGAACCTATCCAGATTTGAGGAGGTGGACCTTGGCATTTTGGCTTTTGATCTGTTGAATGCTTTGGCGTGTGTGTTTGCAGATGTATTATCACAGCCAAGAGTCCTTCCCTGTTTTGACTCACCCACACCCATATATTTTCATTGAAGAACAAAATATAGAATACTGTGTGCTAGAACAGCTTGCTGAGAGCATGCATCAAATTTGTAAAATATTAACACAGGGTAACAGACTGAGACTCAGTTTAATACTAATTCTGATGTATACCGGAAGTA
The DNA here is from genome assembly GCF_036971445.1 of Narcine bancroftii. NCBI lineage: Eukaryota > Metazoa > Chordata > Chondrichthyes > Torpediniformes > Narcinidae > Narcine > Narcine bancroftii. Next base: position 180,435,776 of record NC_091472.1, read on the forward strand.
TGCAGCTCTCACTTAATGTCATTTAGACGATTTTCATGATGACATATATGAAGAAAACGTAAACAGAAATCTAACTGTTTTATCCATGCCTTGTACAGTTACTTGATGAAGCTTGATGGATTGGTTATAGCAACATATAAAAATCTAAAGCATGTTCTGACCTCAGGTACCGTGTTCATTGATGAAAGTGCTATCATCTGAGGAGCTTCCTAAATTAAAGGAGCATAAGGGTTTAAGTAATGAACAACTTAATCTGCATGTGCAGTCCATGAGAAGAGAACATGGGGGGGGGTGGTGCGGGAGGGTGTGGGGACGAAGGGGTGGTGAGGGATCCAAAATCCACCAGAGGTGACAATAAATGAAGCATAGCAAGATAATTGATTTGCTTCAGGGTTACGGGGTTGATAGCCTGCTTTGATTGCCTGTGGAGGCATGTGAACATCGAAAGAAAGAGCTTAGTGAGGTAGAGTACAATTAGTGTGGAAATAGCAGCTCAATGGGAGGCATGAATTTGGTAGGTTGACAGGCCTGATTCAGAACTGTATTTCTCTATAGCTCTATATCCTTCTGTTATAGCTGCACATTTCCCAGCGGGACAGAGGAGTGGACAAGTAAAGTTGCTTTCTCAGGCTTCAGATGGTGAATTTAGTCAGAATGTGATGGGAATGACATCCTTCTTGACCACTGCTGGATCAGGTGAGACAATGTCCAATGTATTCTCAGGGCCTGTTACTACAGTTAACCCTCCAACTGAGCATCTTCAGATTTCAGATTTATTGTCAGTACATTCATGAAATCACATGCAACCCTGAAATTCTTTTTTTTTCCTGCAAGGAAGGCAGATTTACCACTTGAGGGGTTTCAGATGCCAAGGAAGGAGAGGACAACTGGAGGACACCAGAAAATGGAGTGACCACCTTCCCCTTGCCTCATTTGAGAAGGAGAAGCAGAAAAGACAACCTACAGGATGGTGGGAGTTATGTGCCCGCTTAAAATGCGGTTTGGCAGTGCACACCTGCTATTGGAGACCAGGAGGAAGGTGAGTTAGGGGTTGACAATTTCTGTTGACTGCTTCGCTACATAATTCAATGGTAAATTACAAGTTACTTGTTAAATAGAATGTTGGAAGGATGTTCAGTAAGGAAAATCACTTGTTAAAGATAAATCAGTATTTTACAGTCATTAGCACTTTTGTGCTTTATATTAAAAATTGTTTGAGAAAATTCAAATGGAATTTGTTACTTATTTATGCAAGAAACACATCGCAGATAAATGCCTTATTTATCCTCCAATCGTCCAAATATTTAATTGGAAGGAAGTCGCTACACCGGAATTTAATCAACCAGAAACTCAAACAACTGGGAAAAAAAATTGAGGAAATAAATATAAACATACATACATTTTAAATAAATCAGACCAAGTAGATGGACTCTGCAGGGGATTGCTGAGACTTCATTGGACACATCCAGGTTCACCCCGCTGAACTAGCAATGCCTCTCAATGCGCTTGTGTTCTTTTCGCTGTCACCACTTGCATGAAGGTGCGCTGGGTTGTCAGTGTGAGGAAGCTGCTCCGAGGGCCTGATCAGGAGGCTTGCATGGGTGTGAGTCAGATGGCCAGCACAAGGAAGGTGGCAAAGTTTCAATAAAGTTGCGTTGGAATGAAATGGCAGTGCCCAGAATGAAGAACCGGCCGAAGCTGCTCGCCGTTGGGACAACCTTCCCATAGTGTCTCCCCAACCTTGCCAAGTAAGAGTCTTTATTTTTATTAGTGTTAGGTGTAGTCAGAAAGTGTTATCTGTAAATTTGGAGGAGGGTGGACTAATTATGATGGCTACACAGTCAGCGTAGCGGCTGGCACAACACGACTGGGGTTCAAATTTAAATTTTGTAAGTAACAGGAATTACATGATTAAAGTGAACTTTACATAGTTAAAGACTACAAATTATTTTTTTCAAATTACTTTACATTTTACACTGTCTTTGGCCTTTCTTCTGTACTTCTACCGATGTACTGTGGATAGCATTCTGGCTGGTGGCATCACTGTCGTATGGAGGCACCGACTCTTAGGACAAGTAAAAAAACTCCAGAGGGTTGTTAACTCAGCCTGCGACATCACAGGCACCAGACTTCACTCCATCGAGGACATTTACATGAGGCGGTGTCTTAAAAAGCAGCTTCTATCCTCAATGACTCCCACCACCCCACTTCATTCTGCCTCCATCGGGATAAAGGACCAGGAGCCTAAAGACAAGCACTCAGCGGCACAAGGACAGCTTCATCCCCACTGCCATCAGATTCCTGAATAATCAATCAACCAAAGACACTGCCTTACTTTTCACGCACTGTTATTTTTATTTTTTTTATATTTATTGTTGTAAAATGGTTTATAATATGAATGTTTGCTCTATGATACTGAAGCAAAACAACAAATTTTGTGACTTGCTCACAACAATAAATTGTGATTCTGTTTCTAATATTAAGCTGATTATTCTTCATGCAAGTGTTTGGTTGGGCATTGTCAGAGTAAGCTCAGGCAACTGGACAATTTCCATAGCTAGCATCCGTAATCCCTGTAAGTGCAGGATACCGAGAATTTTACTGTGCTGCATTATCAAAATCGACTTTTCCAAAATAAAGGAATAAAATGTGTAGGAAAATTCATCTCTCTCCATGTGCCAGATATTCAAGAGATGACTAAATGCAGAAAAAGAGTTGAGCAAATGAGTCTCAGGCATCTGGAAAATTAGCATATCCAACATCCGCTATCCCCTTAGGTGTTGGGAAATAGAGATTCTACTGCATTGTGATTCTTCTTCTTTGGCTTGGCTTCGCGGACGAAGATTTATGGAGGGGTTTGTCCACGTCTGCTGCAGGCTCGTTGGTGACTGACAAGTCCGATGCGGGTCAGGCAGGCACGGTTGCAGCGGTTGCAAGGGAAAATTGGTGGGTTGGGGTTGGGTGTTGGGTTTTTCCTCCTTTGTCTTTTGTCAGTGAGGTGGGCTCTGCGGTCTTCTTCAAAGGAGGTTGCTCCCTGCTGAACTGTGAGGCGCAAAGATGTGATGACAATACAAAGTATTAGTGTATTTGTATTCTTTTCCATCAAGGGTTCATAGTACTCCAACCTCCTAAGCAGTCTCACACTTTACAATGGCAACAGCCAGAGTACTGTATCATATCTTAATCAAATAGTGTTGAATTTTACAGAACAGAATAAAAAAGTAATAGACTTTTTGGATAATGTTCTATACCAGGAGTGGCCAAACCACGGTGCACAAGCCTAGTGTGGCTCTTTGACTTGCAATGTGCGGCTTATGGAAATATCTTGGGTGAAGGAGATATCGGCAATCCCGATGCCGCCCTGGGACACTCCAAATCCCTGCACCCAGACCTTGGCCGCATGAAAAGGAGAGAGAAGAGGGAGTGAACACTGGAAGAAAGACCACTGCAGAGGAGCAGAGTGAGCAGTGCATGAAGGAGTCAGATTCTCCTCGCTTGGGGCAGGCCACACCCCCAAAGTGGGGTGTGCTCTACGAGGATCAGGCGAAACTGACGGTCCTCTGCAGAGTTTAGGAAGCTGGGGCTGAGGCAGGAGAGCTCCAATGAGGCATGGGCCTGCCCCAGAGGCAGAGTGTCTGCCCAGGCCCTCTGGCAGGGGTAAGGAAAATGACAGAGACAGAGAGCAGAGGACCTCATCCAGGTGTAAAGCCAGGACAAAGCTGGATTTAGCAGCAGCAGTGAAGGTCTTGTCAGTGGCCACAGCCAAACCCTGGCCCAAACAGATGGAGAGTCAGCACCAGGCAGCACAGAGGATAAACAACTTCATACCCCAGCCTCTGCTCCCAGCAGTCATCCCACCATCCCACTGGCATTTGGGATGAGGGGAGCAAAGGGTGGGATGGGGAGGAGCAGAGATATTGGCCCCCTGGCCTCGCCCTGCTGCAGGAGCTTTGTATCGGGTCGCTTCCCGCATCATGTGCTCAGCTGTGGATACTTCAATGTTGCAAGGATCTACAGAGACTAGTGGCAGCAGGGACCACATCTGAAACTGGAGCAGGAGTTGTCCATCCAGCCCATTGAGCCTGCTCCAACATTAAGTGAGATCACAGCTGTCTCTTAGATCTATTTCATGCGGCCACCTCTACTGCTTCCTTGGGCAGAGATTTCCACAGAAAATCGGTCAGGATTTTGTAAATACTTGGTACGTATATGTGTACTTTTTTAATTATTGAAACTAATGCAAATTAGCAGTTTAAAAATTACATACATAAATAAATATTGCATAAAAGCATTTCTTAATATTTATATAATTTTTTTGTAACAAGATATCCATGTAAGAGTAAAAACGTGTTTGCAATATTTTGTTGTGTCTTGCAGCTTTCATGCAACTGAAGTTCATCATATGTGGCTCTTAAATTTGGCCACCTTTGATTCATACCAATGTTTTAACCTTCATGTAATTCTCCATCCTCATCTTACTCATGATATTTGTCCACCCAAGCTTATCTTCACCAACTTCTTCTTAATTACCTCATTTTGTTTGAAGCAATCCTTTTTTTTGGATTTTTTGGATAAGGGGGGATTATCTTTGATTTCATTTAGATAGCTAAGCTAACGAAAGATCAATCATCAAGAATAAAGTTCAATGCAAGTAACCATGTTTATAAAGATGTCCCATTCTGACCACAGGATGTAACATGGTACATGATTGCTTGCTTTCTTCTCAAATTATTATGAATCCCAGAGTTTTGATCAATACAGAAATCAATATATTTATGGCGGATCTGTTTTATAAAATGTTCCGCCACAGCCACAGGGTTTGTTATTTTTAAGCAATACAGCATGGCAACAGGCCATGAGCCCATGCTTCCCAAATACACCAATTAACCTACAACCTTGTATGCTTTTGGAGGGTGGGAAGAAACCAGAACACCCAAAAGAAACCCATGCAGGTACGGGGAGAACATACAATCTCCTTATAGACACTGCCTGATTCAAACCCAAGTTGCTGGTGTTGTAATGGCATTGCGCGAAGTTCTACACTAACCATGACACCTAAATAATTATTATATATAAAAAGTTCCCTTGAGTGAACTATAACAATATATTTTACTTTGAAATATGTTAGAAATAGTTTTATATTTAAATTGATTTTGT